>NC_057344.1:165078110-165381443 GCF_016509475.1 Prionailurus bengalensis | reverse complement strand
AATCATATGGTATCTGTCTTTCTCTGACTTATTTCACTTAGCATTGATAAACTATATAAATGGCCAGATTTCATTCTTTTTGGTGGCTGAGTAATATTTCATTGTATATATATATATATATATATATATATATATATATACCACATCTTCTTTATCCATTCATCAGTCGATGGACATTTGGACTCTTTCCATAATGTGGCTATTGTTGATAGTGCTGCTATAAACATTGGGGTGCATGTGCCCCTTCGAATCTGTCTTTTTGTATCCTGTGGGTAAATACCTAGTAGTGCAGTTGCTGGGTCATAGGGTGGTTCTATTTTTAACTTTTTGAGGAGCCTCCATGCTGTTCTCCAGAGCGGCTGCACCAGTTTGCATTCCCACCAACGGTGTTAAGAGGGTTTCCCCTTTCTCTGCATCCTCACCAACATCTGTGGTTTACTGTGTTGTTAATTTTAGCCACACTGACAGGTGTGAGGGGCTATCTCATTGTGGTTTTGATTTGTATTTCCCTGGTGATGAGTGATGTTGAGCATCTTTTCATGTGTCTGTTAGCCATCTGGATGTCTTCTTTGGAAAAATGTCTATTCATGTCTTCTCCCATTTCTTAACTGAATTATTTATTTTTTGGGTGTTGAGTATGGTAAGTTCTTTATAGATTTTGGATACTAATCCCTTATCAGATATTTACAAGTATCTTCTCCCATTCTGTCGGTTGCCTTTTAGTTTTGTTGACTGTTTCCTTCACTGTAAAGAAGCTTTTTATTTTGATGAGGTCCCAGTAGTCCAGTTTTGCTTTGGTCTCCCTTGCTCTGGAGACGTGCTGAGTAAGAAGTTGTTCCGGCCGAGTTCGGAGGGGTTGGTGCCTGTGTTCTCCTCTAGGATTTTGAGGAGACAGGCAGTTCTATCCCATGGTTCTCATGGGAGCAAACCTCTGTTAAGCATTTATTGTGGGCTGGGTGGCCTTCCTCCTCATAAAATTCCCATGAGGCAGACACTATCCAGAGTCCAGCTTTAAAGGGGAAGTCAGGTAGGTTGACCATAGTTACACAGAAGGTTGGCGGCACAATGCCACGGTCTGGCTCCACGGAGGGCTGGTGCCTCCTTCAGTCACTGTTGCCAGTAACTCGATTAAATGAAAATAGTCCCAAGGAGGACGAAGCGTTAGGTGGCATGGATGTGGAGGCAGACGGCTTGGTTCCAGCCTACTTAACTAGTAGCTATGTGTCCTGGGACAAGTGGCTCGTCCTGCAGAATTGCGATAACTGTACTTACTTCATGTGGTTGGGGGGCGGGGCGTTCTGCAGACTAATAGATGCCAAACACCCTTCACAGAGGCTGGGGCATGACAAGCATCCAGTGAGTGGTGACAGTTGCTGTTATTATCATCAGTTGCTGTTCATCATTTAACACTTAAATGAGGGTTGACTGAAAGACATCGTGGGACAACAATGAGATGCCCAAATTGGAGAGGTGACCGGAAGCCACGTGCAAACTGGCAACTTCCCATTTTGTTTACAGCCAGAGCAGCCCCTGCCACTCAACACTGCGGCCAGCGCTCCACCAGCCGACTGAACGTGGAGCAAACAGGGGCAAAAGAGAGGGCATGGCTGGGCTCAGTGTGAAAAGGGTATCCCTTGAGAGCTAGGTCAGTGCAGTCTGCTGGCACCACTGATTCCTATCTATGTGCCTCGCGGGGGCCCTTCCACACCTCCTTTCCTCCTGCCACCCCTTTCGCTCCCACATTTCTGAGCAGGCAGACTAGCCTTGCGGGCTTCCTTTCCTCATGTTTCACTCACTCTTTAATCTCTGCCATGTAGCCTCTGGGCCACAAGTCGGAACCCCCACATATAACTGACCTGATCTCGAAAGGCACAAAGCTGTGCTCGATCTTTCCACGCCAACCAGCAAGGAAAAGTGGGTGGCGGATAAAGCAGTGTTGGTGTCCACACGGATACCAAAACTACGTGTCACTCAAGATGAGGACCTCTAGAAGTGTCCAGAGTGACTCGCCATCACTAGGAGAGAAGGTAACACTGTCTCAGCTGCTGAAGGGTGTGCGGCATAAACGTAAATGTTGAGTAATGTCATGAACAGCACGCTCCATTAGCAATGCAACTCTGTATTTTCATTTCGGTGTGTGCGTTTTACCCAAAGTGAAATGAAAATTGGAAAATCCAGAGACAGTAATTACTAAGGTGGAAGTTAAGAGGAGAGTGAGACCAACTGTCGCTATATGAGAAGGTAAGTGTGTACCATCTGCGTGCGGGACAGTATCTGGCTTGCTGTGAGAGCTGCTTCCTCTTCCGAGGACTCGTCCGTGTCTTCCTGGTTGGTCAGGTTCAGGCTGGGGGTGCTGCTGGAGCACTGGTACTCTTGGAGGGAGGGAGTGTCCCCTTTGTCAATACTGTCCAGTGAGCGCCTGCGGACTCCCCAGTTGAAATTGTCCATACTTTCACCCTGGAAAAGAAAGACATGATCTCTAAGGCCTCAGATACATGTGTATAAATACAGTAAACACAACACACCAGGAAAACATGTACTGAGATGAAAAATACTCAATGCATCATCATAAGCAGAGTTTCAATCAGCCCTTCAATTTCTCGAAACTTTTAAAACATCGTTAAGTATTCATATTTAAAGAGATCACAATATTTGGTTGAGCCTGTTTTAACTAAATAATTTTCTTGACCTCCTATATTGTATGACTGGGGACCGACTAAACCTACTGTCTAGGCCATTTCTATTCTAATGCCCAAACACAAATGAGACCACGAAGAAGACGAATACATCACAGACAACGATACATAAACAATCCACAACACCAGGCTGCAACTTACCTGCAGTTCCTGGTTAGCAAAAAGGAAAACACACAGAATTAGAAAGAACGAAGACAAACATTTAAATATACGCTACACTTTTGGGGGAAAACTCTTTGTGATTTCTCAAACCCAAAGACTGATTCAAGCTCTGGATTAAGCTCTGAGTAGAAAGCCAACATGTGATTCAAATTACTTTTTTACGCAAACTATATTATGAAGAAGTCAGAGACAGACACTGAAAACAACATTTCTGTGATACACTTTGCAAACACGAACTTTCAGAAAATCTTCAAGATTTACATAGATTTAATACTTGATACAATGCAAAACTGACTTAAAGTACCCACATTCAGTTGACAACATACAGGGTCACAATTATTTTCGTCTAGAGAATGGTTCTGGCTAAACCCAGTGGCCATTTTTTACTATAAAATAGTCTAAAATCAAGATCAAAGCCATCAAAACATAACTTTTGACAAGTTCAAAAGGTCAAGAGGAAATAGGGCAGATTTCAATTTCACCCCACTTATGGATTTATAGAAGTTATGTTTCTGTTATTCTAAGCTGATCCTCCTTTTGCAAGGATATAATTCTTACACTCGCTCTTAAGCCCTGATATGACAAATGACAATGAGTTGGCCAGCAATATAGGATTTATTTGTGTTCCTTTACTCGAGAGGCACTGGCTAGGATAGAGGTTTTCAAATCCTTTTTTTTTTTTTTTTTTTTTTAAATAAAGCAAAGCAATACTTATTTCGAATGAAATTTAAAATGGAAGTCAACCGTGCAAAGCTGATGAACTAAACCCAAGCCGCTCTGGCTGCAAAAGGTAACAAGGAGCTCTTTGCCTGCACTCTGGGTACAGCCTTGAAGTCTCAGAAACCCTGCAGGTCAAAGTTCGAAAAGCCACCTTCCTACCAGATATTTCAATTATTATTATGTAGCACAGTACATAATAATGGCAACAGCCCTAAATATTTGTTTGGTGAATGAATGACTACACACGGGGAGCTTCCAAGGTTGGCAGGTATTTGGGGGGTATTTTAGAAGTTTAATTAACAGTTTCATTTGTTTTGTAGCAAAGTATTTCCTACTACCATGTTTTAAGCAAGACTATATTTAGGTTTTAAAAAATCTCTACTATTTGAATTGTCTAATGATGAGGCATACATGAACACCACCCACCCAAATCACTATGACTTGAATTAAAGACAAAACTACATTAAGCGTCTTTAATTCAATTTGCCAAAGTTCTGTTCAAAATCCATGTTAATTAGTACCTATGTATTAGGGTGTGGGATAAACTTGGAAGCATTTACAGAGTTCTTAAAAAAAAAAAAAGAAGATAAAAAAGCAAACAAAATAAATAACTTTACCATTACAAACATGTCAAGAGCCTGCCTGCCTGCCTTCACAAATTTTAAACTCTCAATTGAAAACAAATAACTGCATTAGAGTTTAAGAGCTGCTCATGCCCTTGTGGTCGGGCAGCAAGGCTCTTCAATCCATCAGACTTTCTTGCCTGATTATTCAAGTCAGTCCTACTTCTTACAACGTGTTTTTGAAATTGGGGATGTGAAATCAATTTTAGAGGATGGTGATCTGCCACTTTGGAAAAAAAAAATGAAAGAGAACAGGAAATATCAGCGTGCATAACAGCATAGGGTGAGGCTGCATATTGCATATTCTTTTTATTTTTTTTCAAGTAATCTCTATACCCAGTGTGGGGCCTGAACTCACAACCCCAAGATCATGAGTCACACGCTCCACTGACTGAGCCAGCAAGGTGCCACAAGGCTGCGTATTCTTGAAACTTTCATTTTAAAGGTATGTGTATCTACTTGGATGTGATATAAAATGTATTAAGTATGGATCACAGTAAAAACAAAAACAAAAAAAGTTTAAAAGCCACTGCCCTATGCGGCCGAATAATACTTGCTTGGGGGCTCCTGTGAACCTATCCATGTGTCTTTGGGAACAAGTTCATGTCGAGTACAAAGGCAATTGGTTTGACCCTGAGCCACCATGGTTGTACCCTTCTATATGCAAAGGAGGATGAAGCATGTAGGAGGACCTCCTTAAACTGGTCTCCTGTCCACAACTAATGATGTGACACGGCGCAGGCCATTACATTTCATCCCTCCTCACCTATTAGAGCCAAAGGAAACATCCCTTCAAGAGGGTTAATCAATGCATTTGAGTTACGTGAGCGACTTTAAATTCTTTGGAGAAAGATGTGTCAATGACATGGGATGGATACCGGATGACAAGGCATTTTGGGCTTCTCAAATATAGGTATTTGTATACATTTTAGAATGAACACTTTCGAAACTTATGTGACAAACGTTTTAGATTTAGGAGTTGCAAGTTTAGGGGGATGAGCTACAGGAATAGGTCCCGAAGAGCCTCACAATGTCAGGGCAATCCTGTTCTCTTTGCCACAATGACTGTTTCAGAAATTGGCAAATGATCCAGCTTGACCCACTCATGTAACAGGAAGTATGCTGAGGACGTTTAGGAGAGCAACTTCTTCACTGTTACAAAAGTGACCTTCATTTGCTTTGAACACTGCTGGATGTGGACATAACCATGTGACAGAGACTTGCAGAGAAGGGCGGAGCCTAGCCAACTGCAGAGAAATGATCAGAGACCTCCCTGAGCCACATCTAAATAAGCTATAACCCTCTGGACTACCTCAGTTTTGTAAGCTCGTAAATCCGCCTTTTGAGTCCGATTTTTCATTTCGAAATCATCCCAACTGACACATACCTATCGATTTAATCTAGACGGAATCAACTTAGAGGAG
Source organism: Prionailurus bengalensis (assembly GCF_016509475.1). Classification (NCBI taxonomy): domain Eukaryota; kingdom Metazoa; phylum Chordata; class Mammalia; order Carnivora; family Felidae; genus Prionailurus; species Prionailurus bengalensis. The sequence goes on along the minus strand of NC_057344.1, from coordinate 165,375,818 downwards.
AGAGCCCCTTGGTGCTACGTGAAATGAGTCATTTGAGGGGGCTGGCCACAGTACGAAGAAGAAAACAGTGAGGATGTCGCAGGTAGAATCTCGGTCATTTGACACAGTAGAGAGTTCTGGAAAGCCAAAGCCCTCGAAATCATGTGAGTACATTTAATTTAACTTAGTGTTAAGTGTTTGTACTTATACTTTAAAATAGTGTTAGACAAATTTTAATATAATGTTTTACCATTTTGCTGCGTATTAATTTGTCTCATTTGAAACATAAGCATATCCTAAATTAAAGACATAACTTTGGAAGAAACCCATTTTTCACTTTTTATTTCTTGGGGCAAAGAGTAAGAATTAGACGTTCCTCTTCTGTTTCAGACTACTTCTGCTAACTGACCAACCGTACTAGTCACGTTTACTTCCCAATTTAGATTTTTTCCTTTAAAAACATTTTTGTTTAATTCGTTTGTTGTTTCAAGTTTTTATTTGATTTCTAGTTAGTTAACATATAGTGTAGTATTAGCTTCAGGAGTAGAATTTAGTGATTAGTCACCTATGTGTAACACCCAGTGCTAATCACAAGTGCCCTCCTTAATGCCCATCACCCATCTAGCCCGATTTTACCTTCTTGACCTCACACTGACCTTAATAAGGAAAGATGCTATGCTCAAACACTTAATTCTCATATACTTGCAACTGTAAGCTATAAATATACGGACTGCCCACATCCTTACCTCTGCATCTTCCAATTCAACATCTAAAAAGTCAAAATCCTTAAAAACGCCAAATTGTTGTTCACTGCTGGTGTCTTCCACGGCCACTTCTTCCTCTTGAATCATGTCTTCTGTTGCAGAAATTAGGCTGGTCTGTTGGTCACCAACTTCCAAATCCTCATTAGAAGAAAATACAACCTAAGGCCCAGCCAAAAAAAAAAAAAAAAAAAAGCCACCCGTCAGCATCGTCACTCTGCCCATGAGACACTGGTGCCCGAAGAGCCACCGCAGGCTTCATCTGTCAAAGAATTCAGAGCTTCAATCTGGTTTCCATGCTAAAGTCTAACTGGTTGAATACTTAATTAGTGTAACTTCCAAGTACCATGGAGACCATATCTTTTTCATTCTTAGTTAATGCCATGAAATAAGGGAAGTTAGAAAAGGCAAGCAAGGAGACAGAATAATTTCCATTTTTTTTAATGGAGTAGTAACAGGATTTTTACAGCCTTTATGCATGCGATCATGATTACTCACGGATGGATTCTTTGGAAGGCCAGATTCTGGACCACAGAGAGAAAGCACATTCATTAGCTTTTCTCTTGTTCTTCGCTAAGGGGGGAAAAAATGCAAATGTTAGGATTACTGATAAATAAGACAAATTCTCAAGCTGTCATACATGCAACAAAATTGATTCTTCTGTAGGTGTTCGGTTTTGATTTTTTTTTTTTTTAACGTACCTGTGATAACTGTGGCCTTTTCCAGCTAACAGGAACCAAGGCATTAGAATTAGAACCAGAAGAAGTAGAAGAAGTACTCCTAGTAACTGCAATAACTTTGGGTTTCCCATTTCTTCCAGCTGCACTATGCTGATCGCCATACTTATTTCCAATGATTGGTGTCTGCAGAGAAACAAAAAGGACAGTGTTCGACTGGGATCTTTCACCATAAAGGGATTAGTACTGGATCTGTAAGGACTTTTTTTTTTTTTTTTTCACAAACAGCCAAAAAAAAAAAAAAAAAAAAAAGCAAAGATAACAGCATAAAGTAGATGTTACAAAAATCAAATGTAATGATGTCTTTTAAAAAAATAATTTATTTTTTAAAGTTTGTTTGTTTATTTAAGTTATCTCTATACCCAGTGTGGGGCTTGAACTCACGGCCCCAAAATCAAGAGTTGCCTGCTTTGGGCGCCTGGGTGGCTCAGGTGGTTAAGCGTCCGACTTCGGCTCAGGTCATGATCTCACGGTTTGTGAGTTTGATCCCTGCGTTGGGCTCTGGGCTGACCGCTCAGAGCTTGGAGCCTGCTTCTGATTCTGTGTCTCCCTCTCTCGCTGCCCCTCCTCTGCTCACACTGTCTCTCTCAAAAATAAATAAACATAAAAAAAAATTAAAGAGTTGCATACTTCCACTGAGCCAATCAGGCACCACGTGATGTCTTTTTTTTTTTTTAATCAGGAGACTTCACTTCACTGAAAATGACTCCCTGAGAAGATGAGACAATCAGACAGCTCATTCCTATTTTATTATTATCTTCTTAAGTTTATTTATTTATTTTTTTTTTAAGTTTTACTTATCTATTTAGAGAAAGAAAGCACAGGCAGGGAGGAGCAGAGAGGGGAGACAGAATCCTAAGCAGGCTCAGCGCCAACAGCACAGAACCCAACGTGGGGCTTGAACTCACGAACTGAGAAATCATGACCTGAGCTGAGATCCAGAGTCGGACGCTTAACCGACTGCACCACCCAGGTGTTTCTTAAGTTTATCTCTTTAGAGAGAGAGCATGAGTGGGGCAGGGGCAGAGAGAGAGGGAGGGAGAATTCCAAGTAGGCCGCAGGCTGTCAGCACAGAGACTGATGCGGGGCTTGAACTCATGAACTGTGAGATCATGGCCTGAGCCAAGATCAAGAGTCAGATATTTAACCAACTGAACCGCCCAGGTGCCCCTACTTACTCCTATTTTAAATAGGGATCTGCTCTCTTTAAAAAAAAAAACACCATCTTCATGCCCCTCTTCAGGAAAGTAGCAACTTGGAATAAAATCTGGCACACCTTAGGTTGCTGGGTAAGAGGGGATGTTTGTTTCCTTTGCCTTCCCGTGGCTGCCTAGCACATACATTTCAGTCTCTTCTGAATAGACTGTGTGCTCTTCTCATTGCCATGCTGAAGTTGTCCTCTCCCCTGACCTAGGCCAGAGGCACTGATGTGCGATAGGTTTCTTTAGTCATCAACTGTGACCTTCCCACCAGCAGGGAAAACTACATCCACGGACTCGGTCGTGGTGAATGATTTGGCCATAAGAGTGTGGCTGTCAACATGGTGACAAGAGACAAGAGGACTCTTCGAGACACTGAGACCTTCTACAACACCTCCATTGAGGAGATGCCCCTCAGTGTTGCTGACCTTATCTGAGGGACTGTCCTGCGACCTAACCCTACCCAAGGTTCAGTCCTTAGGGGGCTGAAGAGCAGCAGGAAAAGGGAGGGAAGGGAGCCTAAGGATGGACTTCTCATTTTTCCCCCTTTGACTAAATGTCACTTTTTGAGGCAAAAAAAAAAAAAAAAACAGAAACAAAAACAAAAATCCACCACCTTCATATCCCCCACCATGATTATGAAATATATCCTCTTTGAAAGCTCAGAAAATATTAAAGTGATTTAAAACAAAAAACAAAAAACCAAAAACCACCTGTCATCTTACCACTCAGATTTAATCTATTACCATTTTGGTGTTTTTTCAATGCCTACTGTTCTACGTGCTTCAGTAATGTGCTTTTGCAAATATTCAAGCTGGGTAACGACTCCAAAGAGGAAGGGATCTATGCAGCTTCTCCCTACAAATCTGATGTGTAACATTTCCAAGTTTGTTTCGGTAAAAATTCTATGCTCATCCACAATTCATCTGTATTTATTCTGGCTTTGTGAAGCATCTTGAATTTACATCTGAAAATCGTATTCAAGCTCATTTGCATGTCACACGGTTCCTTTATGACGCGGTTCCTGCTGCTCTCCCTAACCTCAACGTCTATCACACCCACCCTCACTTTACACGCCAGCAAACCTGAACTTGCTATTGTGTTCCAAACACACCTTGCCTTTAGGGACCTGTGTTTTGGCACATGCTGCCCCCCCCCCCCCCCCACCTTTGAACGGAATATTCACCAACCAAACCCATGGTCATCTTTTAATGGGGACTCCAGACCTCCAAGGAGGCCTTCTCTGACGCCACACATCTGGGGAATTATACTTGGACATTTGCCATGTGTTGGTGATTTGTTTACGTGGCTGTCTTCCCTAGTGCACGTGAGTCCCCTAGACCTTGTGCGATTCATCTCTGCTCCTCTACTCCAATGCCTATACACAGCAGGTACTTAGTAATCTTTGAAGCAACAAATTGAAATTAAGTATATCAAGTGTTTTTGAGAATTCTTACCACTGCTTTAGACAAGATAATTAAGTTGCAATTTCTGACTCAGAAGACACAGGAAAGCCTGGTTTCTTTATCAGATTCTTATACTATGTGCTTCAGGACAGAAATTCTGATATTAACTAAAAAATTAGCAACAAACATAGTTTCTATCTAAAAAACACAACCCATAAAGATTTGGATAAATTCTAACATCAAGACTGAACAGCAAAACATTTTTTAAATCTATATGATTCTAATCAATAATATTAAAGAAATTAGGTCTTCCATTTTTATCTTTCTCAACTTCCCTGCAATCGTTGTTCAGTAACTCCCTTCTCGAAAAATTCCTTCCTTGGCTTCTAAAAGACCACTTTAATGGCTCCAAGGCCAGTAAGAATGGGCTCAGGTACTGGAAAAAAAACAAAACTGGGGGTTTCCACCAAGAGCCAAACATTTTTATGTGAGATTTTATGTCACATTAATATGTGACATAGTCAAGGGCCCAGGTTCCCTTCTGCACTGGTGGACCCTGCCTCTCTCTCCCTTTAAAATATTGGGCTTTTCAGGTCTTAGTTTATTTTAGCCTTATTTTTCCCTTCACAATTTTAACTGCCCACTTATAAAACATTGAAGACCCTACATTGTTACTTCCACCCCAGTTTTCTTCTAAAACATAAACTCTGATTGCCTCCTAGGCAGCTCCACTGGTAGGTTCTTAGTCCAGAATTGGTATATCCAAGGCTGATCTCCTCACTCTTCCCTTCCTGCCAAGATCTGTTCTCCTTGCCTTCTCCTTCTCTCTCAAAGGTACCAACATTCAGCCAGTTGTCGAAGCAATATCCTTGATGCCTCTTCCTCACTCAGTACTTCCTCTCCTTCCCATCAAGATGTTTATGACTTCCTTAGTCATTCTGAAAACCATCCCTTCCCTTTTCATTTTCTCTGCAACTGCCTAGAGACATGCCAACATGACCTTTTACTTATTCTAACAGATTCCTTATTGACTTTCCTCCTCTCCACCTGGTCTATTTTTCCATCCTGGTCTATTTTTTCCATCCTGTTGCCAGAGTAAACTTCCCAAAATGCAAATCCTACAATTTCCACTCCAGTTAAAAATCCTTTCAGAGTTCCCACTGCTTCCAGATAAAACCATCTTGTTATGATGCATGCAAGATCCCTAATGATCTTGCCTCTTCCTCTGCCTTCGGCTTCATCTACCATCATACTCTACACTTGCGTTCTCTATAGTCTGTGCTCAAGATATGGTACAAATTGGAAATTTCCAGAATACCATGCTTTCTCACACTACGAGGCTTCATTCACACATGCTGCTTTTTCCTGCATTAATCTCCTGTTCCCAAGCTTCCATATACGCTTGCCTAGGGTTACTTTATCTTTCAACACCACATCAGGTTAGAGGTACACGCTGCATCTTCCTACAGTACTTTTAACTTACTTCCAGCTAAAGCACTTATCACAATGTTTATTTACCCACTGACCCAAGAGATTGTATGCTTCCCAAGGACAGGCCTTTTTACCACCCCCACCCCAATTTCAAAGCACCTATCACAACGTCTCCTACTGAGTATGTGCTTAATCATTGCTTGTCGGATGAGTGAGTAAATGAACAAATGAAAGTTTCAAATAGAGCACCTTACCTCAGATATATCAAAATGAAAATCTAAGGTCTTCCCAGGCAACTCCTTGGAGACGTTATTAAAAATCTTGGTGAAGGATATTTCAGGAGAACCTAGATCTCCTCCATAGGTCTTGGGGATATCGTTGGGCACAACGAGACTTGCAGAGCGAGAGACCACCAGTTTTAATATGTTAAGGGCTTCCTTCCAGTAAGGACTCTGTTTTCAAAAAAATAATGCACATATAAAAATTATAAATATATATTTAAGAACCAAAGCTTAGTGTACACTGTAGACAATGAAAATATTGTTTCTGCAAAAACTTCTGTAAATCATTCGCTTTTACTTTCAGGTCCTTAACAGAGGATCTGAGTTACGAAAGTTAAGAAAATTATTATTTCTACTGTCAGATTTTTGAGACATCATATACATTACAACGCCACCAATTCAGAATTGGTATTGCATTTCTCCTAATCGGTGCTTCACAAATATTAATTTAATTTAGGAAGTCTAATAGAGTAATCTGGCAGCAGGTTAAACAAAGGGGTTGCAAGTACGTGAACTTTCTAGATAAATGAAGTTTATGCTTTCAGACTCTAAACTTTAAATAAGTCTTTTCTGAAGTCTTGGAGGCAAACAATTTTTAATGCCTACTTTCTTTTTCAGACACAAAAATATTTAAAAAACTAAAAAGAATTTAGATTTTTTCTTGATGACCCAAGCCCAAATCTGAAGGGTAGGATCGGAAGGATTCCTAATTTTGATTAATCATTACATCTAAACTGATGTTCTCAGGAGTTACTGAGTTGTATAGGGTGAGGTTTTTTTTTCCCCCCTACACATATGGTGGCTATGTTCTTTGAGTTATTTTTCTGCTTTCAGTTTTTATGTATTTCGACCAACATAATTTAAAATGATTTACATGGCAGATGTACCTGTAAATATTAAAGAATTAATGTTTATCCTGGTAAGGGTGATAATGTTAATATGGTTATATTATTTTAAAAGTCCTTATCTTATAGAGAAACTTAAAAATTATGTATGAATAAAATGGTATGATGTCTGGGATTTGCTTCAACATAATCCGGAGGGTAATAGGAGTGAGGAGAATAGAAATGAAACAGAATAATGAGTTGATTGTTGAGCTGTGTAATGGGTACAAAAGGAAGCATTCATTACATATTCTATTTTTATATTTATTTGAAATTTTCTACAGTAAAAAGGTTTTTAAAAAGCTAAAAAAAAAGATGTACTTATAGAGAAGAAAAATCAATTTCTAATAAAGAATTTGCAGTATTTTTCTGCCATCTGTTGAAAAGCATACACGTCAAAAAACCTTTTTTTCTGATTTATGGTAACATAATCACATCTCAACCTTGTGCTATACATATTGTTTCACAGCTGACCATTCTGTCAACAACCAAAAGGAAGTGAAAAATCTTTGGCAGAACTGAGTTATCCAATATGTTTAATAACCTCTTGATAAGAAGACACCTAAAGCACAAAATATTTAATAAATATAAAAATGTCCACATAGATTTTGTGACATTTTAAGTACATCATTTTTTTTAAAGTAGTTTATATTTAACAAAGTTATGACTAAGTAGACATCATCATTTTTTTCTGACAGAAATAATTAGAAGCTCTCGGCATTGCAAAAAGCTAAAACTTTTACAGAGATGTTTCTATAAAGTATATTGGTAGTTGTGCCTAAAATACAAAAGATTATCAGGAGGAACTCCATTCTGTGAAATGTTTAATGTCTGAATAAAGCAGATGTCACTTAACCATGATGACCCGTCAGCTAAATATGACTTCGGTTCACACAAGAGTTGAAAATAAATTTGGGTCAACATTTTGAAATTAGGAGATTTTACAGAAAAACCCACATTTCCAGTTTCTCTTTAAAAGTTAGAAGTTCTGGGGGCGCCTGGGTGGCTCAGTCGGTTAAGCGTCCGACTTCAGCTCAGGTCATGATCTTGCGGTTCGTGAGTTCAAGCCCCGCATCAGGCTCTGTGCTGATGGCTCAGAGCCTGGAGCCTGTTTCAGATTCTGTGGCTTCCTCTCTCTCTGACCCTTCCCCATTCATGCTCTGTCTCTGTCTCAAAAATAAATAAATGTTAAAAAAAAAATTTTTTTTTAAATCAAAAAGTTAGAAGTTCTGGCTGCCCTGGATTCTGTATTCCAACATGGCAGCCAGGAGGGGAAGCTAAGTTGTGCTGTTCCTTTTAGATGGGGAGTTTGCCTTCACTTAGTCAGAAATCTATGCCCTCATATGGTTACTTGCTTGCCCAGTGGACACGTGAGCTTGTGGTTCTGAATATAAAATAATGCATCTGCATTTTTTAAATTAGTAATTCAATGTGGTGTGTGTCTCTATGGGAGACCCAGCAAATATTTGATGAGTTAACTTCTTATACCTTAAGAAGAAAAGAAAAATGTGCTTTAGAAAAAAATATATACAATTGTTATTTGGTCAAGCCTCTCATTCAGAGAGAAGATAGAGAAAATAAACAGGGTCTCTCATTCAGAGAGAAGATAGAGAAAATAAACAGGGTCACCAAAGAATTGTAACGTTATTTGCATTCACTGCTCTTCAAGGGAATATAAAAGGAATCTGGATTACTGAACGGAACAATGGAAGCCAATAGCATTTTATTACTTTCAGATATGGGCTAAGACACAAACTCATCGCTAACCAAGTATTTCCATTTGTAAGTTTTGCTTTCTTGAATGCAAATATAACTGGGGTAGAAACAAAAATCTTAATCTGTTAAGGCTCTTAAAGAGTTTGCTCTCTTTGATAAGTTGTATCCACAACACTGCTCTGCTCAGCAAGACCTTTCTTAACAGATAATTCAAAGGTGAAATTCAGTACAGACCAGACTGACTTACCATCATTTACGTGGTTTAAACCAAGTGTGATTTCCTACTTTCTAAGTATCGGGGCTCCTTCTATCAGACACAGAAAATACCTCTAAAATACAGACTCTACAAAGAGCTCTTCTGTTTCTAAAAGTAGTACCTGTTCATTATTAGAATCTGGTTAGTAGCAGGTACCGAAGAGTCACAAGTATCCTGTCCGGAGGTGATGACAGCTGCCACTCATGTACATTCTTTCCAGCCACTACTGGCATGTGTATTCAGAGATGTAACGATTAATCAAAATTGGAAATCACACCAATCCTGCCATTCAGAGTTTGCTTTTTGTCACTTACATGAAGAACATTTTTTCCATGTCATAAGTGTTCCTGGAAACATGACTTAGGGACTAACTACTTCCCTATTCTTGGACCTTTCAAGTGTTTTGGTTTTTTTTTATGATCATAGGATTGTTTTACAAGGAATTCTATACATAAATTTTGTGGTCACTCACCTGTACATATTTACCAATAATCTTTATGATCTCCAGATTAAACTGCTTGACCGGGGCAGCAGAGAGGTCAATATGGCTCAAAAGACTATAGATGATCTGTAGTAATGACTGCTGCATGCTGGACAATCCTTTCTCTAACAGCTAAAAGTAATATAAAGAGTATAATTTCATGAGGTTAAGGAAAATTCAGTATTTATATTTATGATGCTGAAAAGCAGAACAGATTTAATCCATGATTTTATGGTTAGATGATCAGAAATCCAGAGACTAATAAATAACAAAGGTAAAAGACAGTGTCTATTACCATCACTTGTCCTCGGTTCAGAAAGGATCAATAGATAATTATTTTTATCTTAATCTTAGTGTTTTCTTTCATTTCCCGAGCTAATTTGAGTTAAACACCACTTATTCTAGGTTAAGAAAAAACCCATCATACCACCATCACCAAAGAATAACTATCCCCAAACCATTCACAACAGCCACTTGTTAACTATGTGATCTTAGACAAGTTTCCTAACCTCTGAGCCATGATTTTTTTTTTTTAATAATAATCACACTGTCTACTTTATATTGTTTGCAGGACGATTAAATATATGTGGTTCTAAATACGCACAACTAGTTTCAGTACTGTTGTTAGGAATAATTTCAGAATTAACAATAATAATAAAACAAGGAGAGTAACATTTGGGGCAAAGCATTCTCTGTATAGAGTGAAAAAATGTCACCATACGAGGTATACACAGGCTGTCCTGTGCCAGTTCCAGACTTCATGACCCCGTGATTGGAGAAGCAGTGCTACCTTAGTGGTGAGCTTGATGGTGGCACCAACGTGAAGCTGGTCTAAGGAGCATAAACTCAAAGCCGATAAGAACAGGCTTAGGAGGTTGCCCTTGGTTTTATGTTGGCTATTGTCCTAAGGGTGTAAGAGAAACCTAGAGACCTGTATTTATTCAGGTTAGAAAGCTGTCACACAGTTCACATCGTCAGTTCACCTTTTTTTTTTTTTTAAAGATTTTTTATTTTTTTAAAGTGATCTCTATACTCAACGTGGGCCTTGAACTCACAAACCCGAGATCAAGAGTTGCGTGCTCCACTTACTGAGCCAGCCAGGCACCGCTCTCTGCCATCATCAGCTCTCTTAAATGTAAGGTTGATGGGAGCAAACCTATCAAACCAACACCTTAAAAATGCACACCAGTCCGAAACTGGTTTTTATGATAGTCCTAAAGCATTCTGTGTTCTATATCAACATCAGGGATATAGCTGTTAAATAGTGTTTTCAGCCGTATTTAAAATACCTATTGAGTTATGAATAATTTTTTAAGTTTATAGTGTTTTAGGTTTAATTTTTAGAGGTCAGTTTTTAAAAAGGAAGGTATCACTTTATTATAAGCTGACAAAAATTTTTCGTGAGTAGGAATTTCTTCCTTTTGAGATTCTTTGTGGATTATCTACTCAATAATTTATTTTTTAGGCATGAAGTTACTTTCTCAACAACCAAATATTAACTTTTTCAAAAAAAATGTTCATTTCTTTTGAGAGACAGAGTGCATGCGAGCAGGGGTATAGAAAGTGAGGGAGAGAGAGAATCCCAAGGAGGCTCCATGCTCCATGCCTGGAGTCAAATGTAGGCCTTGATCTCGTGACTGGGAGATCACGACCTGAGCCAATATCAAGAGTTGGCTGCTCAACCAACTGAGCCACCCAGGCACCCTGATATTAACTTTTTATGATATTGTAGGGCTAGTGTTTTTGTAATTCCATCTTTAGCCACTCAAATCATATCTTAGATCAGGGAGCAAACATATTATCAAAATAAGAACTTACCCAGCAAAAATGCCTTTGCACGCCATTTTATTCTAGAAAGGATTTCACAGTCAAGAACTAATTTTTCACAAACAAAAAATTATAACCATTCTCTAGGATCAAGACCACTGAAAACCCATTTCTTAGTTGAAATAAAGGTGTAGTTTACATTATTTTGAGTTTTATGTCACTTAAGGACAGTGAATAGGAAAATATATTTAAATGTTAATATATTTATTTAATATGCTAAATAAAAGGTAAAGTTTATCTTATTTTGAGTTGATATCACTTGAGGACAGTGAATGAGAAAATAAACACTGAAAATGAAAATTAAAAAAAAAACCCTTTATACTTGAAAGTATGCTTTATACTTTCTTTATACTGGAAAGGAATTACCCATACTTTACTTTTAAAAAATGTTATCTGTATTCACTTTCAAACACAATTTAAAGATTAATTAGTATCAGTACTGCTTCTAGAAATAAATCTACGTGAAAATTTTGCCACAGTTAAAAAAATTACATTTTTTTTTTTTTTTTGATAAATTTACCTCCGCAAGATAAGTCACAAGATTAAATGTAGTATCTGAGAAGGAATCATGCAGATATCTACATACTACGTTGATCCAGTTAGAACAGTCTCTGGAATATGTGTGTGTACTATACAAACTCATCATGTGAGCCAGATTGACCAGCGCTGGGCATTTCTCTTCTGCACACACCTAAAAAACAAAGAAAATAGTGTCATTCACCCCAAATAAAGGCAATTTAAGGTTTAAACTTGATTTTATACTAAAAGTATTTATTGAAAAATTTAGAGGTAGGTGTTGAAGCTTTAATGCATTTTATTTTAATCCAGTAGAAAAGTTAATTAAGAGAGGACAAGAAAAGAGGAAAAAAAGCACAAGGTATTCCTGAGGCTCTGTAAAACTGCCTTTGGTAAAACCCCTACATAAGTTTTGTAAATGCTACATATCATTTTATAACTGTTTTGTAAAATCCCTGCATGGTTCAGTGCACAATAACGGAACAGGCAGTCTCCACTGAGGAGTTTGCAGCCAGGTTGGGACCAGCCCCAGACCTTCCCTTCCCTGTGCCCCCTTCCCCACCCCTTCAGGGGAGCAGTCAACTGCAGAGCCGCTCACATGTGTGACATATTCAAAAGACTCTACGGGAGCTCTGAGAGAGCTAAGTCCTGCACCTGCAGTGAATGACAGACAACCTGTAGGATAGACCCCAAACTGCTCTTCAGGAAATAAGCTCCTAAGGTCCTTGGCCAGTAATTTAATGTCACTTCAAAATGTATTGACCTCCTAGAATTTGTTTGATACAACATTATGGAAACCGAATCCATAAATGTTTGTGGGGGGTGCCTGGGTGGCTTAGTCGGTTGAATGTCCAACTTCGGCTCAGGACGTTCATGGGATCGAGCCCAATATCAGACTTTGCGTTGACAACGTGGAGCCTGTTTGGGATTTTCTGTCTCTCCCTCTTTCTGCCCCTCCCCTGCTCATGCTTGCTCTGTCTCTCTCTCAAAAATAAACATTAAAAAAAAAAAAATGTTTGGGAGGATCTTACTGATCACATGTACCTTGTTTGCTTGTTCCCTGAGTTACTGGTGAGGATGTTCCTTAGTCTGCTCTGGGGGGCACCTGAATAATGCAGAACTGGGAAAGGGCCACACTACTCTTTCATTCCCACTTATCACAGAGCTGTCCCTGAAATATCGTCTACTTTTCCATTTTTCATTTTCCTCATTTATTCTACCATCTAATTGATGTTTTGTTATGTATTTTCACAAACCTAGAACATTTATTCATTTATTTAAAAAATTTTTTTATGTTTATTTATTTTTGAGAGAGACAGAGTGCGAGCAGGGGACGAGCAGAGAGAGGGAGACACAGAACCCGAAGCAGGCTCCAGGCTCTGAGCTGTCAGCACAGAACCTGACACAGGGCTCGAACCCATGAACTGGGAGATCATGACCTGAGCTGAAATCGGAGGCTCAACTGACTGAGCCACCCAGGCACCCCAAACCTAGAGCATTTATTAAAGAAAGTATGGTTGACCCTTCAACAACATGGGATTTAACTGTGTGGGTCCACTTATATGTGGATTCTTTTCGATAAGTATAGTACAGTACTGTAAGCCTATTTTCTCTTCCTTATGATTTTCTTAGTAACATTTTCTTTGCTCTAGCTTACTTTATTGTAAGAATACAGTATACATATAGTATACAAAATATGTGTTAATTGACCTGTTTGTGTTATTGGTAGGGCTTACAGTCAACAGTAGGGTACTAGTAATTATGTTTTGGGGGAGTAAAAAGTCATATGTGATTTTCAACTGTGCAGGGGGGGGTTGGTGCCCATAACCCCTGTGTTGTTCAAGGTCAACTGTAGAAAATTACCTTTTAAAATACATATATTTTTCAACTTTCAGATGAATATAACTATTACTTTGATTCATCATGAGGACATTATCATTGGATAGACCTGAAATATGAAGATATGTAAGGCTGTGAAGACCATTAAAAGTAACTTAAAAGCTGCTTAATAAAATTATTTAAAGTAGTTAATGTATTACCCTTTTACCTATAAAACATACACTAGGAAGAAAATAAATTTATGTTTCTCATTTGTATTTCAAAATATAATTAATCATGCTATTTTTTTAAAATCACATAATTTTATCATTTCACAATTTGTTATTTTTTAGGAAGAATTTTTATATTTTAAAATAAGTTCTTTTTGATTTTTTTAGAAAAAGAGAATGTGAGCAGGGGAGAGGGGCAGAGGGAGAGACAGAGAATCATAAGCAGGGCTCCATCCCACGACCCAGGGATCATGCGTGACCTGAGCCAAAATCAGGAGCTGGACGCTGAACCGACTCAGCCGCCCAGGTGTCCCATTAAAGTAATTTCTGTAAAGTAAAATTTTAAAGTGTATATCCTCCTGAAAAATTCTTCTAGGATTCTTATGTTCTTAAAAAAAACAGGTTTTTAAAGCATGATCTTTTTATTTGTTTAATCTCTACATGCAATGGGGGGCCTGAACTCAAGACCCCAAGACAAAGAGTTGCATTAAAGCATGATTTTTAAAAACCTTTAATTGAAAAGGAAGAAAATTCCTAGGAATGTATGCTGTGTAATTTTAAAGAAAATGGCTAAACGTGGATTTAATTTTGGAAATTTTGAATTACCAGGTTAAAATATGACTTCAAAAGACTGTCTTATAAGCAAACATTTTTAGCATACTATTTTTTGCCATAATGAATAGCTTAAAAGGACAATATTTGTCCTAAGTGTTGCCTCGCTTTGAAATCCTGTGCTCTCCAAGGGCACAAACAGAACTAGGGATATTTGCATAATGAGGAAGCACATAATGGCAGAAAATTGCTCTCAACAGTTTAAGTGAGAGAATAATTAAGGAATCCATTTAATTCACATCCTGCAGGTTGCTGAAAGCAGAGGGAAGGAACCTTTGTGTGCTGCTCAACAGGAAGAAAACAGACTTAACGACAATTTATGACGCACACAAAGCCATGTTTGATTTCTTAGAAACAAAAAGGTATCTGAGACTTTCCTGTGCTTTGCCCTGGTCAAGACGGCAGAGGCCTGACCCTCTGAGGGGTGCCCACATCCTTCGGGCTGGGCTGGGCTGAGTTCTTCTCTTATGCCAGCATTCAGCAGGAAGTTCTCAGATGGGAAGTGTCACCTGCCATTCTAAATGCTCCTACTCTACTTCCCTGATGATAGGATTCATGCTTTTTATTTTTTGAAATCCCAAAATACTTTTTTTCCCTTTATATGTTCTTTCTTATCTCTTGTGGAAAAAAAAAATACATCTTTACAACATTTTTCTAATGATGTATCATTAGGATACTAAAAGGAAAGGTATTTTAATAAATTATTTTGTACCACTTTCAGACCTCATTAATGCAAATATGTGTTGTTGGGTGTTTAGGGCAATCCTTTTCAAAATTAAGATGTTTCCACTAACTATAATAATGGCTCTTTTTTTAAAAATACATGCTTTTAAAATGATTATGTTAAAAATCTCTCCCTATCTAATTTAGAAATTTACTGAGGGATGGATTCAATAGCATATTTTATTACATATGATCTTGCCACTTATTAAATATTATCTATCAAGATAACAAAAGGTTTCTAGTTTTGTGACTCTTAATGTGATTCATTGGGCTGGGATAACCCGGGGAGAAATCTGCACTTATCAGTCATGGGATTTGGGCACTGGAGAAGTGGGTGTTTTACTTGGCTTTCTGCATGCTCGCTCTTTCCCCTTACTGCTGTGTTACTTTTGTTAAATAACCCTCAGCTTTTAAAGGGCTGCTTATAGAAAAAGCTCTTCCAGAGAATTTTACTTGCTTGTTCCCTTCTGTTGAAGATTTCTCTGCTTTTTCTCCCCCTGCTTTAGCTAGGTTATCTTATACTGCTATCTTATACTCCTCTCCCCCAGTTCACTTAATTTCCTGCTGTATGTACAGGACTTGTAAATTTATAGAACTCCTTCTTATAACTGTCTATATTTTCAGTTGTTAAAGCCTTTTTTCTAAGACTCATTAACTGACAAAAAAAGAAGAAAGAAAGAAAGAAAGAAAGAAAGAAGAAAGAAAGAAAAGAAAGAAAATTAAGAATTAAGTTTAAGCAGAAGGCAAGTTATTTGGGTTATTTTTCTTGAGAGGAAATTATTTTTAAAAATCATCTTTTTTAAAAGTATGATCAAGAGCTCTAACACTTTCGAGCAAATGTTAACAGATGACTTAAAAATAGCTACGTTCCTGTTTCAGAAACAATGGGAGGGAAAGAGCCAAATAAGGAAGGGGAAAGGATGAAGCCAGCAAAGAGAGACGAAGAGAATGTTTAAAGAAAAAAAAGGCAAAAATAAAAGAAGAGAGAACTTTTGGAGCCACAAAATGTGTGTTGCCCTCTTCTTCTCAGGGCCTTTGCACGTGCAGTTTCTCATGCCTGGAAAACTTCTACCCTCGGCCCTGTCGTTCCTTGTTTGTCATCCAGGGATCTTAGTTTGGTTATTCCTATTCAGCCTGCAGTGTCGGCTTTGAGAGGATTTCCTCTAGGCGGACTGTTGCTTTCTGTGCCCCGAGAGTACTGTCCTTTCACTGCACTTATCAGACAGACTCTATGGCACTGTCTACTATTATACCCCTACTGTAAGGCCCACAGGGACAAGTACTCTGTCTACTTTGATTATCACTGCATTTCTGGCACCTAACCCAGTGCTCAGCAAATATCGGGTGGTGAACAAAGGAATGAATTGGAAACTGATAGAGAAGCAGAAGACAAAAGTAGGGAAAGGGAACCGAAAAAGACTCAGACTCAGCAGAGCTTTACTCTAAACAAATAATTTTATTCACTGTGATTTGAACAGTGGTAGCTTACATCATGACTGCAAAACTCCTTTATATGGAGGAAAAGAATAAAAAGATGTGAAATTCACAGCGGAGGTGACGGTAAAAGATTTTTAAGAGATTCCCCCCTTTAAGGTAAACTCCAGAGAAATTTCCCGCTAGCATTTATCTTTCAGCGTAACATTTGCTTACCTTTGCTATTCGACTAGCTGTTTCTTTGCAAAACTGAGTTGGGCTGTCAAAATGCTGGATTAAGTGAGGCAATAAGCAAAGGATGTTAAGAGGAAAGCCTATCAAAAAAAAAGCAAACAATAACCAATTTTTATTGCACATTATTTAAAAAATTCAAGGTATTTTTTTTTTTAATGGTTCACGGAAACCATTTTCTTTTTATTTCCTGGAGTGCCTGATCTTCTAAACGCTTTCTTTCTTTTTTCTTTTTTTTTGCTTTTACCAAAGAATTTAAGCTATCTCACATATTAAAAACAACAACAACAACAACAACAACAGCAGCAGCAGCAACCCATGATTGTTTGTGGAAAAGCAGAAATTAGAGTTCAAAACAAATGATTAGTTTACATTTCACTACACTAGAAAGCAGAGAGCTGGTGCAATTCTGTTAACATCACCTGACAACTGGGAAGGATCCACCAACGTGTGCTTGGAGACGGCGATGAGTTTACTGA
This sequence comes from Prionailurus bengalensis, assembly GCF_016509475.1. Classification (NCBI taxonomy): domain Eukaryota; kingdom Metazoa; phylum Chordata; class Mammalia; order Carnivora; family Felidae; genus Prionailurus; species Prionailurus bengalensis. The sequence continues at coordinate 165,358,817 of NC_057344.1, read as the reverse complement.
GGAGGTGCACGGTCATCTCTTGTGTAGATACTGAGGTAAAACCCTTAAGGAAGAGCTGCTGAAGGCCTGGGAAGTTACTCCATTTCAATTTGCTTTGTACATTTTCAATCTTCTCTCGACTCTCTGATTTATCCAAAGGCAAATGGATAAGTAGTTTGTTGAGAAGCCTGAGAGCCAGGAGGTATTCATATTCGTAATCCGATTCTAATAGCGATGCTGCTATCCAAAAAATGGTGGCCATCAAGTTGGCAGGCTCAGTAGGGGACTGCACGTCATACATGCCTTTCTCTCGCAGGGAGGAAAGGCTTCTAGTCCTTGCTAAACTATTGCTATGGTTTATCCGTCCATCCATTATGTCCAGTGTGTTACTCCTCCGCCGGTCACCTCTTCGGTCACCAATTAAACTTAATCTCAAAGAGTTACTTCTTGCATTACTGTTATATCCCAAATAACTGCTGCTGTTAATGGGACTTGTGCTTAGATTGAGTTGTCCAGTGCTTTTCCTGTTAGCTGCATACTTGTTTCCCATTAGAGGATCATGGTATGAGGTTCTTTACAAAAAAAAAAAAAAAAAAGAAAGAAAGAAAGAAAGAAAGGAAAATAAATGCATGTACAATCGCTTCTTTGGCTACATTATTTACTCTCAAAGACACTGAAAAAAAAAAACAGTAACTGTTACCAGGACAAATTATGTTTCAGTATCGGACTTCGCCTCATCAAATTTCAGCCCTTTCCTCCACATTAAAGCAAAATGTACAACAGTCTCTTTCCTACTGTGGCCAACTGTTTCCTGTGAGTTGGACGGCGTTTGATTTGAAGTGAAAATTCTGCTACCGTTATCACTGACCACCTTCAGCTCTGGGATTTAGTGAACATTACATCCAAAGCAGACCTCATTTGTCTTCTCCCCAAACTTGATGGTCCCCATATCCTTATTTCTGTTAATGCACACTCTTTACCCGCCACCCCCCACCCCCAAATCAAGCTCAAAAATGTATGTTTGATTTCTCCTCCCTCACATCCAATTATCACAGATTTAAAAATAATGACAGAATGCTTCCTGTATGTGCCAGGAGTATGGAAAAGCTAGGAATACTGAAGTCTGCTGGGGGAGATGGATATGTAAGACTTTACTGCTCGTTACTTGCTTTATTCAAATATGAAGAAAACACCGTGGGAACCCCCAAAATGGAGTCAGTATAGCGCTGCCCTCGGGGAGTTAGAAACATCCGAGATGGGTCTTGAAGGATAAATCGATTCAGGAGGTGCAAGGAAGAGAAAGCTGGAGGAGAGGAGCAATTTGTGGAAGGTGTGAGTCAGGAGGGGGCCGGCCTGCTGTGGGGCAAGGGGATGTCGAGCGCAGCGGGAACGGAGCCGGGCAGTGAGGCTGAAGCCGAGTCACACGCGGCAGCAGAAGGACCCCTGACCGGGCCACCGCCACACAGAGCGCTGGGACTTTTCGCATGGGCTCCCTGTCCGAGGCTCCTTTTCCCACTGCTGGTCCATCGGAATGTTTTGGTATCATTCCCACCAGCAATATTAGGATAACTTAACGTTATGGTTAGGCGTATTCAGCTATGGCAGTTCTGTATACGGATCTACAGTTCGCCTGGATGCAATTCTTACTGAGAAAGGGCAGAAAGAAGATCGTAATGCTTCATGGTTTCGGCCAAAGTGTCAATCGCAGACTCCAATGTGAGCAGGAGTTCAATCACAAACCCCTAGGAGAAAAGGCAGGTCTTAATTCATTACGCTTTGGAAAAAAAGGAAATTAGAATGGACTTCCCGAGGAGATTTAAAATTAGAACAAACTCAACATTAACATTACAAAATGATTAAACTCTTGAGCAACATGATCTTGCTGATTGATGAAAACTCCTCAAACTAATGGTTATAATGGCACCACGATCCACCCAAAATTGCTTAGGCCAAAAATCTACAAGTCATTTTTGTTTCTTTCTCTCACGTCTAAAATTAAGTCCATTGGCAAGTCTTGAAAATACTACTTTAAAATATATCTGAAATCTGATGACCCCCCTCCACACTTCCATAGCATCCCGTCAGCTAAACTACCACCATTTCAGCGTGGACTTTTACAACGGCCTCTTAAATGACTCCTATTGCCCTCCTGAGGACTCTACCTAGCCTCCAGAGTGAATTTTTTAAATAGCAAACTATATCCATCACCCTCCTCTCAAGGCCTGTGAGTACTGTTCGCTATCACTTACAAGTAAAATCTCACCTCTCCCTAGACCCCACATAATCTGGACCTGTCCGCATCGATCTTCAGATGCTAGACACCACCATCCAATAAGCTAGCCATACTGGTTTGCTTCATGTTCCTCAAAAACAGGCTTGTTGCTTCTGCCTCAGGGCCTTTGCACTCACTACTCTTATGTCTCTGCCTGAAATATTCTTCCGTATTATCACAGGACTCACTTCACTTATGTACGTGTTTAAAACTCACCGTCTCAGATGGTCACATATAAAACAACTCCCTCTCCCATACCACTCCTTAACCCATTACTCTACCTTATTATGTTCATAGCAATAATCTCTAAATAAAAGTGTGTTACATATTAGTGGTGGATTAGAGGCTTATTTCTCCAACAGAATGTGAGCTCCAGAATGCCAGGAACTTGGTTGCTACCAGATCCCCAGTGTCTAGGACAGTGTTAATAAAATCATTAGTCTGCATAGACTTAAGTTCTCTATTGCATTATTTCACTTAATTTACCTTAACAACTCAACACTCTACATTTAAATTTTTTTTTAATTTTTTTTTTTTAATTTAGTTTTGAGACGGAGAGAGATGGAGCATGAACGGGGAGGGTCAGAGATAGAGGGAGACACAGAATCGGAAGCAGGCTCCAGGCTCTGAGCCATCAGCCCAGAGTCTGATGCGGGGCTTGAACTCACGGACCGTGAGATTGTGACCTGAGCTGAAGTCAGACACTTAACCGACTGAGCCACCCAGGCGCCCCCTACATTTAAATTTAAATCCCAGGATAATATGCAAGTGTGGGCCGTATGTGTGTGTGTAAATGTAAAGCTTTCTCTGATTCGCACTGAAGTATGTGATTTGATTAGTATGTTATTAAGTATCACGTACAAAATTTTGTTCCTTAATTCTTTGCCTGCTTGTTGGCATTTGATGCCAATGCCGTGTAACCATTATCTTGCTTGCCCTGCGGTGCTCTGTACTTGGCAAACGAGTCCTTGACAATGAGTAGCTGCTCAATGGCTGCTGAACGAATTTAATGCAATACCTGTGCATCTTCTCCCGGATCCCCTACAGTTTCTACAAGTCTGGAGAGAACATCAGAAAGTGTAGTTGCAGAAAGAGGCTGCTTTAGGGCCCTGAAAATCTGGAAGGATCTCCCAGCATAGTGTCGAGAAGAACAAGAAAGTGCTGTTTGTAGAGCAACTTCACTAAGATGATGTTCCAAATGCATCCCTTCTGTGAAGACAAAGGAAACAAGTGAGTGTTCTTGTTGCTTGGAATGCAGGGTTATCATCAGCCGCTAACCATTTTAAACCCGGTGCCCAGCTCAGTGCCTGGCAAACCGGGCAGGCACTCAGGCTTTATGGCAATGTTTTTTTCTTTCCGTTAAACTCCATTTGCATTTTACTTACTTATTTTGTAATCTTTAAAAAAAAAAAAAAGTATTTATTTATTTATTTTATTTGAGAGAGGGCACGAGTGGGGGAGAGGAGCAGAAGGAGAGAGAAAAACACGAAGCGAGGGGCAAAATCACCTCTAGTTGAGAACCACTACTTTAGACAGATACGGTTTTTTTTACAGTAACTTTCAGAATGTGTTGATTTCAGATCACAGAAGCCGCCTACTGTATAAAAAAGAATTCAAGTTTGTCCTCTCCATCTATGTTCCTTCAATGTAATCGTTTCATAATACACAACTGCCCTGTAACTTTATTATGCCACCACACACAAAATGAAGCACCCCAGAATGTCACAAGTGGCTTTCTTATTTTTTAAGGAGTAACTTAATTTTTCAAGGAATAACTTAATTTTCCTTTAATCAAAAGCTATCCATCATCACTAATAACTTCAAAAAGAAGACCTGTCTAAAACTTTTCACTTTAGACTTCTCAACTGTCACCTCATTGCTACACATGACCAGAAGTTTTCACGTCACATGAAAAAGTCTCATTGAAAGTATTATCTGAACTATTTAATGAAAGATACCTGAGCTTGACTGCTTAAAAACAGAAACCACATGTTTCAAAAATGTAGTTAACTGCTCAGCACTCTTGATGTTAGGATTCTTGGCAGAAACATCCTCATGGTTCCAAAGGGGCCCTCTTTTTCTGAAAACAGAGAACAGACATAATCCCCGTGGTTTTCAACTTACGTTAACGGGTTTACTCACAGTTACATTAGATGTGCCTTTGCCATGAGAAAGGACAGTAGTGGGCTAAGCCAAATAGCACGTCGCACAGTCGACTACTATTTACGTACTTGAGCATGTGATGGTCTACGGCAAGGAGAGGAAGATCCAGGCTACATGTGATTTCAGTCTTCCATCATTACAGTTGGACTCTCTCAGAGGTGGTAGGAAAGGATGACAGACTTTTACGAAGTGAGAAGAGCACTGGGAACTGCTTATGTGTCATAGGTCACAGCAGTATAATTTGGAGAGGCTAGAATGTATTTAGATCGCAATGCGAAGGAAATAATTTACTAGCTGAAGATCCAGCATAAGTTTAAGAGAGAACGGTTTCCTGTTGACTCTTTCTTTAAAACATCTTTGCGTTCTCAAGGCTGCCGCCTTGGTTAGTAAGGGTTCAACCCCGTATCACCCCAGGCCCGAAGTGCCCTGAAAACCTCCTTTGTGGTCACGTAGCCACCAGTATCTGACAGCTCTAATTCATCCTGTTCATTGCTCCGAGACTGATTTTCTCAACCTGTTTCTTTAATTGTGCTTCTCACCCTTCCCATCCAGCTCCAGGATTTTCAATAACATCTGCTTTCTTGAAAGATCTGTAGCCTATGGCTGAGGCCTCAGAGCCCTCCAGTTTGACTTCTCCCTGGACTACAAAGTTTTCTTGTCCAGAAACTTTTCCCTCAGCATTACAGTCAGACTGGGTTACTCACCATTTCCAATACTTTATTTCTCAAGCCCCTGATGGTTTCGCTCTCTTGCTGTGGGACACCAGCCCCCCTTCTTTCTCCCCATCCATTTCTTCTATACTTATGGTGCCTTGCAAAGAGTAGGCGATCATAAATAAATATTTGACGACTGACTGATAATGTAGCTAATGAAAGTGGAATATGTATTCAGGTAAGACTGTATTCTCTTTGGGTACTTGGTATCCAGACACACTTGAGGCCCTCCTCCAGTATAACTGTGTGAGCACAACAGGAGAAAGTCTTTGGAGGCATCCAAGTTTCTAAGTATCACCCAATACAAACCTGTGTATTCCCAATCAGTGGCACACCAGAAATCAAAAACAGGGTTCACTGTAGCTGACAAAAAAGAATGACTTAACACAGGTATGTTGCCAGAATGGTGAGAGCTGTAACGTTACCTTGAGGTAATGAATTCCATGAGGGTTTTGACTTTTCCATCCTGCTCTACGGAGATGTCGACCTCATTGAGGAGAGTGGTGTGTAGATGGGAAATGGCAGCGCTGTTATTTCCTAAGCTGATACTAGAAGAGGTAGAACTTGAGCTAAGCCCTGAGTCAGTCATAGGGGAGGGCTGGTAATCAGGTATAAAATCACTAACGCCCGCTGTAAGAGAAAGATGGCCGTCAATACCCAGACACGAAAGGATCTCACACACTATTGAAAGCGTCAAACTATCCTTCCTTACAGGAACCTGTAGTTCCTTACAGGTTATGTGGGACGCATGAGGGAATCTGTTGCCGTCAGCTGATACAAATCAGCACTCCTTCTGCGGGAACCTCATAAGCACCAAATTCCATCAAGTGAGTTTGGGGGGCAAACATTGTCTCCCCCAGCCTATTATTAAAACTTAGCTATTTGGGTTTGCTGTGAAGTCTTTTGCTGCCATCTGCTGAAGAAAGTTGAAAGTGGCACTTTCCTAATATTTCGGCACATTGCCTCAATGTGTATTAAGTCAGTCTTTTCCACAATGTGAACTGATTTTTCTTATGGAAAGGATTCTACACTTTCCACTTCATTTTACCTGAAGAAAGACAATTTTCAAGTCTTTGTAATATTTATATTATGTCAGTTATTAAATTCTTTTTATTACGAATGCCTATAGTCACCAAATGGCAAAAGAAGCCTTAAGAACAAACAACAAAAACCAACTATGGAATTTTTGAAAAGATGTTTTAACATAAAAGAGACAGTAAACGTTATTCATATTTTAGCCACATTTTAAAAGGTGCAATGTTTCCTAATAATTGTTTTCTTACTAACCACAGGGTTTTCACTAAAGAACATTAACCCTGTATCTGACATTACATGATTAGTAAGAAATGTAATTTTATTTCATTTTTTAAAAACAATTATTTTCTAGGTCATCTATTATTAACCTGATGATACAGACAAATGGATAAGTAAGTTAGGGCTATTAGGAAAGAAGAAAATAGAACTTGCAAAGTAAATTAAAAAAAAAAATGACACCAATAGTGAAATAACTTTTATATTAAAGTCTCATTAATTTGGACCACATTACTTCCAAATGTATAATTTGGAATTTACTAGACTTAAAAATGCCTAACATTTTAAAGACAGTAAACATAATCAAATGAACAATAAAATGTTAACGTCTTGCTTTGTTCATTTCTCAGATCTTGAGAGCACGAGGAATGTAATACAGGTTCAACATCTTCTCGATAACTGCTCCGTAAGCGAAGCACTGTTTCACTGATCCTCAACCTGCATGTTGAGAACTTAAAATTCTTATGACAAAGAAAGACCCTTACAGGTGACACAGACTCAAATACTCCGAGTTTAATTCTTTTACCAGTTAATGATGTAAATGGTACTTAAAATCATAAAACTACACTTAAAGCCTTTCAACTTTTATTTAGTTGACTTTCTCTGTTATAGTTTCCAAATGAACGAAGCATGATTCCATTGTCAAACTGGACGTTTAAAGCAAATACCTGTGCAAGTGTAATCTAAGTGCGCGGTCTGTTTGACCGTGAGCGCCCTGGGCTCGTTAAACTCCCTGTTCCTGAGCAGGACAGAGGCAACAGCGCGGATGTTACTGCTGGGTCCCGTGACTATCAGCAGGTGCAGGAGCAGGCGCTTACAGTGCTCGTACACCTCGGGGTGGCAGTGGTCAGACCCTGAGAACGACAGTTGGAAATCATCGTCAGTGAAGAGAAATCACAAGTACCCTTACCTTCAAATGCATATTTTATTTTATTTTTTAAAATGTTTTACTTATTTTTGAGAGACGGAGAGAGAGGGAGAGACAGAAAGAGAGACAGAGTGCCAGCAGGGGGTTGGGGCAGAGAGAGAGGGAGACACAGAATCCGAAGCAGGCTCTAGCAGGCTCGGAGCGGTCAGCATACAGCCCAATGTGAGGGTCAAACTCACGGGCTGGAGATCATGACCTGAGCTGAAGTCGGAAGCTTAATTGACTGAGCCACCCAGGCACCTCCCAAATGCATATTTTAAAGAAAAGCAGAAAATACAGAAAATATTTTGTACAAGATGATGTACCACACAGTAATTCTTATTGGCCTGGAGTTTGTAACAATAGCCTATTGTCTTACAGTTAGCAGGGGGAATCAAGACAAGTTTTCAATGCATCTTGTGTCTAAAACTTAGTAACCTATTAGAAATTATTACTCTGTGACAGAATACTCAATGTAAATGACTTTTTTTTAAAGGCAAGCATTTTTTGTGCCTAGCGCACAATGAAAAGTCAGTAGATGTTTGATTACTGAAACATCGAAGTAATAAATGTGCACATCAGGAAAACTTCAGGTAAGAATACTACCTTGACTTTCTTCAGGAAGCCAATCCTACAAGCATGAAAAGTATTGTGATGGATCCCACAGATGGTCCCTATTGTGACCGTCTGATTATTACAGCTCAAAGTCCACTGTTACTGAAGGCACAGTGGACTTTCAGCTGTAATAATCAGACGGTCCACAATCCCATTCTTTTGAGAAATACTTGGACCCCATTTTAATTTTCCTTTTACTCTGCAAATTTCCAGTCTGAGAGGTAAGTTAACTTTACTCTTGCTGTGGGTACCGAATTTTTCCTGCTAGACGGTAACTGTGCTTGTGAGCAGTGGAGGGACGACAGGACGAGAACGGGAACGCGAAGAGAAGACCTGTTTGTGGTTACAAGAGAGGCGAGGACTGACAGACTCCCTATTAGACCATGAGAATCCCCGTAAAAAGTGTCATGGGAGTTACATACCAAACAACGGTTAATAGAAATACCAAAAAACCAGACTGCCTTTAAATTGCCACAGAAATATAACGTCATGTTGAGTCAGAACGAGTGTTAATTACCTATAAAAATTGCATGAAGAAGAAGATGGAGGTAGCTTCCCCATTCCACCTTCACACTGTGGTCAATGATCAGATCCGTCAAAAGGATCACAGCTATGTTACACCTGTGACAAACGAGACGCCTGTTAATGTCGCAGCAGAGTAAACCTGGAGCGAATCTCATGCCAGTTACTTGCAGCCTTTAATATTGTATTTTATGGACAAATACAACCTCTCAAGAAAAAAAGAGGAAAAGAAATATAGCTGAAGAAACCGTTAAGTGATGGTTCTAGAAAAAAACATTACCTGCTAAGGGCTCCCCAAAGGCAAGGGCCACATTTTTTTCATCTTCAACCCTGACACCTAGCACACTGCTTGCCACATAGTAGGTGTTCAGTACGTGTTGGTTACATTAATACAGTTTGAAAGAATGCCGTAACTATTCTACTGTGATTCTGCTAAGTAAAATTCAGTTTAACGCAACTCCAAACAACAGTGCCTCTAGTACTGTGAGATATTTTTCAGAGGAAGTAACTGGGTCCCAGAAAGGTCAAGTAACTATGCCAGACACCCAGAAAAGCAGCAGCAGACGTAGATTTAATAGTATTAATGGTAAACAGAGGTCTGAGTGTTGAGACTTCTCGAAATCTAAACACATGGATCTGATTTGTTGTAGCATGTCAAGAGAGAAGTGGCTTTTATTCTGTGTTGTCAGATAGCATAAAGAAAGCTGAAAGTATTAAGCAGCGATTTGGCTCGTATGAAATAGGAATGATGCTGTAGTCCACCTGTGAAGAGGTAATCCAGGTGATGACGTTTCAGGCAAGTAATCCACCAGTGGTGACCAGCAGCCTCCAGCTGGTGGGAAGGGTAGTGGCTCTCCTTGATTATGCTCCATCACTTTCAGTCGCCAATTAGAATAAAGTGGCATTGAATCACCTATCAAAATAAAATGATCTCATTTTCTACACCATCTCTTTTCTGCCAACATACGCAAACGCTAGTAAGACACCAACGATTTACAGCATTGGAAAGTGATACAAAATAACTTCCCACTCTTCGGACATAGGTTTGCTAGGAAGACCTGCGCACAAACACTATCACACTAAGCAAATCAGAGACGGAAAGAGGTATCCATTCGGGCTCTATCCTTTCTATCAAAGCAAAACTATACTAGCGCGCTTCATGAGATTTCAGAGTTCACGTCCAAGCCATGAAACCACATTATAGGTCAAGCTGCCTTGTCACCAGGGCCTTCTGGTAAGTTACTCTAAATTTTCTGAGACAGGGCCAACACAAACCCATCTTAAAAGGAAATCTGCTCTACCGCAGTGGGGCTGCAGGGTGCAGTGAAAAATGGCATCGGGAGATGTGAATTCTGTGTGACGTGGGTAAGTCACTTAACCTCTCTGGACCTCAGTTCCATCATGTGCAAAACGAGGAGATTGGACCAGATCACCTTCAGGGTCAACTTCCCAGTCTGAAGGCTTTTGCCCTTCTACTCCACTCTACCTCAGTGTTCTAGTGAGACTTGGGTAGATATTCACTTTACCATTAATTGCAAGGGAGAACTTTTCAGTAAAACATAAATCCACAGAAAAAGAGCCAACCTATTAAAAAAAAAAAAAAAAAAGCAAAAAAAAAAAAAAAAGCAGGCTGTAGTCAGTGTCTATGATGCTTCTTGAGAACCAATTCTTATGTTCCTGTTGACTCGTCTATAGGGACCCTGTGCTTTTAAAACAAATTTCCCCCATTCGTGCTTCTCCTCAAAATCAGGACATTTCAGGTTATGCTGGAACACCACTAGTGGCAGTTAAACACTTCTTAAAAACAATTTACCAGAAAAATACATATTTACTAAAATTAATATATTAATAATACACCTTGCCATTGTAGTTATAAAAGACATTTGGAACTTATTACTTTTTTCTTCTTCATAAGATCCTCCAGAGCTGCTACTGTATCGAGATTCTAGTCTGTGATGTTGACGATTTAAGTGACTGTTTAGTCCACTGTAGATGTCTAGGTGCACATAGCTATGGGAATGATCATGGAGTTAGTCACAGTTCATGGAAAAATGGTATTTGTACTTTCGGTTTCACGTTCTACGTTTAAAAAAGAACACAGTACATCAACTATTAACAAAAGTTTACTATGAGACACACACACACACACACACACACACACGTTAATTTCCATCTTTTTTTTTTTTTTTTTTTTTTTTGGGACAGAGAGAGACAGAGCATGAACGGGGGAGGGGCAGAGAGAGAGGGAGACACAGAATCGGAAACAGGCTCCAGGCTCCGAGCCATCAGCCCAGAGCCTGACGCGGGGCTCAAACTCACGGACCGCGAGATCGTGACCTGGCTGAAGTCGGACGCTTAACCGACTGCGCCACCCAGGTGCCCCATTAATTTCCATCTTATAGTTCAAAAGCTTAAGATTTAAAGTCAATTATTTCTACCTGAAGATTTTTCTTAAATGGGGTAGTAATGTTCTGATAAAGCCTATTTTATAAAGAAGATAGGCAGAGTGAATAGCCATTTAGGAAAGTCTAAAACAGTAAACAACACAAAAAGAGAGAACATACTCTACCTATTCATCCGTTAGAGCGCATAAAAGAATCTAGCAAGTCAGCATTTTAATGATGAAATAGGCAATGTGGAAAATTTCCAAAATGGAAATGTATTTCTTCACTAGAATTTTGAAATATACATTCTATGAAATATACATGCCAATGCAGAAGTTATCATTTATTCTGATAATCAGGCTCTGTCAAACTGAAAGGCTAATGAAGAACAAAGGGGTACTTACCTCTCTTCAATATTCTCTTTTATGGGCTTATTATCGGGATTGCCGTCTATGGGAGCTACCATTGTATTGCTACTGGAAGTAGTTCCTGCAATCAGAAATAAAACCGTATCTGTGAACTTAAAGCTTGGGATAACTCAGTAAGAACAAAAGATTTCAAAATTACAGATGTTAAAACTCCACTAAAATGAAAGCAACGTGATTTTTATAAAGGAATGTACTTGGGGCAGTTGGGTGGCTCAGTCAGTTGAGCATCTGACTTCGGCTCAGGTCATGATCTCCCAGTCCATGGGTTTGAGCCCCGCACTGGGCTGTGTGCTGACAGCACAAAGCCTGGAGCCTGCTTTGGATTCTGTGTCTCCTCCCGCCTCTCTCTGCCCCTCCCCCACTCTCACTCTGTGTCTCTCCCTCTCTCTCAAAAATAAACATTAAAAAAATTTTTTTTTAAAGAAAAAGGAGCGTACTCATAACAACCAAGAGGGAAAGGAGACAGCAGCAACAAAATTTTGGATGGTTGAAAACAAATGGACAAGAAGTAATTAAGCTTTAAGAAGGCTGAATCTTAAGCTGGTCATGGGGTAAACCAAGAAGCTTCCATATCTATGCTGTTGAACCTCCAAAAGGTTCAGGAATTCATAGCTTTGAGTATCTCTGGGAGTACTCTGAAGGTGTTGCTAAAATGGCAGGCTTGGTTGAAAATCTACTTCAGAGGTAATTGGTCCCCAAAATCTATACCCCTTCCTCTTGTAACAGGGGGGCTCTCTCCCTACACTTCCAGAAATCTTTTCTGATAAGAGTAAATCAAAGATTTCTGGACTAGGGCACATAATTACAGCTGAAAGAATAAGAACTTTATTGAGAATAGGGGAATTGAGTGAAAATATACATCCTAAAATTTGAGATTGTATCCCCTTGAAACCTTCTCACCCCATGGGGCTACCAGAAGGCTTAAAGACTATGCTGTGTGTATGTGTGTGTGTTATCTATGGATTAATGTATTTGTACACACATACACACACAGCCCTACACCCTCTCCTTTAGGTAGATGACTAGTAGAGTTTTGTCTGGGGAATCTGATTAGTCATCCAAGAGAAGAGACCTATAGACACTTACATCAATGAAATCACCATACAACAAATGACAAAGTCAATAAGTTCCATGTATACCTATAAAACATCCAATCAACTTAAAAAAATTTTTTTAATGTTTATTATTTTTGAGAGAGAGAGAGCATGAGCAAAGGAGGGGCAGAGAGAGAAGGAGACACAGAATCAGAAGAAGGCTCAGCACAGAGCCCAACATGGGGCTTGAACCCGTGAACTGTGAGATCATGACCTGAGCCGAAGTCAAATGCTCAACGGACTGAGCCACCCAGGTGCCCCCCAATCAACTTTTTAATATTCCACTCTTTATCAAAAGACAGATCTAGAATTGGTAGACTTTTAAGAAAAGCTTTTACTAAGACAAATCAAAACAGAACTATATAGATACAATAGGAACTTTTGCTGGGAGAAGAAAACTTCATCAGATAAGGAAGACAGTCCAACCATGAAACATGAATAAGGCATTCCTAAAAAAAAAACGAAACAAAAAACTAAAGAATAAACTCTTCAGAATTAAAAATATTAAAAGCTTTCAATGGAAGTGTTATTAGAAATCCCTTAGAAAGTAGAACAAAACGAGCTAAAAGAGCTAAGAGATGAAAATAGATGCCAGAAAATAAACTATAAAAGATTTCTAATTATACAGATGTTATTAACATGACAGAAACATTCAATATAAACCGAGTGACAAATAATTTCATGGAAATGTAATTTAAAATAGTCCCAGTATTATATTGATTTTAATGGAAGTTATTCCCTCAGGGACACAGTTTCTTCAACTTAAAATATTATAATAACTATACCTGTGTGTGTGTGTGTGTGTGTGTGTGTATCACTTACATGACTGTATTATATATGCCCAAATAATTATAATATGAAATTACAGAGTAATTCAACAAGTAAGCATTTTCTATATTTAACACACTAATTATATTCATTAAAAAATGCTTGTTGTAGAAGGGGAGGGTGTGCCTGGGTGGCTCAGTTGGTTAAGCATCCGACTCACGGTTTTGTCCCAGGTCATGATTTCGTGGTTCATGAGATCGAGCCCTGCACTGGGCTCTGTGCTGACAACGTGGAGCCTGTTTGGGATTCTCCCTCTCCCTCTCTTTCTGTCCCTCCCCTGCTTGTTCGGTCTCTCTCTCTCTCTCTCTCTCTCTCTGTCTCAAAATAAATAAATAAACTTAAAAAAAATGCTCGTTGTATCTATATTCCAGTTCCAAATACATATGTAAATACGTTTCCCTTTGTAATATTAAGAATTCTCACACTGTCAAACTTCATCACTCATATGAAGATTTACAAAGTCTTGTGAAGTTAATTACCATACATGACTCACGTTTGCTTTTGTTTTGTTTTTTTTTTTCTTAATTTTAGAGACAGCAAGTGGGGGGGGGGGTGGGCAGAGGGAGAAAAAGAGAGAGAGAGAGAGAGACAGAGAGAGACAGAGAGAGGGAGGGAGAGAGAGGAAATCCTAAGCAGACTTCATGCCCAGCGTGCAGCCCGACGGGGGCGCTGTTATTTTCTCGATGATGTTTAAGGCAAATGCTTGCTAGGGTGAACAATTATGTCAAGCTTCTCTTTTGAGACCAAGTTACCAGTTTCAAATGGCTTCTCACCTGAGGTGACAGAAGGGATTTTGCAGCTGGAAGTGATGCGGTAATACGGGGGGTTATCCATGTGAGTGACCCCCGAGCTGACGGGGTCTGTCAGCTGCAGTTCCCGCACCAGCTCCTCCAGCAACTGCATCGTTTTGTCTCTACCTAAATAGACAATAACTTTCTTCACCTGTCACAAAAGAAATTGTGTGGAGAAGAAAAAGCCAAAGTTTTATTTCACAAATTGGTCTTGAAACACATTTTAACAGATAAGTTCGACTTTAAATAGTAGGTGAATAAGCACGACTGAAATCTGAACATCAATCAGCAACAGGGCATTAGTCAGCTTTCCAAACACAGTGCCCCCCCCCCCCCCCCCGGCCCAGTGTTACACTTATGGCTGGATATTGTTTAATGGTTCCCACCGTATCTACGACATCACTATTTTTTTTTTAAGAAAAGGAAAAGCTAATTGCTTTTCTGTAAATCAGTTTCTTTTTTTTTTTTTTTTTAATTTTTTTTTCAACGTTTATTTATTTTTGGGACAGAGAGAGACAGAGCATGAACGGGGGAGGGACAGAGAGAGAGGGAGACACAGAATCGGAAACAGGCTCCAGGCTCTGAGCCATCAGCCCAGAGCCTGACGCGGGGCTCGAACTCACGGACCGTGAGATCGTGACCTGGCTGAAGTCGGACGCTTAACCGACTGCACCACCCAGGCGCTCCGAATCAGTTTCTTTTTAATGGAAAGACTGCAATTAATAACATCATCCCAAATTTCCTGTTATTTTCAGTCAGTCAGACTTCAGACCCAGAATGGAGTTTTTATTCTGCTTTTCCTATGCTCCCTATCTAACCCTGCAGTACAGAGTAGTGATCCACTGGAACCGGACTCCAGACCGCACAGCCTGGACTGCAGTGTAGACACATACTAGCTATGCGATCGGACAGCTACTCTCCATTTTCTCTTCTGCAAAACGGGGACAGGAGCACCCACTTCATATAGCTTGTTAGGATTACGTAAGATTTAATGAAGCATTTTAAATATGCCTAGCACAGAGTATGAGTTACATAAGTGAAAGCACAGAGTATGAGTCACATAAGTTCTGTGTGTTGGCAATATGCATTACTGAATCGCTTACTAACTGATTGGCCTCTTTTTCCCTTTGTACTTCAACCCTTGCAACTCAAAACATGTGGTCCGCCGGCATGGGCATCATCCCTGGGAGCTGCTAGAAATACAGAGTCTCAGGCTCCACCCTCCAAGTCAGAACTAGATGCCCCGGTGATTCATCTGCACACAGACAACTGAGAAACTCTGATTCACAGGAGCCCGGGGGCAAATCTTAAAGCGTGTTTTATTATATCATACCAGAATCTTATAATGATTACCCATTGACTTACACACAGCTCTGTATCTCTCCAACCTGCTCTATTCGCTAATTCTCTGTTCCCGGGTTCAGTCGCCTCAGACCCTGCCAGGTGCCCTTCTGCCCCTGTGCCTTTAACCTGTCTGACTGTAAGGAACTCCCTCAATCCAGCCAAGTCTTCAAGCCCCAGCCCCGCCCCGACTCCACTGCCTTCTCCGCAAAGCTTTCCCAACCTTTCACAAACAGATCTGGGTTGGAATCCACTCTACTAAGTGACAGAGCTAAATGGCTGTGTGGCATTGGGGAAGTGACTCTTCTCTCTGCCCTGTTTTATTCACATGTAAAACTGCAGTAATCTTAGCAAACTCAGATCTATTCTGAGAATCAAATGAAACAATGTCGATGAGGTGCCTGTACCCTGCCTGGTCTATAATAAGTGATTAAGAAGAGATAATTAAGAAATTATCATTGTCATCAAAAAGTTTCTTTTAAGTTTCTGGCAAATGGTTATCCCCTGAATTTCATCTTGGCTTCTTGGGAGTTATAACTTCATGCCTGTTTCTTCTTCCAGACCAATTCACTCATTCATCCATCCAATTTATGGGTGGCGTCTATGTGCCAGGCACTGTTCCAGGCTCTGGGAAGACAGCGATGAACCACACAGACAAAATCCCTGCTCTTGAGGAGAATCTACTGGACTGATGGAGGCAAAAGCAATGAGGCAAATAGGTAAAATATATGTTTGATGATGAGAAGTGCTGGGAAAATCAAGCAAGCAGGGAAAGGAAAAAGAGAGTAGGTGTCGGGACAGGGCATCTGCAGTCTTGGACAGGATGACCAGCAAGGGCCTCAATGAGAATGGACATCTAAGGAAAGACCTGAAGGAGGTGAGGGAGTGAGCAACGTGGCTACGTAGGGCAAGTGCAGAGGCCCCAAGGTGGGAGTGCCAGAGAGCAGGGCAGCAAGGGTGTCAGCAGGGCCTGGGGCAGGGGGTCTGGGGGAGAACATGAGGAGATGAGCTCAGAGAGATACGTGAGACCCTGTAACCTTCTACCACACACCCACCCTTCTCTGAGTGTTTCTCGACGAACGGCAATCCCTGTGGCATGCCTTAAGAACGCTTTCAGTAACCAAGTTAACTCGGGAGATGTCAGGCGGAGCAAAGCTAGGAAATGGTTTGTGTAAAGTAGGACCTGGAAGAACTTTTACAGCAACATTCTGCAGAGCTGTTCTGCAGAGCTTTCCCCTCTAGAAGGTAAACACTGTGACATTCTTCATCGCCTCTCTCGCATTATGCTTTCCCTTGCTCCTGGAAGCCGTCGGCACCCTTCTACAGGCCTTGAGCTCTCACTCACTGTTCTGCTCTTGTATCCAGCTCCTGCCTAGCAGAAAGTGCAAACATCCCCCATTCTGTGGTCTCCCTTCAATATCACTTCCTCTCGAGGATCATCTCCAGTCCTCTCAGAGAGCTGCGGTTCCCCGGTTATTCACGTTCAGTACTCTGCAATTTTCCTTTGTAGCCCTTATCAAGACCGTACTTTATCCACTTACTGATCCATTCATTAAATAAATTGGGTGAAAGTTCAAAGAATAAAATCTCCACCACCCACTGGATTGAAATGCCTGGAACCTCGATTCAATATGCATTATTGAATCGCCTGTCATAAAGGCTAGATGATACCGGCTGAATGAAGCAATGAATAAATGCATGCGCTATTTCCTGGCGGGGTCCTCACTGTGGCCCCCTGCTTTGCCTCTGCTGGTCTACTACTGCCCACACTCTGCCACAATAAGAAACCAGGTAAATATTATTAAGCACAACAATTTTTTTTTTAATGAACCTGAATACATACATAAGGCAAGAGGCTTGGTTCACTATTCACTCCGCAAATGCTGATCAGAAAGTGCAAAATTATTTTCAGGTTTTTTGGCCAGCCATCTGCAAGTGTGGTCCACACGTTCTCCACCTCCGACCAGGCCAGCTCATCACCATACTAGATGCAGGATACACAACACACACTTCAGTGACGACTGCTTGTTAAACACCAAACTTGTCAGAGCACGAAACATTAGAAAATGATGATTTCATACACAGCTTGAATCTTTTCCATACTCCAGAGGAACAATCATTTCTTCCAACAAATGCAAACATAAACATCATTAACCATATATGATTTTGTCTCCTCCCCTGAAAACCTAATTTTACATCTAATGAGAAGTGCTTTGAATAAAGGAGTTTATAAAGCGTATCTGGTTATCACAGGATTGCCTAATCTTTCCCTCTATTTCTAACCTTTTTCACTCCTCTTAACTCAATAATCCTGTGCAGCAACCGCTAACACAAGCCCCATTTTACCTTTGCTGTCATGTACATTAGGTTGTTCAAAACCATCGCCGTGGCTTGTGGGGACCCCCAGCCTTCTCCTCGCAACCAGCGCCTGCTAGTCACCATAAGTTCTCGGTCTTTTAAGGAGTCGTCTTCCTCTTCATTGTGTCGCCTCGCCGTGGGCAAAGGTTTTAAATCTACCAACTCGATGTTGTTCATCCACGGTAACAGGTAGTGTAGCATTACTTGCCTCCCGGCAGGGTGAGCCGTCTGAATTCTCTGGCTTATCTCTGTAATTGAAAACAAGCCAAAAGTGGGAACCACCGGTATCATTTCAGTTTCTTCTGATTTGTAATTAATGTCCACAACTCATTCTTCGAGAAGAAGCAGCCAAGATTTTATTTTTAACAATTATGAGTGCTGTTTCTCCTGTTAATAAATTTCACCTCAATGGCATCATAAAGAAAACTAACAACTAACAAAAATCAGATCCTACTTTTATATAAAATACTTTTGGTGGCTCTGACATATAAATGCTTATGCATTATTGGTGGGACTGTAAAATGGTGCGACCACTAGGGTAAACAGTATGGCAGCTCCTTGAAAAGTTAAAACTAGAACTACCATATTATCCAGCAATCCCACTTCTGTATATATATATCCAAAAGAATTGAAAGCAGGGTCTCAAAGAGATATTTGCATACCCACATTCATAGCAGCACTATTCACAACAGTCAAGAGGTGAAAGCAATCCAAATGTCCACTGACAAGTAGATGGATAAACAAAATGTGTTATGTATATATACATATATGTGTATATATACACATATACACATATATGTATATATGCACATATATACATATACACACACACACACACACACACACACACACACACACACACATATTCATTCTTGCAATGGAAGAATTCCTTCCATAAAGAAGAAGGAAATTCTGTTGTGCCACAACATGAATGAACCTTGGGGTAATTATGCTAAGTGAAACAAAAACACAAACACTAAATAATTCTTTTTATAGGCAATATCTAAAATAATCAATTTCATAGAAATAGAAACTACAACGGTGGTTAGCAGGAGGTAGGGAGTAGGGGCAAAAGGGAAGTTCTTTAGTGGCTATAGAGTTTCAGCTCGACAGGGTGAAAAATTTCTAGAGATCAATTTCACAACAATGTTAACATACCGAACACTATTGAACTATAAACATCTAAAATGATTCCTACAGTAAATTTTATGATGTCTTTTTACCTCAGTAAATACATACATGTAATTATAAGATAAAAGACAGTCTTTTTACATAGATTACTTTAAACTGACCCATGAAAAATCTCCATATTTTGGTTCTATATAGGGGAGACTCTTATGATGTACTTGTTACTTTCACATTCATCTCATTTTTTTCAACGTTTATTTATTTTTGGGACAGAGAGAGACAGAGCATGAATGGGGGAGGGGCAGAGAGAGAGAGGGAGACACAGAATCGGAAACAGGCTCCAGGCTCTGAGCCATCAGCCCAGAGCCTGACGCGGGGCTCGAACTCATGGACCGAGAGATCGTGACCTGGCTGAAGTCGGACACTTAACCGACTGCGCCACCCAGGCGCCCCTCACATTCATCTCATTTAATGATGGTAATAAATCTGTGAGGTAGACAGAGTCTAAGTAATCTGCCTAAGTCAGAAATGAATCGCGTGCCAAAGTATTCAAACACAAGGTTGATTCCAAAGCCCATATGCCTTTATACACAGCTAAATTTCCAAAAGTCACTTTAAATAAACATCTTCTTTTTCCTTGGCCCCCCCTTTTGCCCACCAGGTCTTGGTAGTTATTTACTCATTAAAAGGAGTAAATATAGGGGCACCTGGGTGGCTCAGTAGGTTGGGCGTCTGACTTCAGCTCAGGTCATTGTATCAAAGTTATGGAGTTCGAGCTCCATATTGGGCTCTCTGCTGTCAGTGCAGAGCCTGCTTTGGATTCTCTCTCTTTCTCTCTCTCTCTCTCTCAAAAATAAATATTTTTTACAAAAGCAGTAAATACAGAAGTGTAGTGATTTGGAACTTGGCTCTGGAACTGCACACACATGGGTCTGAATCCCAGTTCTACCACAAACAAGCTGCTTGGCCTAGGGCCAACCTGTCAACCTCTGATCCTCGATTTATTATTGTGTGAGAAGAGGGTGACAAAAGCAGATGCCTCATGGGATTACTGTGCACATTCAAAATAGTGCCAATCAAGTGCTCAGTCCCATGCTTTCTGGTTATAACCAGAACTATTCAGAAATTAGAATAATGGGGCGCCTGGGTGGCGCAGTCGGTTGAGCGTCCGACTTCAGCCAGGTCACGATCTCGCGGTCCGTGAGTTCGAGCCCCGCGTCGGGCTCTGGGCTGATGGCTCGGAGCCTGGAGCCTGTTTCCGATTCTGTGTCTCCCTCTCTCTCTGCCCCTCCCCCGTTCATGCTCTGCCTCTCTCTGTCCCCAAAATAAATAAACGTTGGGAAAAAAAAAAATTAAAAAAAAAAAGAAATTAGAATAATCCTTCCTATTAATACATTAATGTTAGTGCCTCCGGTATGAAATGAAAGCCCTGGAGCTCTCAAAGTAGTTGAAGGAAGAGGTCGGACTAGGGGAGAGGTGGTGTGTGTGGGAACTGGGGCCACAGCAACAGCAGTGGCCTCCCTCAGGGAGACAGGGTCTCTTGAGAAGGAGGCCTGGGATGGAACTCTGGGAACGCGATGACTTCAGATAGAAGAAAAGAATCCACCAAAAGTGACAGAAAAGGAATACCTCACAGTAGAAGGAAAACTAGGAAATATTAAATTTCTAGAAATCGGGGCGCCTGGGTGGCGCAGTCGGTTGAGCGTCCGACTTCAGCCAGGTCACGATCTCGCGGTCCGTGAGTTCGAGCCCCGCGTCGGGCTCTGGGCTGATGGCTCAGAGCCTGGAGCCTGTTTCCGATTCTGTGTCTCCCTCTCTCTCTGCCCCTCCCCTGTTCATGCTCTGTCTCTCTCTGTCCCAAAAATAAGTAAACGTTGAAAAAAAATTAAAAAAAAAAAAAAAAAATTTCTAGAAATCAAGAGAGGTCAGAATGTTAAAAAATGGAAGGTGACTGACATTAATTGCTGGGCAAAGTAGCAAACAGATTGAAGACCAGAAGCTACTGATTAGATTCAGCAGTGGGAAAGCCTTCAATAAGTTTACAAAGAGGAAACTCAAGCTAACGGAGTCTTAAGGCTATTTATGAAGATGCATGAGGGTGGAGGGCATGATAAAAGTGGATGCAGACACTCAAGGCAAGGTAAAGGGGCAGGAGATGGGGCAGGTGGCTGTACAGGGGCGCCCGGGTGGCTCAGTCAGTTGAGCGTCTGACTTTGGCTCAGGTCATGATCTCGCGACTCATGAGTTCGAGCCCCGTGTCGGGCTCTGCGCTGGCAGCACAGAGCCTGGAGCCTGCTTCTGCCTCTGTGTCTCCCTCTCTCTCTCTCTCTCTCTCTCTGCCCCTAACCCACTCGCTTTCTGTCTCGGTCTCTCTCAAAAATAAATAAACATGAAAAAAAAATTAATAAAGAAGAAGTGGGTGTATAGGAGGAAAACGATGGGAAGAGCAAGGGTGGGAAGGGCCAGGGAGGGGACAACATTTAAAGATTTCCGCAAGTGGTCCAGAGAGAGGAAGGGGAGGGACCCTCATATTTCAAAGTGGGCAAAGTTTACATTGACAGCTGTACTCTACAACCCCTAAGAAGCACTGTGCTCATCTTGCCTTGGAAACAATCAGAATGAAAACTGCACTGAGTAGGTTTACAGGCTATATTTTGGTTTAGAATAAACCATTTTAAGCAAAGCAGTTATAATTAACCAATCCTACTGACAAGGGCGTCTGATGACAGAACTGAAGGAAAAGGGACAAGGTGACTGAGCTGTGGGCATGGTCTACACTCATATCAGCTGCCATCCCGACCCATTTCTGAAGCTCTGAGACTCCGCTGGACTGTTCTGCTCTCTGTGTAGGAGCCCTGAGAAGAAGGCCAGCAGCAGCATCAGTGGCCATGGCGGTCACTGCTTTGCACCGATGACCATGCACACGGATCCTGAAAGGGCTGTCAGGACTGTGGGAGTTACGGAAAAGGAAGGGCTCGGTCACTGCCATCTACCGGTACAAACCAAACAGGCAAACCACTTTAAGATTGAATGTTACAGGAATTTAAATCGCCCCCCCCCCCCCCCCAGTCAGGTCAGTGAGGGATGGGGAATACTTCCACTACTGAAATGGAGGCTGTGGAAAGATGCCCGAAGAAGGTGAAGGTCACCATGTCTTGACTAAATGAAAGAAAGGGTCCACAGGAGAACTTTCTAATCCCCTGGATGTCCATTTTGGTGCCTGTCCAATTCTCAGACTAAAATAAGATCTTGTTACAAGTGAAAAGTAGAAAAACCAGCTAAGTGTTCGGTGTTAAAATCAACTCTTCGGTGAAAATTCAAGAACTACAGGAGAACTTGCAATAGTGTCCATTGGGCAGAAGGTTAAACTAGATTTTAAACAAAAATTGTCCTAAAGCTGAGTCTTGGCAGATCCAGATAGAGAGCACATCTTGCCTGACACACAGTCCCTCTGTTTTAGACGCTCGCGGCAGGAATAGTTGTTGGCCCCAAGGAAAGGAAATTGAACCAGAAAGCAATGTGGGATCCTAAGCGATAGTTTTGCTTAAGGCACTGCAGGCCCTTTCCCTATGATTACAGGTTTTCCTTAAAGAAAGAAACCTGGATCCTTATCTCTGCCCATTTTTATTATTAATGACAGACCAATGCACAAGATAAGTTATATACTAGAAGACTCAGGAAGCTCTGTGTCTACCAAAGAAATGTTTTTATTTATTTCTATTTTTAAGTATATTTCTTCATTTAATTTTTAAAATGTATTTATTTTGAGAGAAACAGAGACAATGCAAGTCAGGGAGGGGCAAAGAGAGGGAGAGAGGGAGAGGGAAAGGGAGAGGGAGAGGGAGAGGGAGAGGGAGAGGGAGAGGGAGAGGGAGAGGGAGAGGGAGAGGGAGAGGGAGAGGGAATCCCAAGCAGGCTCCATGCTGCTAGCACAAAGCCTGGCACAGGGCTTGAACTCATGAAACCATAAGATCATGACCTGAGCCAAAACCAAGAGTCAGACGCTTAACCAACTGAGCCACCCAGGCCCAGCTATTTATTTTGAAAGCGAGTGAGACAGAACACAGGAGGGGCAGACACAGAGGGAGACAGAGAGAATACCAAGCAGGTTCCATATTGCCAGTGCAGAACCCAATGTGGGGCTCAATCTCACATACCATGAGATCACGATCTGAGCCAAAATCAAGTGTCAGTCACTTAACTGACTGAGCCACCCAGGCACCCCTATTTTTATTTTTTTTTTAATGTTTATTTATTTATTTTGAGAGAAAGAAAGAGGGAGAGAGAAAGAACGTGCATGTATGCAAGGTGGGGAGGGGCAGATACAGAGAATTCTAACCACACTCTGTGCTATCAGTGCAGAGCCCAACACAGGGCTCAATCTCACAAACTGTGAGATAATAAGATGAGCCAAAATCAAGAGTCAGAAGCTTAACTGACCGAGCCACACACAGGTGCCACAAGAAATATTTTAATTTAATTATTTTCTTTAAAGCTCATGTTGTTGAGAGAGAGAAAGGGTGCACATGCACACAAGCAGAGGAGGGGCAGAGAAAGAGGGAGAGAATCCCAAGCAGGCTCTGCACCATCAGCGGGCAGCCCGCTGTGGGGCTTAATCCCGGGAATTGCAAGGTTATGACCTGAGATGAAATCAAGAGTCTGATGCTTGGGGCGCCTGGGTGGCTCAGTCAGTTAAGCATCCGACTTCAGCTCAGGTCATGATCTCGTGGTTTGTGAATTCAAGCTCCACGTCAGGCTCTGTGCTGACAGCATCCTGCTTTGGATTCTGTGTCTCCTTCTCTCTCTGACCCTCCCTCCACTCACAGTTTCTCTCTTTCTCTCTCTCTCTGTCTCCAAAATAAACATAAAAAAAGTCTGATGCTCAACCAACTGAGCCACCCAGGCACCCCTCCAAACATGTTTTTAAATTGCATGTGAAGCCCCTCTTTTTTTTTTTCCCCCCACTTTTTGCAAGGCAAAGAAGAAAGGAAGGCAAAGTGAGAAGCCTGGAAAGACTTCATTAATAAGAAATGTACATATCATGAGGGGATTAGTATTAAGAGTTCTTATTAAAGAAAAAACATTCTCTCACATAAAGGCATGTTTTATTTTAGGGGTGTCTGGCTGGCTCAGTCAGAGGAGTGTGCGACTCTTGATCTTGGGGTCATGAGTTTGAGCCCCACATGTGGTGTACAGATAAATAAAGAAAGAAAACTTTAAAGACATGTTTTGTTTTGATTCAACCTCAAATTTCATATACGTAAAATGTCCTAAAAGTAGCTATTTAGAAACGATTCCTAACGAAAACCCACTAACCAGTTCAATGATCATACCTGAGAACATGGCGAGAGTTAGCTCAGGATAAGCCCTTGCTAACTCCTCAGATAACTGATAATATGAAACAGAATACAGGTGCGGCAGAGGAGACAGCTGGCTAAGTACTCCATCTGTTCTCTGAACTTCCAATTTGTGAGCATAGCGAAACATCTTCGGTTCCAGGATCTGCAGGAATGTAAAGATTTCATGAGTCCTCTAAATTTCAGCTATAATCGAAAAATAAAATCTTCTCACAAGAATTATTCCCGCTTAAAAATAATACAGGTATGTATATTGAAAGTATTCCAGATGTTAATTTCTTTTTTTTCGTTTTTCTTTTTTCAGCATTTATTTATTTTTGAGAGAGAGAGAGACAGAGCATGAGTGGGGGAGGGACAGAAAGAGGGGGAGACACAGAATCCGAAGCAGGCTCCAGGCTCTGAGCTGTCAGCACAGAGCCTGACACAAGGCTTGAACCTACAAGCCGTGAGATCATGACCTGAGCCGAAGTCAGATGCTTAACCGACTGAGCCACCCAGGCGCCCCAAGATGTTAATTTCTAATTCCTAGAAATGTTTGCAAAGGATCTGTAATTGTTTACAAGGCTTTATATTCCTTGAGCTTAATGCCAACAGTTTGAGGCAGTAGCAGTCTGAAAATGACTTAAGCAACTTACTATACTATTACTTGAAGAAAATTTACCACTTCCCAGTTCAAAAACAGGATTATATGAAACATGTATAAGTGAAAAAAAATCTTCAAATAGATCTTGGTTACATACAGATCAAATAAGGAATATGATTTAAAAATTCTTGGGGCGCCTGGGTGGCTCAGTCAGTTAAGCGGCCGACTTCGGCTCAGGTCATGATCTCACGGTCCGTGAGTTCGAGCCCCGAGTCGGGTTCTGTGCTGACAGCTCAGAGCCTGGAGCCTGTTTCAGATTCTGTGTCTCCCTCTCTCTGACCCTCCCCTGTTCATGCTCTGTCTCTCCCTCTCTCAAAAATAAATAAATCGTTAAAAAAAAAAAATTTAAAAATTCTTTAACATTACACTATATAGAGAGTGATACCACTGAACTTTCTTCCTAATTAATTAAGACATTAGGGTGTAATTCCTGAGATGGTCACAACCACCATCAATACCACTTTAAGCCCTCTGGAAAAACCAGCATCTAATTGAATCTCATTCTTGGTTAAAAGAGAAAAATCTCACCCTATTAACAATTAGATATTGTATGATGATGGAATATCCATGCTTGGGAAGTAAACTTTCTATGTTATTTTTCTTGGTCTAATAAAGAAAAATTATACAAGGTCATCAAAGAAGAGCTAATTACTTTTTACTTTGCTCTCAAAAAATCATTTGGCTCATATTATTCTTATCTGAAAGGTCCTGACCACTCAATTTGTGTAAGTACTTGCACACATATAGGCACATACAGGTGCATGTGTGGGAGTATATATGTGACCCCTTTGTAATACACTTCTGAACAGTCTGTATTATTTGTAGACTTAAGTGACCCATATTATCTTTGTCTTCTATTTGTAATGATAATCAGGAATTGATACCATGTCGCCCCACTGAAAATAAAGCTGAATATTTATAGACTTTTAAGGCAAGAATAGATAGCAATGCTTCATGAAATCCTCAATAAGAAATATTTTAACTATGGGCGCCTGGGTGGCTCAGCTGGTTAAGCATCGGACTCTGGATCTCTGCTCCAGCCCTGTGTTGGGCTCTGCGTGGACAGTGTGGAGCCTGCTCGAGATTCTCTCTCTCCTTCTCTCTCTGCCCGTCCCCTGCTTGCACTCTTTCTCTCTCAAAAATAAATAAACTTAAAAAATATTTTAACTAATATTTGCTTACCTACCTGTAAAAGTTGCATAGCAACCTCATAGATGCTTCGAGAAGAATCAGCTGCTTTAAACAGGATCAGATTCAGGAGCATCACTGTATCACACTGATAATCCCTAGGGACAAATTTTACATGTTAGGTAAATGTTTAGAGGCTTTCACACCATTAATAAATATGATACACAAAGGGCGGAGCTGCAGACATGCAGCTTTTAAAGCAATGAAGTGACTAGGGGTTTGTTTTTAAGGCAAAAGGTACAACAGATGCACGGTGATCGTTATTCTTATTTTGGTTACATTTCATTAGAGCTCAGGGAAGCAAAACACTGGTTTCTTAGTATTTTTCTTTAAAAAAAAAAAAAAAAGCTAAATAAAATATGAAAGCCAGTATCTAGAGTACCTGTTCTGGAATACATTAGCTATGGCTTTAAAGCAGCCAGCTGCCACTCTCTTGGAACCAGTGTAACATCGGTCCACAGCCCAGTACATCAGGTTGCTCTGATCCGGGTTCAGCTCCAGCAGTAATGTAACTGCTTCACAGCCCAACTGATGAACCTAAAGAAAGGTCACAAGATTGCCCGGGAGAAAGAAATTTATATAACTACTTCCCCATATTTTTATTCAAATAACACAGTATATATATTTATTGTATTTAAGCACAAATCTCAGTCTCCTTTTGTTCAACCTCTTCTCATTTTATTTAGCCAAAAGGAAACCAATGACATGGATAAACTATACTTTTTCCACAAGACTCTACGTAGTACAATTCTCTCCTCCAGCAGAGCCCTAAAGGCGGCTGATGAATATGCACAGTGATTCAGTGCTTTCAGAAAAGTGAGTTATTAACCTCTCCAGTTATTTTTATCAAGCTTTATTCTTGTCTCGGATAACCTAATACAAAAATTATTCTGAGGGGAAAAAAATGTAAGTTCTATTTTAAATTGTGAAGTCTATGCATGTACAGCAGGAGAATAAAGAATAGGGAAGACAAGAAAGATTAATTGGGGAGTGGTCAAAAAAAATGAAATTAAGCATAACAAATAACATGTATTTCTTCCATGGAGCTCAACGTATTCTATATTAATATACTTTAGATTTAGAACCCTATTGTGAGATATATGTACACACTATTATATTAACCCTATAATAATTAACATTATTTAAGTAATAAGAATTAGAAAATTCTTAAATTGTTGCATCCTATTTAATTTTATATAATATGCTTTTTGTTTATATTCTAATATGTCTCCTATTAAAAAAAAAAAGATTGATTTTCAATGGGTCATACTGTAACTCCAAACAATGTAGTGCCATTCATTATGAAATCTTAAAGGAACTGTCATAATTACCTTTTTGTCCAGAGAGTCCAAAATGTTATCCAACCATTTGTACAAATAGCCATCTGATGAAAGTCCTACATTATCTGCAACAGGGCCACAACATAGTACAGCAGACATAGCCTTCAAACAATAATATTAGAATTACATTTAAAACATTTAAGAGGTTATATGTTGGCTGTTTAATGTGAAGAGGCAGGATATTTTTATTCATGCTTATGTGGCCACAATACCTTTCATTCTTTACAAAGAAAAGCGTAATAGTAATTTTTGAAACTAAGTAATTTATTATGAGTAGTAAGTGAATGGATGATATCAAATTAGGCATGGAGTTTGAACAGTACTGGAAGAGAAGAGGGGGGAAAAAGACGGAGAAAAAGTACTTAAGAAGCAATCCTCAGTTCTTTAAGAAAATAGTGTTTAAATTTTGGGTGGATTCTGTAACTTCTTTGCGTTGTATTTTATGCATTTAAATAAGCATACAGTATAAGTGTTTTCATACAGCAGGCAAATATTTATTCTAATGTTCTCAAGGTACTAAGAAGAAATCTATCCTCTTTACAATACTAGGCAATGAGAGACAAAAAAATTTACACTCTCCACGTAAGAAAAAAGAAAGCAGATTTCTAAGTAAATACCTTTAGGGCACAGTACTGATGTCTGTTAATTTGCATATTTCTGTCACTGTATCTGTCCAAGGGTGTAAACATGATGCTGAAAGGGCCTGCCCAGTGACTGAACAGCATAAACAGACTGTGACGAAGGCTCTGTTGAGGGAAGATACTTCTTCTCTGGTGCACTGTGAATAAAAAATAGATGGGAAAACAATGATTCCCATTTCCCTTTATTTTAATGTGCATGCCAACTTATTTGGCATTGAATATGCAATATTATAAAAAAGAAAGCAAAAGTTTTTATCTTAAACTGCCAAAAACCTCCTCCGTGGCAGAAATCATTTCCACATACGCGAGCCACAGGAACAGGGCTGAGACTATGACACCACGCAGCATAGCGTTGTGAGAGAGTCAGGACCCGCAAGCACGATTTCAAGGGAGGTACGAGGACCCTGCCTCTCTCCCTGGCTGTTGCTGCTTACACGGCAAGCGGGGCCGAGACATCAACACAAACACAACTCTGGATCTCGGTTCAATGTCAAGTGAAATCTTTGGACGAGATAAGTTGTTTTTAAGCTGTATGTTTTTAGCAGCACAGCTGTCTTTGTCAAAGAATCAACAGTCCTTACATGGAATCTTGATACACAAAACAGACAAAGGAGGGGCTGATCTACTTGAACTCAGGGGTAAGGCCTAGAGTCCAAACCCATTCTGCTGCCTCTTGCTGCTGGCAGCAGAGGAAAAACGACACAGTTTGAAAAGGACTGGTTGAGATGATCTCTGCGGATTCTCTCCACGTTAAAATTCCATCTACAAATTCTCGGTGTCAATCCTTGTTGAAGAAACCCAATAGTATCTTAATGAGCCAATCTGGAAGTTGTAGAAAAATGTTTAGTAATGGACTAAATTCTATCTTTATGTTAATGGGCTTCAGATCAGAAAAGTTAGAGGGAAAGAATGCTCTTTCCCTCTAACTGGCATCATTTCCTCTAAAGTTCCAAATAGGGCTCCTGCACTTGAAATTAAGGTACCTAAGAAATGCTTACTGGACTCTCTTATAAAATACAACCCATGCTCTTACTTTAAAAGCCAACTGTTTGCATGTATTTTTAAAGCTAACAAAATTATTCTTTTTCAGAGAAAAAGAAAAAAATTGTATTTACATTTATACCAAAGGCTACAGTCACATTTCTATGTCTTACACTTGTACAGAATTTATGGCTTTTTAAGACGTAATTGCATAAATTAATATTTCTGGTGCCTAAACCACTATCTGCCATTTGGTAGGTACTCAACAATAGGTACAATGACCTTAAAGGAACCAGTCAATAACACTGTATCTTTGGTATATTTGGTATCTTTGGTAACTGCAGCCTACACCCTTCTTCCATTACTCAAAAATATCTTGTAATTCTATTCTCATTACTATTTCTTTTTGCTTACTAGACCTAGAACAAGTCTGTCTAAAGAAGCTTATCCGAGGGGCACCTGAGTGGCTCAGTCAGTTAAGCGTCCGACTTTGGCCCGGTCATGATTTCATGGCTCATGAGTTCGAGGCCTACTTCAGGCTCTATGCTGACAGCTCAAAGCCTGGAGCCTACTTCGGATTCTGTGTCTCCTTCTGTCTCTGCCCCTCCCTGGCTCGCACTCTGTCTCTCTCTCCTTCAAAAATAAACATTAAAAAAAATTTTTTTTAAATAAAAGAATAGAATTTTTAAAAATAAAAATAATAGAAGAATATTCTATTGACTTCTTAAATTTTTTGTTAGTGTCTTGATTATCATTAAAAATCTAGGTGGGGTTGTTTTTTGATTTCTACTCACACCACTAACTGAAAGCTAAAACAAACGCTTTCCATCCATGTTATGCTGACATATTTTCCACTATGTTTTAGCTGCTTTAGCACCTGAGACTGCAAACCCTGATGGGAAAAAAATATATGACGGTCGCTTAATAATTCAATAATGTTTTAAGAAACTGAAAATAGGGGTGCCTGGATGGCTCAGTCAGTTAAGCATCCGACTTCGGCTCAGGTCATGATCTCACAGTTCGTGTGTTCGAGCCCCTTATCGGGCTCTGTGCTGACAGCTTAGTGCCTGGAGCCTGCTTCAAATTCTGTGTGTCCCTCTCTCTCTGCTCCTCCCCCACTCATGCTCTGTCTCTCTCTCCTCCAAAAATAAATAAAAACATTAAAAAAAAAATTAAAAAAAAAAAAAGAAACTGAAAAAAATTACCTGGAACATTCTGAATGATATTCGCCACTAAGGCACTAAAATGGCATCGTATATCCTTCAGTGTGTCAGAGTCTTTCTCATTTTCTGCTTCCAGGAGTTGTCGAGTTAAATCTACATATTCCAATAAAGTGTTGTTGAGGAAATGTGTTTCATTATCAAGGCCACCACTTGCACTGAAAATATTGGAAAAAAAAAAAGAAAATGTGATTTTAAATTGTAATTTCAATCAAAATAAATTCCTAGTAATCAAACCAGAATAATACACAGTAGACCCTTAAACAATGGGGGGGCTTGGGGTACCCACTCACACCACTCCAGTCAAAAATCTGTAT
Organism: Prionailurus bengalensis; assembly: GCF_016509475.1. Taxonomy (NCBI): domain Eukaryota; kingdom Metazoa; phylum Chordata; class Mammalia; order Carnivora; family Felidae; genus Prionailurus; species Prionailurus bengalensis. The sequence goes on along the minus strand of NC_057344.1, from coordinate 165,328,296 downwards.
ATAACTTTTAACTCCACAAAACTTAGCAATTAATAGCCTATTGTTGGCTGGATACCTTGCCGATAACATAAACTGTTGATGAACATATATATTGCATGTCATACATATTATGTACTATATTCTTGCAATAAAGACAGACAAAATGAAATCATAAGAGAAAACACATTTATATTACTGTACTGTTAAAATTCACATACAAGTGGGCCTGTGCAGCTCGAATCTATGTTCAAGGATCAACTGTGTATTAAAACTTGGCATGGTCATGATAGTGTGCAACTTAATATACAAAAATTAAATGAACGTGATTTTGGCTTACAAATATGAGATAGATTGTGCTTTTTTAAAGTTTATTTTAGGAGACAGAGCATGTGAGTAAGGGAGGGGCAGAGACAGAGGGATAGAGAGAATCCCAAGCAGGGTCTGCACTGTTAGCACAGAGCCTAATGCAGGGCTCGATCCTATGACTCTGAAATCATGACCTCAGTTGAAATCAAGAGTTGGACACTTGACTGAGCCACCCAGGTGTTCCTAGATGATGCTTCTTCCTCTTCTTTTTTTTTTTTTAATGTTTATTTTTGAGAGAGAGAGAGAGAGAGAGAGAGAGCGCGAGCGTGAATGGGGGAGGGGCAGAGACAGAGGGAGACACAGAATCCAAAGCAGGCTCCAGGCTCTGAGACGTCAGTACAGAGCCTGATGCGGGGCTCAACCCCACGAGCCATGAGATCATGACCCAAGCTAAAGTCAGATGCTCAATCTACTGAGCCACCCAAGTGCCCCTAGATGGTGCTTCTTAATCAAGAAACTACTGCAATTTATATTATTCAATTCCATATCTGCTTTTAATCGACTATTCTGAGAGCTGAGTGTTATTCCTTCTCTGGCAAAATATATAGTTTTTCAAAATAAGGAAATAAGGAGGCATACGGGATAGGAAGGATCGGTTCAGAAGGGTAGAAAGAAGAAAGACTAGCTCTATATATTCTCCTGGTTGCCACACATATTCATATCATGCCTTTAGCATAATCAATCAAATATCCATTAGGTATTTATTCTCTGCAAGATTCTAAAACAGGTAGTACTAGGGGCACAAAACTTTAAGAGAATTCAAGTATGAGTGGTGGTTTTCAAGTCTTCTTATACCCGTGGAATTGTCTCAAAAATCTGCAGTAATTTTTTCCCTGAGGCAAGGGCTCTCTGCCTGGAAACCAAAGACCAGAAAGGCTCCTTTGGTTAGTCAGAAGTCTTGAGTTCCAGTCTTGTTCCATTGTTTATAAAGGATTTGACCAGTAGCTACCTCAGAGCATTTTAGTAAGACTATAAATGAGTTACTATGCAAGAAAGAGAAAATGAAATCATAAAAGAAAATGAATCATAATCTTATTAGTAAACCATAAGTGCTATATAAATGATGATGTTACATTACATTCATTTTGATCAGTTTTCCTTGCTTTATTTGAAAAGTACTTCTAAAACAAAAGATTTTAAAAGTAAACCTAATTTTTAATAGTTGTGAAGAGCTTCTTGTAAACATCGTAGGAGTGGCCTGGTTGGCTCAGTTGGTTAAGCATCTGACTTCGGCTCAGGTCATGATCTCACAATTCGTGAGTTCAAGTGCTGACAGCTCAGAGCCTGGAGCATGCTTCAGATTTTGTCTCCTCTCTCTCCCTGCCCCTTGCCCACTTGCATGTGCTCTCTCAAAAGAATAAACATCCTAAAGCCATGAAAACAAGAGTAAGGAATCACCATGGTATTACAGCATCTTAAAAATATCAGTCTACAATAAAAATATGTTCAATGAATTCATAATGAAATGTGTCCCCTCCCTTTTTTTGAGAGAGAAAAGGTGCAAGTGAGAGAGGGGCTGAGAGAGGGTGTGTGTGTGGGGGGGAGAGAGAGAGAGAGAGAGAAGCAGGGCTCACCCAAGCAGGGCTCATGTTCACCCCAAATGGAGCTCGAGCTCACCCGACGCGGAGCTCGAACTCAAGAACCATGAGATCATGACCTGAGTTGAAGTCAGATGCTGAATGACTGAGCCACCCAGGCACCTTTCTTTTCTTTTCTTTTCCTTTTTTTTTTTTTTTTTTTTGAAATGTTTCCCTTTATTCCTTAAATGAATGTTTTTAATTTCTGAGTCATGATTTATTATTGGATGGGAAACCAATTTAATAGACTGCAACCTGACCCAGAATAAAACATTCATTCATTTAACAAATATTCATTGAGTACTTCCTATGCATGAGGCACACAGGATCAGCTTGAGGAACAAAACAAAGATCCCTGCCTTCTTGGCATTCTGAACTCATCTTTTTTGCCTTAATCAAGGAAATAAAAAGTCCATAATAGCAACAGCCTTATAGGATTACTTTCTCTTAAAAAAAAATCAAACAAAACCAAAACCATAACTGTGTTCAAAACCATTACTGCCCAATGGTGAGTACAGCTTTTGCAGTTAAATTTTAAATACACCAACATCCTGCAGTTCCCCAAAATAGTACCATTCAAAGATTCTCCATTCACTAACGTTACATTAAAAGCAACAACCAAAAAAAGATCCAGGTATGTATTAGGTTGTTGATTTTTTTGCATGAAGCCCAGCATGTTTCAAATTCTCTTTTCCTGACTTCCACTGTTTTATTTTGTGTAGGACAAAAAAAAGGAATGATGTTTCTTTTTCCTTCTTCTCATTTGCTTTTCATTTACTATAAAAGAAAAGGTAATCGGTGGTTTAAATTCTCTTTAATTAAAGCTCTATTTTTGAAAGCACTTGTCAAAAAAGCACTTGATGCGAACTATGAAAGGGAGGAGGTACTCAGAAATAAGCAGGACAATGCCAGAGTAACAACACTGCACTATTATTAACATTCTTTTTTCCGCAGGATCTCTTTTCAGTTACCTTTTTTTGAAGATGATCAGATCTCTCTTTTTTTCCCTCCTTCAATAAACAGTCAGGTAACACGTTATCTTTCCTAAGGAAATAGGTAGTTCTCAACCCAAAGCTGATGGAATTTTCCTCGAGGGGCTGGTCTTAGTGCCAAAATGCCTTTATTCTAACAATGTCTTCATTGGGGAAGGGTGGAAAGTTATGAATTATGATTTATGTTCATGGATTTTGTGATTTTCCCCAATAGGATAGACTAATAGATGACTGGGATAAATTTGTAAACTTTATAGTGTTTAGCCTATATATATATATACATCTATCTATCTATCTATCTATCTAGATGTATAGATAGATGTATATATATATGATTTTACAGTCTACAAGAAATACATCTTTATTTTTATTTATTTATTTTTTTAACGTTTATTTATTTTTGAGGCAGGGAGAGACAGAGCATGAACAGGGGAGGGTCAGAGAGAGGGAGACACAGAATCTGAAACAGGCTCCAGGCTCTGAGCTGTCAGCACAGAGCCCGACGCGGGGCTCAAACTCACGGACCTTGAGATCATGACCTGAGCTGAAGTCGGCCGCTTAACCGACAGAGCCACCCAGGCGCCCAAGAAATACATCTTTAAAATGAGGTAAGATGAAGTTAACTTAGGCACAAAACAAGGCTACTGTCCTCTTGCCTGAGTTACTAGATTCCTACAAATATCAAAATCCTAGGAATGTCATACCCAATTTTTTCCCGAAGCAATCTAGTACTAGTGGTAGATTTTTTTTCAACATGTTTTTTAGCCACTGGCTAATACTAGATGGACTGGCAAATAATGCTCACGGCGTTGAAGGTTTTTATTGTTGCAAGCATGCTTTGTTTTTATGTATTTCATAAGAGACAATATTATGTTCCCTAATCAAAGTTTTACAAATCAAAATCCAACACTGACCTGTGACTAATGACACCCGCATCTGCCAGCAGTTCAAATATTCGTACCAGCTGTACTCGCAAAATATCTCGACGCCTGCGACGCTTCATATTCTGTTCCAGAGATAGAAAGATACTAAGTAAAAGTCCTTCCGGGAAGTCGATAGCAAACTTAGGGTTTTAGGGCTCATTGCGATTATTTTGTTTGTGTAATGTCGACTTTGAGCAGTCTAGTGGCCACTGAATCAGAGAGACATGTGCAGATAGTTTGATTAATGAGCCAAATAAAATCACATGACAGTTTGTGCGGCCATACCCCTTGTGGGGGGAGAAAATAAAATCCTATAGTTACCTCACAGTTAGAGTTACTTTTAGGTTATTTGTTAATCTGACAACTTCAGAAGAACTGAAGCAGTTAGTCAACTGTTCTCACTGAAAGCAAAAGAATCCCTAAGATGTCCCCCCGAATGTAACAGAAGGGTGGGGAAAATAAAAAAAAAATAACACAAAGGAGAATGAAGAAACCCCACAGATTTTGCTTGTGCCAAAGTTTTCCACTCACGAATTAATTTTGACACAAAAACGAAATACAAAAGAAAAAATTTATCTGATCATTATGGTATGAATAAATTTATCTTATTAGAGCCAAAGGACAAACGGCTAGCTTATAATTGCTATAATATCTCCACTGGATTCTGCTTCCAGTGGGAACTCATCTAGTAGGAAGAGACAGATTTGCTGCATCATTTTCTTCTATTGCTCATTATGTCATCATGATGTAATTTTCACAGTACAGAGCAACTAGAAACCTACAAAATCCAGATTCCTGCCTTGCATAAGCAGGCCAATTTGCTGATAACCAGTTCATTACAACTGCTAGTTTGTTTAGCTCTTTATAAAGTTTACAGCAATTCATACTGAACAGGATGGTTTCTAAACAGCTTTTGAGGATTTCTGCAACGTTTTAACTGACTTGTTTTCATCTCATCCCTGTAGAAAGACTGAGTCTACAGCACTCAAAATAAATCTTACATTCAAGGCACATCATTGTACCTATCTATTCACTTGCTATGATGACTTCTCTCCCCTGAAATTCTGAAGTATAAATATTGCTACTTAATTTTGCTTCCATTTCCATTTTCCTCTGGTAATCCTTTAACTTTCATGCTATACTGTAATCAACATGATCATTCTGAAACAAAAGTCTAATCAATTACTAAATGGGGATACTATCACTACTCCACCAGGCTAAATTAAAGGAAGGAAATAAAGAAGTACAGATGCTGTCTTATAGTTTCCAAGAGTAGCTATTATCCCCATCTCCCTCTCCTGTTTTAATTCCTTGGTGACGTAAAGAGCAGTGATTCTCAGTCATCTACACCAGGCTCATCTACAGTGGTTTTTAGAAGATTTCTGGGCTCCATTCCAGGGATTCTCATTCAACAGGCCCAGGAATCTATAATTTTTAGGAAGCTCTCCAGGCAATTCTCGGATGCCTATGCCATACGGTAACCACTGGACTACTAAATAAAGCAGAGACCAGGAGTGTGTCATGAGATAATTCCTACCTTGCTTTGCAGCATAACCAATCACTTTCTCCATAATATAATCACGCAAAAGAATCTGCAGTGTTCAAATTCTTTCATAAAGTTTGCAAATGCTATTTCTCTGCCTAGAATGTCTTCCCCTTGCTTATCCACCAAGGAATGTGCTTCAAACTTCAGCTCAAATATTGGTGCTTCCTGCCTACTTTTCCTTCACAGGCAGAGCCAGAGGCTTTTCCTCTCTACAGTCTGTACAACCTCTTACCTATGACTTCGTTTGAGTGAATAACACATTGTTATAGTTATGGTTTGCATATCTGCCTGTCCCACTGGACCTGCGGTTTCTAAAAGTTGCTCAGGACAGAACACAAACCTATAGATTTGGGAATGTAAACCTGGGGTTGGCAAAATATGGACCTCACAGGCCAAATCTGGCCCACTTCTGCCTAAATAAAATTTTATTGCAATCTAGTTGCATCCCTTTGTTTAGTAGTCTATGCAGCAAAACTGAGCAGTTGCAACAGAGACAGTAGGACCTGCAAAGGTGAAAATATTTACTATCTGGCCATTTACAGGAAGTTTGCTGACCCATCTAGATCCTGACTGCCCTCACTCTAGTTATAGCAATTTAATATCTTTTATGTAATGAGTTTCTGCATAAAGATCTCCTGGGGGGGGGGGGGAGTTTTGTATATTAAAAAAGTGTTTAGAACTACTTTAGACGATCTTTTATGTAATTACTTCTCAGTTTCTAACTTTTGACAAAATTCTATGCCTAATTTTGACATAGAATATAGAAGACAAGTACTTGATGAATATTTAATGGTAGAAAAATACACACTTACCTCTGGCCTTCTTTCGAGTGCTTCTTTAATTATGGGGTGCAATTCCTCTATTAGTTCCCTAGAAGGGAAGTGATATATTTTTAAATGAATAGCTGAATGGGTATGATCTGTTGTGCAAATATGTAAACACTAATATAATGATGTGAAATGCAAGCGTTAACCCTAATTCTACTGTTTTAATCTTTTTTTAATGTTTATTTATTTTTGAGAGTGAGAGAGAGACACACACAGAGCGCAAGCAGGGGAGGGGCAGAGAGAGACGGAGACAGAATCTGAAACAGGCTCCAGGCTCCAAGCTGTCAGCACAGAGCCCGACGTGGGGCTCGAACTCGTGCACCACGAGATCATGACCTGAGCCAAAGTCGGACGCTTAACCAACTGAGCCACCCAGGTGCCCCCTAATTCTACTGTTTCCAACACAATCCTTATTGTTTTGTTTTGGTTACAAAAGAACATATGCACACTGTATTTGGAAAGCAGAAAAAAATGGGATAGGCCACTTACTCTAATTCACAGAGGTAAGTACCATTAAGACTGTTGTTCCATCATTTTGAGCCCACACACATTTCATATAGTTGAAACCCTATAATACATGGGATGGTATCCTTTTTCCCATTAATAGCATAATGACTTTTAAATGCCATTAATTTATTCATAATATTCTTTTATAGAGTAGGATACCACAATTTTCCTAACCACTTTCATTTCTCACTGATTCATTAAATTTTATGTAATTTTTTAAAGCTTTTTAAATTATTTATTACTATTATTTTTAAATATTTATTTACTTTTGAGAGAGACAGAGCTTGAGCAGGGGAAAGGCAGAGAGACAGACAGACAGGCAGACAGACATAGAATCTGAAACAGGCTCCATGCTCTGAGCTGTCAGCACAGAGCCCAATGTGGGGCTCACACCCATGAACTCTGAGATTGTGACCTCAGCTGAAGTTGGATGCTTAACCGACTGAGCCACCCAGGTGTCCCTAAAAAAAATTTTTTTTTTTTTCTTTTGAGAGAGAGACAGAGAGAATCCCAAGCAGGCTCTTTGGTGTTAATGCAGAGCCTGATGAGGGGCTTGAACTCACCAACTGTGACACCATGACTTGAGCCCACGTCGGACATTTAACTGACTAAGTCACCCAGGCACTCCTGAAGATTTTAAGTAATCTCTACACCTAACGTGGAGCTTGAACTTACAACCATAAGATCAAGAGTCGCATGCTCTACTGACTGAGCTGGCCAGGTGCCCCAATTTTATCTAATTTTTGTTGTTATAAATACTACCTTAGTGAATATCTTTGCCTTCGTTTCTGATTTTCTCCTTAGGATTAATTCTTATAAGTAGCATTAATAAGTTAAAGGGTAGGAACTTCACGAAAATGATAACTTTATCTTTGCTTACATTATGGCTTTGAATTGTAAATGTGATCATTGTGGATAACTGGAAAAATAAAAAAGGATAATAAGAAAACACAATGCATCCACAATTTCATCATCTATGGAAACTACTGCAGATATTTACCGTTTTTGCCTGAGGATTGTTTCTCTTTATGAGAATTTGTTTTTTAAGAATCTGAGATCATCTTTGGATCCTATTTTTTCCATTATCACAATAATGTATTTACTTATCACAAAATAATTTTCCAAGACTTCATTTATGATGAACGCCACCCCACAAATACAGACACATAATAATTAGCTAACCTAGTCTCTGCTGTATGTGTTATCTCAGAGATGAAACATCAAACATCACCTGAGATCAATGGAGGACAATCTCAAAAGAATGACTACAAGGCCCAGCAGGCAAGGCAAGGACCACGCAGAATCTCAGGCAAAAATGAAGGATTTTTTTCATTAGTATAAAAAATATCAAGGATGACATAAATATGTATATAAATACTTCTTTTACAAATAACCTAATTCTCGGGGTGCCTGGGTGGCTCAGTTGGTTGAGCGTACGACTTTGGCTCAGGTCATAATCTCGTGGTTCGTGGGTTCGAGCCCCACATCGGGCTCTGTGCTGACAGCTCGGAGCCTGGAGCCTGCTTCGGATTCTGTCTCCCTCGCTCTCTGCCCCTTCCTCCCTCCCTCTCACTCTCTCTCTTTCGCTCTCTGAAAAATAAATAAACATTAAAATAAATAAATAAAAAATAACCTAATTCTCTTGAATAAGAACAGGAAAAATGATAGTTTTAGCCCATAGACCAAAACTGTAAAATAATCACATCACTGTGTAAATAGGCAGAAAAGTATTAAAAATTTACATGGCATTTTATCATTTTTAGAACCTATTTATACAGAATAGATACGTGATTTTCACGGTCATTCGGTGAAGAATATTGGGTAATTCTTATCTGTTCAGTCAAAATGAAGAAACAAAGGATCAGAGAAATTACAGGACTCATTAAATGTTACATGGCTAGTTACCTGGTAAATGTCAGGACTGACATGAACTGTCCGGATAGTAAGTACTCTATCACGCCTTCTCTCCAACAGTACATTAGCTGGTTTAGTGCATAGAGAGCAGATACGAAGATAATTACCTAAAAGCTCCTGGGTTGGTCCTGCCAAGACCTAGAACAAGGGATTCTGTGATCTCTATGCTCTCAGAGCGCATCATTGGAACTATGTGCTTAAACAAGGATGAAGGGGATGGGATGCCGATAATCTGAAAAAAAAAAAAAAGGTATTTATAGCAGCCGTTAATGACAGTACCTCCAATTAAATAATTTGGCACTTCACCCACATTTCATCAACATTTCATCAAGGGCCATGGAAAGATGGAATTTTTCTGTGAACGGGGCTTCAAAATTCACCTGTGGTGCACATAATCTAAAAACATTAAATGACTTGTCCAATGTTTCGCTGCAAGTTCATTAAAAGAATTTGGGCTCTGCGGGTCTCCTGATTTCTTACAGACACTTACCATCAGATAATAGGCTGATTCCCTCCATCTGATAGTCTATGTCTCTTGATCCATAAAAACCAATTAAAAAAAATTCCTTCTACAAGAGTCACTGGTGTTAAAGAAAGACTCTCAGGTCTTAGGTTTCCTAAATTTTCTCCGACCACCTCGCAACATTTTGTGTCACAGCATGAAGGCTACACAACTGTTATTACCAAGTATCATTGGTACCACTACATAATTTAGGGAAATTCGACGAAGGTATTTATTTAAACGATTTATTTGGGATACTGAGAAGTGTGAAAACTATAGAAAATAAATAAGGAAAAGTGGGGATGAAAATTCCTTTAAAAAATTCACTACGATGAATTCAGTGAGCATGACCCTCCATCAGTACAACAGCGTTCGTGTGTATACATATGAAATTGATCCCAGTAAGGAATCGATAGTCATGCGATTTCTTGCACTATTTTCATCGTTAGTACAAGCAACACACTTTTCAACCAAATGCCTTTATGGTCCTGGAAAAGACACTTGAAAACCATTACTTGATGGTGCCATTCAAATTCAGTGGCAGGTTGGGAAGCCTTACTTTGGAATCAATGCTATAGCCACTATCGGGGGTAGACGCCAGCGTCTCGGGAGGAGAACACCTCACAGAACCTGCAGATGTTGAAGAGGTCGTGGATGTCGCCGCACTGCAGCAAAGGAGCAGATAGTTTCTCCACAGGCCGACGTAGGAGTCACTGCTTGTGGTAGTGTTCACTTTCTTAGCATTGATGGGGCTGCTAAGGGGGAAAACAGCAAGAGAAACAGGTGAATGCAAACAACACGACATTTTTTGAAGTTTTCTTTAACTAAAGCTAAATGCTATCAATTTAGGAGAGATGGTTAACATACGGTTTTAGTACCACCGCTGCTAAAGCCCTGTGGAATGGTGGTAAGATATAAATGAATAACATATTTGAGTGAAAATTAAAAACATAGCATCATTTTAACATCATCTATTATTCTTGTGACCAAAGTTAATATTTCAACAGGCCACATTTTATAACTTCTTATACATGCTCGATGTGAAAAAAAAAAAAAAAACCACATGAAAACAAAATGAAAATCCCCTTTATCCCACATCCAAGTAAGCACAGTATATTCTTTTACAAATCTTCAATTCATATACAAACATGTTGAATGTATCTTCTTTAACTCACAAAAACTGAACAATACTGTTTTTTGTTTTGTACTTGTGTGTACTTAACGTGTTTTAAACATCTTCCACTAAAAGACTATACTGGGACATCATTTTTTTTAATTTTTTTTTTTTTTTATTTTACATCTATTTAGTTTTGATACAGACAGAGCACAAGTGGGGGAGAGGCAGAGAGAGAAGGAGACACAGAATCCAAAGCAGGCTCCAGGCTCTGAGCTGTCAGCACAGAGCCCAACGCGGGGCTCGAACTCACAAACCGCGAGATCATGACCTGAGCCGAAGTCGAACACTCAACCGACTGAGCCACCCAGGTGCCCCAGTGCGACATCATTTTTGATGACTGTATGCTATATTACTATAGAGATCAGGTTTTATTGTCTAAATTTTCATTATTGGGCATTTTAACTAATAGAAATTTTTCCCTATAATACACAACACTATACATTTGAATATATGCTTAATTATAATAAAATTTTAATTATTTTCTTGGGTAAATTCCTAAAAATGGAACTGCAGTGTCAAGAGTATCCACATTTTTAAGGATTCTGTCAAATTTCTGTCTTGAAACAACAGACCAATAAAATATGTTGGAACAATTCCATAAATCTTTCCAAACACCAAATTCTATTGGGATTAAGGAATGAGAGGAAAACAAAACAGAAAAATACTAACACAGAGTCCTTAGCTTCAGTACATTTATATATTAAGATAAACAAAGCAAACACATCACTTCATTAATTCATCAACAGTGTTTTACTGTTTTAGAAAATATTGTGGCAGCAGTAAAAACAAAATAAAACAACCCTGTTAAAAATCACTACCAGCAGGTCACTTGGGTGGCTCAGTTGGTTGAGTGACCAAGTCTTTATCTTGGCTCAGGATCTCACCATTCATGAGTTCGAGCCTTGCATCAGGTTCTGTGTTGACAGCATGGAGCCTGCTTGGGACTCTCTCTCCCCTTCTTTCTGCCCCTCCCTGGCTCTCGCTCTCTTCTCTCTCTCTCTCTCTCTCTCTCTCTCTCGCTCTCGCTCTCTTTCTCTTTCTCTCTCTGTCTCAAAAATAAGTAAAAATAAACTTAAAAAAAAATCACTACCATCATGAATACTGCGGAAGATATACAATACAGAAATGAATAAAACAACGTCAGATAGTGCCAACTGTGATGCAGAATGATAGAGGAGATAGAGAATGGAGTAGGAGAGGAGCTTCTAATTTAAAACATGGTAATTAGGGGAGACTAAGATAAGGTCATTAATGTTATGCAAGGTGGCAAGTGTCAATTTCCACTCAATAAATAATACTTGCTACATAATACCTGAGAATCTACATAGATATATAATAAGCATGGATACACATATAGAAAAACCAAAAATATCTATATTCAAATCCAAAAGAAGGAATGATTACTCTGGGTTGGGAGATGTAAGAGAAGGCTTTAAAAATAAGGTGGAATTCGAGACACAGCAGATGTCGACATACAGAAGACCGAGAAGGCAAAAGGCATTCTAGGTTCATGTGAACTAAAACTCAAGATAGTGGAAACTGTAGTCACATGCGGTGAACTTGGAGAAGTTTGTGTGGTTCTAACCTAAGAACACATGGACAGCAATGACAGAAAGTAAGGGGAATGTACAGACTAGAGCCAGGTTTGGAGAGCTTTTAATGACCCTAAGATGTTAGGTTCGTCCAGGGGTTGGGTTTATACGGGCAACTTCTATGATGAGAGGCCTCATTCCATGTGATCTGATAAAACATACTGGATAAAGTGAAATCGGGAACTCAAATTCAGGTTCAAAAATACTATACTTAAGAGCAAGAAGAAATTAACTGCAGTTTATGATGACCTTGTTTAACACCCTATCACATCATCAGTTATTCCAAATCCTTGCCATTATCCTCAAAGCCATCATCACTAATCCCTGTCAGCAGATGACTTCCTTATAATGTCATCAGGAAAAGTAAGGTCACTGTGCTTGGTGTCTCTTCACTTTGCACCCTTCCTCTATACGCTCATCTGTATCCAGATCCACACTCCTCTCCAGATCCTCTGCTCCTTAATTCTTCAGTACAGATTCATCAGACACATACTATGCACCAAGCACTGTGCTATTAAGTGAACCAACAATTTGGTGAGACTGAATTACATGAAAAGGATTGAAGGGATTATGAGACTACATCCTTTACATCTTTCGTCTCCCCCCCTTATACATCAGTCCGTTATGGCAGGTTATTTACTTGTGGAATTTCCAACTTGTACAACTTTTCAAATACGTACTTATAAAAACTGACAGTCTACACATTCTAAAATTTACACTAGGAAAACAACTTACTTTATATCAACCTGTGGGGATAATAGCTGAAGTCTTGTGTATGCAAACATCCAAGCATAGCTCACAGCTGTACAGCAGTGTTTGGGAAGGTTTTCTTGCTTTAAAAAACTGGAGAGACTTATAATCCATGGGTCTTGGCCTTGGGTCACATGTGCAAATACCCATATGTGTGATGGGCTGATCACATCAAACTGGTGGCTGATTGGAGAAGAGTTCCATTCTGCTAATGTCTGTAAATCTATCGAGCTAGGGCAATACAGCAAAGTAGTCTGCGTAGAGAAAACAGCAAAGGATTATCGCACATTTCCGTAAGTTTCAGAGTTTTGCCATATGGATTGCATTAAACTCTAAGTGGCCTCTTGGTAGTTTCTAGAACAGAGGTAATAATGAGGTCCAAGAAAGGTTTAAGGGAGTAGTGAATTCCTGAAATTGCATATAAAGTTTTTTTTGTGTGTACGTGTGTACATGGGTTTTTCTGGAGAAAGATTCCAGAGGTTTTATTAGTCTCAAAAGGATCTATGAACCAAAAAGGTGAAGAACCACAACTTACATAATTCATATATGAATAATCAACTTTCATGGGCATACTAAAACTAAGAGGGAACTGAAAAATGGACCATTAACTTTATGCTGACATGCCCTATATATGCACAGGCAGAAGAGACAGGAAAACAGACTCCTCTCCAGAGGTACATATTCTTAAATATTTGTTCAATGATAATTCCAAGCTATTATACTGAAGAGATAAAGATTTACCTTCAGAGCAACTTATGTGTCATTCAAACAACAACAAAGACACAACAAAGTCTTAAACTGAACAGAGGTCCAATTCACTCTATCATTCAACAGATATTTACAAAAATACCCATTATAAGCCAGGCATGGCTTTAGGCATGAGAAGAGTCATTCATTATTCTTTTCGTTGGCATAAATCGTAGTTAATAATCTAAAGCAGAATTCTTTAAACTGAAAAGATTTATAATTGATCTCTTAGGTTTACAAAATTGTATTACTATCTCCCTTGGTTATACATTAAGTTGTGAATTATAAGAGCTAAGTGTTACACTCAAAGCCCAGAAACCTTGTCCATGTGTTCCAAACAGGAACAAAAAAGAAACTTCAAGTAGTAAAGTTTGATGGTTATTTTTATGTCCATCTTGAAATCTTAACATAAGACCTTTGTAAAAAAAAAAAAAAAAAAAAAATCAAGCCCAGCTAAGAAAGTTTAGTTGCATTTGCTAACGAAGTGTTTTTCTCCATCTTAATGAGTCAAATTAATTATAACTTGGGCATAAAATACTCTTCAATGCATTATATTTGTAAAGGAAATTCACATATGCATGTATGTATGTCTAAACTTCCAAGGCAAGACTGAAGAGCATGAAATCATGACAGTTACCTGATCAGCTCCAGTGAGATGTATGAAGCTCTCAAGAATGGATGGGCTCAGCCTGTCCATCACATCTATGGCTAATTCATCATCACCCTACAAAAAAGTGAGCACATGTCTAAAAATATTTAGGAATGATTAAGAAAAGCCAAACCTAAGAAAACATAAAAAAACTGCACATCAGCACTATTTGTTACAAATGGAATTGAAGGCAGCCGGGTTAGTTTAGACCAGGTCAAAAAGCCTTTGTTACTTTGTTATAAGTTAAGTTATGCCTGCATGGTAGCAACAGAATGAACAAAAGAATAGTTTTTATGTACTTTCATTAGATAATTAAATGATATACCTAAATCTTACCTTAGGTATTTCCAAAAGTGCAAACAAAGCCCGTATTTCTCTAAGGACACTGACAGCTAATCTCCTAGTCGCAGGTCGACTGCTACAGAGAATGACAAGTGCAAACCCTTCGACCACATGGAATACGTTGGAATACGGGCTCCTTTCCAGAGGAGGGGGATGAGAAGCTCCATTAGCCACACCATGCTTGAAAAATAAAAAGAAGTTAAAAATCAAACAAAAGAGTATGTGTAGACATTCCAGTATAACCATTAATTAAAGAATAAACCAAATTATATACATTATAGCTATAGGTCTGCCTCAGCTCAAGTAACTTAAATAATATTCAATTCACAAAAATGTAACACCGCAGGGGCACCTGGGTGGCTCAGTCGGTTGAGCTTTCGACTTCAGCTCAGGTGATGATCTCGTGGTTTGGTTCATGAGCTTGGGCCCCACATTGGGCTTGCTGCTGTCAGTGCAGAGCCCACTTTGGATCCTCTGTTACCCTCTCTCTGACCCTCCCCTGCTCATCCTCTCTCTTTCTCTCTCAAAAATAAACATTAAAAAAAAAATGTAACAGTGTACACAGAGATAAAAAGCTTTTTAACTGGCAGTCTAAATATGAATTGTGTATGGAGCTTCTGGCATTCTCTGGTTACTTTGTAAACTTGGAGCTGACACTGTTAATCACTCTTGGCCTAAAACTTCTATGTGGAAAATGAAGGGACTGAATTGGGACAATTTGAACTCAAAGTGTAGACTAGCAGCATGGCATCACCTAGGAGCTTGTTGGAAATAGGGGTTCTTGGGCTTCTCTCCATGCTCACTGAAGGCTGCGAGCTAGATTGATTTAGATGATCCTGCTCTAAAATTCCAAGGTTCTAGGGCAATATGTTATATAAATCAAGAAGCTGAGTACCTTTCATGGTAAAGGAGCAGACAAACCACATATGTGAAGCAGGGACTAGTGCCATGGGTAAAACAATCAAATAACTCAAATGGAATACTCCCCAAAATTGTTATATCGGCTTTAAATATACTGGAAACAACCTAAACGTAAGCTAGAATTGCCTCTACTCTCTGTGTTCATTCAGAACCAACTGTTACGAAAGGAAGAGGGTTGGAAAGGTTGGACACACGAACACTATATTTAACATCTGAACTGCAGGGAGGTTTAGTTTAAGGGATTATAAGACTTCCAAAGCAAACAAAACCGATCAAATGTTTAGTTTGCAAGAAATCAATAGCTATTAACATGACTGTTGGTCAGTTACCACTGACCACATACAAAGGGACAAAACAAAAGACTCTGGTACCTGGGAGTCCTGGTTTTTGTTGTGCATTTGGGTTGCCTGTTTCCACTGATTTATTAATTGTACCAACATCTTTACAGCATTATCAAGAAGCGTGGGATGGACATCAGTCACTTCACGAACAATAAAATAAACAAATCCTGAAAGAACATCCTCCCGCCAATCTGGAAAATCAAGCATTAGTGCCTGCAGGGTATTGAAAGCCAGAGCACGTAGTTCTTCATCCATATGAATTGTGAGCCTACCAAGAACAAAATTCCATTAGCAAACCTCAGAACCTTCCACGTAGTTTCATCATCTAAAACCTAAAACTAAGAACTTAAAAAGAGATGTCCTCCTCCCTGGTTTGTAAGAAGTAGGAGGATGGGAACCAATGTTCCCTTTTTTTTTGTATATTCACCCTTAGGTTATTCTCGTGTTTAAATTCACATATGAATCTATTAATATTGGTGTTTTTAAAAAACTTCAGGAAAGTTTGATCATAATGAAAATGCACTTGAAAAAGTACAGATCAGCATATCAGAATTACATTTTAAAAATTCTTTAATCCTTAAAATGCTGTATGTTTTCTTGTAGTCAAAAATTATATCTGCTCATATAATATCTAAGCATTATTTCACATTTATGTAGTCCTTTACTATCACTGGAAAGAACACGATTTGTCTCTGTCCTTTTCATGCTGCTGAGGTTACAGTTAAACTGTAAGATGGCCGATTGTGAACAAGAAAATAGAATAAACCCAGATGAAATCAAGTTAACGGAGATAATTCTTGAAGGTGAGCATGAGAGTAAATTTGCAGTAATATAAATGGAGTGCACCTGAGGGGAAAAAGGTTGCTCTAACACGGAAGTCCCTAAAGGGAGTTTAAATCTAAGCAAATTAGAGAAGAGGCTGTATAAAATTACCTTTTAGAGATACCAAAACAATCGGAGGACATGAACATAATATGAGCTAATGGGTTTTACCAGAACATAAAGAGAACGATCAACAAGAAAACCATAAAAGATGGCCCCAGTAGTGAAGCTACCAATATGTAATACTCTGTGAGCAGGAGTTTCTGATTTGGGGCTGAACAGGATTACTTTAGCGACTGACCATCAAAACACATGCATCAGTGTTGGAAACAGCTAGAACGAGTAAGGTTAATAGGTGATATTAAGCATGTGCCACAACTACATGCTTAGGAAGCCGCGAGGGTGGAGTCATCCTCACGGACAGAGGAGGAAAGCCGTGGGCTTTAGGTGGAAGGAGAGGTCACAGTCTTCACCCTGCTGAACTCAATTCTGGTCTTCACTAAGCCAAGCTTCAACCGGCAATGAGACCGAAGAGAAAACTTACTACAGCTAGACAGACTTGCAGTTAGCCCCACGAAGCGGCAGCAGTGAGAGCAGCCCGTCAGAGCCATCACAGGGGATCAGATTAAGGATCTCTAGCCCAGCGTTCTGTCTCTGATAGCGGCACCAAGGGAGGTACTGTGGAGGCACAGTGACTGTCTCCACGATGCTGACTTTAAAGGTAATTTCAACATCCCTTAAACCTTCATGCGCATCTTACACCTATCTGTGTAACTCAGGCTATATACACATGAGTTGATCACTGTGTAGAGAACAACAGGGTGGCCTGGCTAATTTAAGGCAGAGGAATTAACTTTCCTTAGACATAGCATACAGGTCTACAAATGCAAATCTTTGTTTTGCTTACTTGCTTTAAAAACCAAACAAAAACAAGATTTAGACATTGCAATTCAAAATGATCAGAATGGGGGACAAAAGAGAGCAGAACGCAGAATCTTCCTTTCTGCTGAAGTAAGCTAATTAGTTAATTAATATCACAGGGAAAGGATGCAAAGTAAATCAAGTTGCAAAGCTGTCATTTACTGTTCACACGTTTGCTCCCTTCACCAGGCTCCTCCATCCCTGACCCTTGTAGAGGGAGTTTCATTTTGGCGGGGGGATACGGGACCATTAAGCCACAAATGTGCAGGCGAGTTAAATTAGGGCGAGTAGAAAGAGTGCAACTGAGTGAGAGCTGTTTACTGTTTTCCCAAGAATAACATTACGAATCATTACACCTCTTTTCCTTCCCTAACGCTGACATGAACTTTGCAACTCTTCAATTCACAGCAAAAAATCAAGAGAGTGCAAAGGGATGAATTTATCTCATGGTGTATAAAATCTCCAAGTAACTCCTTTTCTCTCCTCGTCATCTTGAATAGAGACAAATGCCATTCTGTATCTCGATGGCAACCTGCAAAGGTTGAGGACAGGATAGTGATGGCTGCGTGCGGTGCTAGGTGTTTTCGCAGAGGAGGTCAAAGGGGTTGCTAGAGAAGTCTATTAACTGTTCACGGCGAATTTAACTTAAGTCCGTGGTAAGTGCTTGGCAGGGAGTAAACATCTTTCAGTACAGTCAAGTATCACTGCTCTGTGACAGTCATTACACCTGGCTTTTCATTTAGAGTGGGGGCAAGCAGACCATGGCTCAAGGGCCAGAATGTATAAGGCACCATGGGAACACGGTCACACCCCCTCCTTTCCATGAGGTCCGTGGCTGTTTTTGCCCTGCACTGCAGAGAGGAGCAGCTGTGATGCTGACCATATGACCTGCAAATCCTAAAATAGTCACTATGTCATCCTTACAGAAGCAGCTTGCTGACCCTTTACCTACGGAATCCCTACGTACATCGACAAAGCAGCTTCCAACAAGCCTTCCCCTCAACTTAGAATTAGCTTTGGAAGCAAGTATTTACATTTGGTTGTCATGTTATTTCTTACTCTATAAAGCTATGACAAACCCAACAGAGGAAACAGAAGCAAAAACTTGAACCCTGCGGGCTCCACAATAGGAAAAATAAGTGAAAACGAGCTATAGAAATGGCTTCAAGAGTTAACATGGCAGTTAACTGCCTAATGGGCATCACCACACATCTATTCAGGAATAACATGTTATCGAAATCCTAAGAAACACACTAGAAGGAAAGATAGGAAATCGAAAAGTAGGATTTGTAGAGAGGAATCCAAAAGAACTTTAAAAGTTAAAAATGAGTGGGGAGAATGTGTTCGCAAAACACAAAAGACACAATGCAAGTTTAGAAAGTGGATCAAGTAAAGTACTGAACATGTCCTTATTACTCTGTTAGTGACAACAGTAACAGGAGTGTATTTGAAGTTTAAAGGGATTGAAAGAGGTAAAAATTAACATAGCAAAGAGTGATTCTCAGTTACCTTGCTAACAATTCAATGAGGTCAGTTCTGCTCATACCATCAGGAATCAGCCTTGGAATAGCAGCAACACAAGTCCTAAACAAATCAATTTTGGGTTTTCTTTCCCCTCTGAAAAATATACAACAGGATTTAATACGCTTATTACATATGTTAGGCAATGAAAGCAAACTTGGAAAAATAATTACAGAAAGTAGGAGTCCCCTCCCCCTAAAAAAGTTTAATGTATTTACTATAAAAAAGAATTCATACAAACCCAGCAAATAATTATCAGTTTATAAATAGACAAAAGAATAAAGAAATAACAGGAAAGAAAATATAGCTAGCAAGCAAAAAGATTTTCAATAATTAGAAAACTACAGAAATGATTATGTTTAAATAATAAACTGTATTTAAGTAAATTATGTGGAATACAATTATTTTAAATTAAATTAAATTAAATTAATATCTAACCTTGAATAAAGAATATTTAAAATTTTTTTAATGTTTTATTTATTTTTGACAGAGAGAGAGAGAGAGAGCATGAGCAGGGGAGGGGCAGAGAGACAGGGAGACACAGAATCTGAAGCAGGCTCCAGGCTCTGAGCTGTCAGCACACAGCCCGACGCGGGCTTGAACCCACAGACACGAGATCATGACCCGAGCCGAAGTCAGATGCTCAACCAACTGAGCCACCCAGGCGCCCGAATAAAGACTATTTAATTACTAAGTCATAATAAGTAACAATGAGATTATTAAATAACCAAGTATTGGTTATTTTAGGAACCTATAAAATTAATTAAAAAAATTTTTTTTGAGAGAGAGAGAGAGAGAGAGAGAGAGAGAGCAAGCAGGGAAGGGGCAG
This sequence comes from Prionailurus bengalensis, assembly GCF_016509475.1. Taxonomy (NCBI): domain Eukaryota; kingdom Metazoa; phylum Chordata; class Mammalia; order Carnivora; family Felidae; genus Prionailurus; species Prionailurus bengalensis. The sequence continues at coordinate 165,308,551 of NC_057344.1, read as the reverse complement.
AGGAAGAGGGAGAGAGAATCTTGGCAAGCTCTGCACTCAGCGTGGAGCCCAGGGTGGGGCTCTGCTTCACAACCAGGAGATCATGATCTGAGCCGAAATCGAGTCAGACATTTAACCAACTGAGCCACCCAGGTGCCCCAACAAAAATAATTTTTTTCATTTATTATTATACATTAATGAGGGTCTTAAAAAAGACATTCTCATATTCTATTGTTGGTATTGTCTGTTCTTTTCATTTTATTTTCAGAATACACACACACACACACACAAATACACATATTTAAATGTTTACAGAATTAATGTCAATTTTGAAAATCTTGGCTCCTCCAGAGGCTTGATACAATTTATTTCTACTATATTTTCTTCTAGTTATTCAATGATTTTTTAATTTTTACTTTAAATATCTAATCTCTTAACACCCTGGTTTTTGTTTTTATTTTGGTCTATATTTCAAGATGAGGATCTTAGTTTATTTTATCCAAATTGTTCTTAAGATGGGCTAAAAAATTCTCATGTAGGAACGAATTTGGACGTTTAACGTACTGGGGTCAGTATTCTTTATAGTGGCAAAAGACTTGCTACCTACTCTTAGAGATTTTATATAGTCAGTGTTCTCTTCAGATGGTTCCAATATGCATGAATTTCAGTTCCAATGAGTTGATTAAATAATACCAGTTTCCCTGCAAATCACTATGTAAATAAACAGATGTGCATCATAATCCCTAATTGTGTCACTTTTTTTTTTTTAAGTTTTATTTATTAAAGTAATCTCTACACCCAGCATGGGGCTCGAACTCAAGACCCCGAGACCAAGAATCGTTTGCTCTTCCACCTGAGCCAGCCAGGCACCCCAATCATGTCACTTTTCCCAAGTCTGTTGTGATTGGTCACTGCACATTTGTTACTTGTTCACACAGACAGCAAAGTGTAACTATGTTGCCTCCTGGTCTCCAGCGATAAAACTCTGGTGATACTTTGCAAACATGGCTAAGCAAGGGAAGAAACTAGCCAATAAAGACTAAAGTGCAGCAGAGAAAGGAAAAGTGATACCCCTGTGAGTGAAATTCGAATGAAACTTTACAGGAGGTACAGAGGAAAGAGCCGGCAGGGAATGTTAGCAGACTCCATGCACACAGCCAGAGGAGCCCAGGGAGGGCAGACTCATTCACACAGTAAGGAAGTGGTTGTGATGTAGATTTTCCAGAGGAAGTGATGCAGAGGGGGAAAAAAAAATGTCAACACTGGAGAAGTTCTCGGAGACATTAGAAGACGCTAGTACACAATAACTGTATATTAGTTAAATTGAGAGATCAAATATCCAGTTTGGTGTTCTAAAACCTGCGATGCGGACATTAATATCGAAAAAAAAATGTCCTGCCTTATTACAGGATATGTGGATACTGACTAGCAAATAAAACAAGTTACTGCCATATAATCAATACATCCTCCCGAGGAGAAAGTCCCTAACATCAAGGAAAAAAGATGCCGGACGGCAAGCAGCGACAAGCCTGGTGACCCAGGGGCCTGAGGCCCTGTCTTGAAAACACTACTCCCGTTATTCCCCTCTGTACCTTTTGTCACCAGGAGATTTTCACGTTTTCTTTTTTTGTTTATTGGGGTTCTGGAAATAAGAGTAGGTGTTTGACTTAATAAGACAACTACATCCACACATATCAAGGGTAAGTCGGATTTATCTATCGGTCATGGAATGAGTATAGGGCCTCGTCACTGACAGCTAAACAGATCCAGGATGACTTCTGCCACTTATGCTAGTTTGATAGCACTTTGAAGAATACAACTGAGCAGGCGGAAGGATTTGCTATATCAACACCCGCAGCAGGGAGCAATATGGGACAGCTGCAAAGGAGAGAGGAAGGGAGCAAGCAAGAATCAATCACGTGTGCCCTTTTATGAAAACTGAAATGACAACGAAGGGAAAGAGCTTCCTACGTACGTAATCATATCTTCAGGCTCCTTATTGGACATCTGCACGCTAGTCATACACATTGGTCTCCCAACTTCTTTGTCCAAATGTCTGAGAATGCTATCTAATGCTTTTCTCACTTGAGGATAGTACACTGACATTCCTAGAGAAAAAAACGTCACGGTTACCAAATGTCAGAAATTAGATAAAGAACAGTCATACTTACTTCCCATAAGAAATAAAAGCCTATCTTTAAATGGCATCAGCTTATTGGTGTCACCAAGGAAAGGAATTTCAACTGGGATACACTCTTCTCCCTAACGATCATCGTTAGTGTACTGGACAGAATATATAAAACTTAAGCACGGAACTAAAATTACTTTGAAGGAAGTACAAAAGGCAGTGAACAGTATCATGTAAGAAAATAAAGACCAAACTGGAAGACTCTTCACATGAAAACTCAGAGGTATTATCAAACCCCATGTTCATTTTTCTATCACTCTCTACTGGAATGACCACACTAGACAAATATATTCATTTTAGATTTGATCATAAATGTTTCCAAAGGCATATTAAATTGTATCACAAAGCAAATTGTCTGGCTGAGTTAACACCAACCTATGACTTTTGCTTCCTCGTCCGTCAACGTTTTATTGAGAAAAATTTTCTTTACACGGAGAGTGTTTCCTGAGGGAAGGATGACCCCTGTTGTTGGCATCGGTGGCTCTCCGTCCTTCTGCTGCAAACTGTCTGCTATTACAAGGAAGACTCTCAGGCCTATGTTCATTCTCTTCAGGAAAAAAAAGTTTCAGAATGAAATCAGAAGGTCAGAAAATATCCTTTTTCCTTGTTAAAAACACCTTGTCAATTAACCCTGGGGGGGGGGGGGGGGGCGGGCAGGAAGGCCCGGGAGGACAACCAACCTTTCTGCCCAGCATTGTTTAACTAGTTGAGGCATCACAATTTGTTTTACTATCAAATTCCCAAACGCCGTCCCTTCACTTGAGGTCAACTGGCTCTCCTATTCTCTATAAAGCTTATTTCAACCTCTTCCTGCCTTCCTTCCTTCCTGCCTTCCTTCCTCAGCAGTCCTACCCTCCTACCATCCCCTCCCCTCTCTAGGCGGATGGCAGATCTCCTACTTCACAGAAAGAAAAAACCATCAACTGTCCTCAGTCTCTCACTACGGTAACTAACACCTCTTCTCCCTCTCCTTTCATCTTATGACAGTCTTAGGGGGCACTGGGCTTCCTGGTTGTTAGAATTCCATTTGCTCTTGCTTTCCCGGGAATGGGAATGGTACACCACCAATGACCCCTTCTCTTGCTTGTGTCTTCAACATTTCCTTTCCACCGGGGACATTCTGTTACCTGCTGTTAGCTATGCTCATCTTAATGAAGCAAGTCCTCCCCCCCCCCCCCCCATCATGTTTTCCTGAGGCAACTCTCACTTATCAGTGACCATTCTGCTCAAAAGAGTGGTCGGTTTGCCTGCAGCCTGTTTGACTTTTCAGCAGCACAGGACTGTCAACTATTCCTTCTCTTCCTGAAACACTTCCTTCCTCTGATTCATCTGTGCCATGGCTGGCTGAGTCATCTCTGCTGGCACTTCAGGTTTGGCCTCCTTTAGCCGCAGGGCCAATGTTAGACTGCTTCAAGACGAGGTCTTCGGCTACTGTCTCCTCTCCTCATGTTTCCTCTCCCAAAGCAACTTCATGTATCTACATGGCTTCAGTTAGCACCCACACCACATCACCTGTCAATTTTAAGCCTCATTTCTCTGAACTCGGACCCTCAGACCCACTTGACATCTCTACCTGGATGTCAAAAAGATGTCTCAGGTTTGGCTCATTCAAGCCAAATGTACTTTCCCCTCAAACAAGCTCCCTTCTCAATGTTCCTTTTCTCAGTTGGCACTCTTCTCTCCATCTGCACCACCACTGTCTCCGCCCAAGCTGCCATTTTTTCTGACCTACGCCAGTGGTCTCTAAGGTAGGTGTGTGCATCCCCATGGATGTGCAAGATAGCTCGCTGGAATACAGGAAGACAATAAAACTTTTATTTATTTATTTTTTTAATCTAAATAAGATTAAGATTTTAAGCTTTCCTCATCTTTATATACAACATAGTACTGGTGCCCTCCCTCAGTCTAAACATCACATGGTCATGTCACATAGTCACAGAAAACATCTTGAAGAAGTGGGAAAGCTCCATAATGTACTGCGTTTCACAGAAGGACCCGCACGTACTCATTCTTTTGGTGTGCTGCAATTTGCTTGTGCTTGATTAAATGGATTAATGGATAATTTTTTTTCTGGCTTTAACTAAACTAGCTCTCGCAAGCTTAAAAAGATTCTGAAGAGAAAATGGAGACTGACGATAATACTAACAGAGTAAGCCCATGGAAAACAACAACAAAACACAGAACTCCCAGTCTTTTACTCCTAGCGTAAGAGCTTCAGTGAGGGAAAAAATTATATTCAGAAATAAATTTATTCAATGGGAGAAGACGTTTTTGAAAATGGATGTTCAAGAAAATCTCATTACATGATTTTGACGCTGGAAACCACATTCAGTATATCATCTATAAAAACACTCATTTCTCATTTCTGCTCATTGTATATACCTAGAAATAATTATTCATGTATCTTAAAAATCCTACAAACGAAAAGCTTCAACAACTTTCCAACTTCTTTGTTAACTACATAAATGTATGTTTTAGGATTTGATTATGAGAAGGACCAGCACAGTAATTTTAAAGAAATAAAGAGATAACCTTTTTATATTCTCCAATGTTACTTGCAAAATCTTTTGAACAATCTAAAAATGTAATGTCTAATGAGTGAGTTAGGGTTTACTAAGTGAATAACAGGGCCACAGAAGTAGGAAATATTTAATATTTAATTCTTTTGCCTTTTTATTTTTATCAATCTCCCTCTGGGGAAAAGGATTTTTGCCCATGTTGTCTCTAACACCTACAACAGTGCCTGACACATTTTTGGTGCTCAATAAATGTAAAGTAAATGATATTTATTTTTAAAAATCTGATACTGATATTAATAAATGAAACCTGAGCTCATGTCACAACCTTAGAAGTCAGCTACGCTGACTCATCTGGAAAACATCCTCCCTTGATAATTTTTCACCCTACTTGAAACTACTGCTAAAATTGAGTTGGCTATCAGAAAGGTGAAATAATTGGTCCTAGATCATCACACTAGTAATTATAAGTAAAGCTTCTAACTAGAGATTTGAGCTTGAGAGTTCTGATTCCAGAAACTGCTCTAAAAAAAAGTTTAAATAAAAAGATTTTGAGATAGGATAATAATTTTTTTTTACCTCTGGATTAATGGTGAAAGTTTTAGTAGATTTTCCAACACTGAGAAGATCAAATATTATTTCTTTCATTGCAAAATCCAAACGTTCCTAGAAAAAAATAGCAATCAAGACATCTTTATAACTTTCTACTACTGTATGTTGGGTATCATGTTAAGAATCATACATATAATGGCACCAGGTTTGTATCCGTAAGATCTAGGTGGACAAAAGAAAAATACGTATGAATTAAGATTTAAAAAAAAATGACTATAAATATATTATTTATCAAATGATTTAATGCCCCAACAAACAGGATAAACATCTTAAACATTCATTTAGCAAAATCGTATTCAAAAATCTAAGTGAAGAAATTCCCAGAATGATGGCAAAAGGGAGTCCCGAAACAACAGGCATGCGGCAGGCCTAGCGAGTGGTGAGTTCACACAGGGACGGTAAGAATAGGTCTCCAGGAAGGAAATCTCCAAGGAAAAAGAAGATCAGCAAGATTAGCTGATGTCTGAGAGGAGTTACATAGTTTTCATGGAGTGTTGGTGTAAGGTGATTAATCCAAGGGGGCGGACAAGGTCCGGGGGCAAGAGAAAGGAAAGAGATGTGAGCCAATGGTAAAAGTTTTGTAAATACTAGATCTTTTTCTTTTTTAATGTTTATTTATTTATTTTGAGATTTTGAGAGAGAGAGAGAGAGAGAGAGAGAGAGAGAGAGAGAGAAAGTGGAGGAGGGACAGAGAGAGAGGTGGAGGGAGAGAATCCCAAGCACGCTGTCAGCTCAGCCCCCCAACATGGGGCTCGAACTCACAAACTGTGAGATCATGACCTGAGCTGAAATCAAGAGTCACATGATCAAGCGACTGAGCCACCCAGGCACCCCACTAAACACTAGATCTAAAGCACAGTTTGCTTTCATTCACCTTACCGACACATTTATATCCATCCAATTATCATTAGTTCTGGGCTGCCGTAAATAGAAATGTATTCATTTTGTTTAAATATTCCTTATTTCTTTACTGTTAAAAATAACATTACAGATCATCTAAATTGTCACAGTTTTAGTTCAAAGAGACCACAATGAATATTCTGGAATCAAAGCATTTTCCTTAGCTGATGAAGTAACCTTACCTATGCTTCTTCCAGGGCTGATGTCCCCAAAGGGCATGTGACCAAAACCCTGGATCTGCTTGCTCAGCACCTGTTTAATCCCCTTCTAATAAACCTTCCTTTACTAGCAGAGACTAGAAAGCTAAAATTGTATTTCTCAGAATGCCTCAGAGCAGTGGGCTTTAGGATGTGATTTAGACCCTACCAACTGGTATGCTCTTTGGGAACTGACGTATAGGAGGAAGAGGAGGAGGACAGGAAGGAAGGAATCCTCTACTAGTGGGGACCATGGCAGCAGCAGGATTCTGAAAGAACTGTGATGACTTCCAATTTGGCAGCTTTTTGTCTGTGGCAAAGGCCACAGCTACCTCGGTAGCCCAATTCTGCAATTTCCTCTTAGTCATTCATAGTCCTACCAGTGATTCGATTCTGTGAACCATCTATATTCCTTCAAAGCTCCCTTTGGGTTCAACTAGCTACTGTGGATGCTAGTATCTGTGCCTAAGAAACTAGATGAATGCATGAGAAAACAATTTGCCAAAAACCTTTGGAGATACTCAGGAAGTAATTAGTCAATGGAGCAACAGTACGACTGAGAAATACTTCTTGACCCTTCCTAAATTAAGTGCTCCACCTGTGGGTCCCCTTGAGTTCTGTTATCACGCTTTTAGATGTGTAACAAATTTTAGAACTCCAAATTACTTCAGTTATTGTGAGGTAAGGCACTTACCTGAGCAATGAACTGGATAATCTTCACAAATATATTGAGAGGTGTATCACGAGGAACCACACTACGTGAACCTTTCGGAAAAAGTGCTGACACTATGCTCATAAGACGACTATGGAAAAAAAAAAAAAAGACTGAGTCATAAAGAGATAATGACATCAACAAACATTCTTCCTATTCTTCATAAGAGGTCAAGAAAATGCATTCTCCTTCTCGAGGTCTTTCTAAAATGTGAACTATAATGTCATCAGTGTGATTTTTTTACCAAGATCTTTATAAAATCCATTTTAATGCAAAGGCACTCACCTCTGAGTTACAGTGTTGCTTTCACATTTTATTCTAATTACATAAACCCACAACAATCTATACAAAGATTCCAGTGCAACTCGAGACATTTTAGGATCTTTATTCTGTTCAAAAACAAGAGAGAATAAAAAATAAAGTTATTAAACTACTTGCAATCATTTAAGATTAAATACAGTCTCTGCCAACAACTAAAAGCCCTTATCCCACTCCTCTCTGTATTCAATCTAAAGCAGGTTTAAATATGTAAATATACGTTCGGTATATAGTAAGTACAGAAAGCTGAGAGGTAATTCCGAGCCATTCCTTTAGTAAAAATATCAGAAGGATATTCATACTTGAAAGAACTCCTATCTTATACACACATCAACCTACTTGGCAGTAAACAGTTCACACAATATTGACATCATGATAGAAGGATTCCTTATCTTTGGAGCAATTCACTGCAGTCCAAACTTAGTTAAAACTTAGGCCACCAAAGGTTATTATGGGTACTTGCATTTATGAAACAACGCAAACTATTGCTGAGTGATTATCCTTACAAGAGGGACTACGGAAGAGCAAGGACTCTGAAGTCAGGAATGACTGGCCACACCTCATCTTTGGGGCACTTTTATACCGCTTGGTACCACAATTTCCTCACCTTTAAAAATGGAGATAAAATGGTACCTACCTCACACATTAAGGAAGTTTTTGTGTGAAAAACACTCGGAACACTGCTGGCACATGTTAAATGCTCCATAAATGTTGTTATACCTTTAAATTTTACTTAGACATTACTTAAATTATTATCATTTTGAATGAGAAAATTATTTCATTTCAATCACAACTTGATCAGCAAACTTTTTCTTCATACCACTTATTATAAAAAGTAAGGTTCTCAGATGACCGGTCATGTAATGAGATTTAATGCTGAATTTTGAAAATGTAGCTCATGGTGAACTTTATTAGGAGAAATTCTTTGTGTATGTTGATTGGTTATAGGATACACTGACTGTCATAAATCAGCATTCATTTAATTTAGTTTGGGGGATTTCTTATTGTTGAGTATTTTATATACAGCAACAAACAAAACAGGGTTTTAAAATTCTAAGTAATTTAGCCATTCTATTTTACTTTTTCTTGAGAAATAGAAAAATGGACAACTATGTATGATTAAAAGCAATACAAAAAGATAACAAATGACAAGTAAAAGAAACAGCGATCAGAAAATAGAATTTTGCACATCTGTGTGAAGAATTGATATAATTAAGAAAGGAATACCAATTATTCTGCTGGTCAGTGTCTCAACATCAGTCCCTACTTCTATTGCCAAATCATAATGATTCCAAATTTCAAATACACTCCCCAAGTAGTTATTAATTACTAATGTAACTAAGGTAACATATAAAGTAGTAAGTAATGTGTGCAGGTTACTCGTAACAACCAAGCTTTTTATAGTACTTTCTTTTCTATCACGTAACTTTTGTTTCTGTCATTTAAATGCAAGATATCAGGTATCAAAAAATGTTCAATTAGTTTGATGTACATTCCAAACAGTATTTTCACATTAAATTATATTTTCAAAATACAACTGATACAAATTAATACATGTTATATATTAAAAATACTTAAGTCCAATTCCACATAAAAATGTCTTCATATAAATGGTTAATAAAGTATTTTGGATTATTTTACGTGAAGGGCTGAGATATCTAGAATGAAAAAAACTTGACTTTCAAACTTTCCAAGATGGACTCCTATGTTTACAAAGCAGACTTACTCTACACTGAACAAAGCCAAAACTAAGATGAAAAATGATACATCAATTATTGTGTATTCAGCCACTGAAATGCTGTCAAACATGTCTGAATAATAAAAACATCCTAAAATGATCTGAGCCTTAACCAAAGAGTAGATAATTCCCCAGTTACCATTTTGGTATAATACGAATAAGCAGATTGTTACATACATTAGAATCCAATAAACATTTGATATGTCCAGTATGTTCTTTGGCCGCAATCATTTTAATGTATCTTTCCCTTTTTTCTACCATGAACCAAACCCAAAATATTTTGCTTAAAATCCAAACCAACAGGAGACACGTTTTAAAAAGTCATGCATCAAAAATCATACTTAAAATCTAAGCTGTCTCCTTAATTGCATCGGAAAATGTTTTTTTTTTTTTTTTAATTTCGTCTATAACAGTGTCACTAATGTAATGTTACTTAAACAACAAATTAAACAGGATATTTTAAAATGGAGGATTTTGGTTAAGAATCAACATTCATGATCACTTGTGGCTCGTAAATTCATCTTCTTGGGATGACATTAATATTAAACATGTACAGTGTCCCTGCTGTGTGCTAGTCTTCTTTTACAAGAGGAGAAGTGGGCTGGAATAAATACATTAGACATGCAATGCAACAATGGGTAAAGAAAAAAAAAAAAAGCCACACTTAAAGGAGATAAAGCAATATTTTACTTTGTAACATCAACACAACTCACCTGGAGTGTTTCTATTTGTTTTCTGATACTGTTGTTAGATGGCATCTAAATAAAGCAATGTGAGACAGCAAACATAAACATGAGACACAGCACATGCATGTTAGATGAAAATAAGCACAAAACAAGACAGCTCTTCACCAAGGCCTCTATTTAGAAGAAATTTGAAATTTCCAAGACAGTGGCCAGAAACACTAAAGGAAAAAAAAAAAATCCTATAACTTGGGATACATCTATATAATCCTTAAACTAAGAGAAAATATTTAAATTATTAATTACCTAAATTTTCCTCTCAAAGCACTGCTCTCGAGTTCTAGCAAGTTTGAATTTTTAGAAGAAAATAAGCATGCGCTATAGAAAACAACCTTCAAATTATTTTTATCTGAACTCCACTACTCTTATTATTTCCCCCCCACACCCCCTCTAATTATTCTTCAGAAACCTTCCTTACAATCACTTTTCACATAATAACCTCGACTGATAAAAAGATAGGGAAATAGGAAAACTACCAAATTCTGTTTAAGGACAAAAATGACAGAAGTGACATCTTCTGTGAATTCAAATGGATGTTTTCTCATGCTATTTATGGGGCGATGGGGCGAAAGCCCATGTTCCGTGGTCACCACCTTCAAATACTGATATGGTAACTTTTTAAAAAGTGTACAGTATTAAAGATTCTATTTATTCTTATGACTCTGGAGAATAATGCCTTTTTTAATATCCCAGAATGACAGCCAGATATTGTCTGAAAATATCTAGTACAGCAAAACTCCTTATAGTCCATTAACAGATAGCAGGTGGATCTCAAAGAGCAAACATTATGGAGCAGAAGAGATCTAGACGCAAACCTATCTCTACCACTTTTTGGCCCCCTGACCGTGGGTTACTTATTTATCTTCTTTCAGCCTCACTTACAGTAAGAATTAAATGAGAGATTGTATTTAAGCATCTAGTATATAGAAGTATTAATAAGAATCAGCTTTAAGAAGTAATAGGTCTAGTAAGTGAAAACTTGTTACGGATTTTTTTGAAATCATGAGGTTTCTTGCATCCCAAAACAGAATCAGTTTAGGCCTTTATCTTGAACCAGTTTTTCCTGTGTGTGTGTGTGTGTGTATGTATATGTGTGTGTGTGTGTGTGTGTGTGTGTGTGTGTATATATATATATATATATAGCTATGTATATATATATATATATATATATATATATATGTAGCAAATCAATTATATCTATAGATAACTAGCGTAAAGTTTTTTCTGAATACTCCATGCCTTACCTCAACTCTGCAGTGTAGCCACAGTATCTAAAACTTAATAAACAGGAGCCAATTTGTAAAATTTCTGCTGAATAGAGCCTTAATGTAAGTTAAGGGTTAATGGCCAAGACAACTATATTCCAAATATTCATGCTAAGGTGGCTCTTATCTCCTTGAGCCTGGCAGAGCGACATTGCCATTAATTAAAATGGACAATATGCCAGAGATATTTAACAGGAGGTAAGGGTTCAAAGAAAACAGCATTTCAAATGAAAGCCTTAAGACAAAAAATAAAAGTTAAGGTGCTGCGAAAGAATTGCAAATATGTTAGGTGGAAACATATATATATATATACAACAATTCCAACAAGCAACAGAAAAGTATGGATTGTCATGAAACAAAGCAACCTTTCAGAAAACACTTAAATGCGAGTCTGAAAATATTTTATTGAAAGTATGGAAAATCATACTACCCAGAAAATTATCAATTCCCCCTTTTAGTACCTGTATCGGTATGAATCATCAAAATGAGGACAGAAAACAGTATAATGTAATTAATTAAATAAAGCTTATTTTCTGGTTGCATGACATAAAGAGTTTAATAAACTTGATTGGGTCCTGGGAATTTTCATAAATAAGAAAGAGAGTATATCAAGTCTCATCCAAATATGAATAATATCAATGAGTATCTAGGAGAAAAAGAGCCAAAAATGTTTCTCAAAGACTTTTATTTTCTGTATACCTTTTTAAGTAATCAAGGCACTTTTGGAAATGATGTATAAAGTCACGGAAAAGATATATAGGATAATGTTTCCAGTGGATCATTCTCAAAGTGGGAATGCGAAGTCAAATACCACTATTTCTCAAATACCACACTGAGCTATAGAGTCAGAGAAAAGTCATTTAATCTATCTGTGCCTCGCTTTCATTGTCTTCAAAGTATAAGGTTTCCAGTATTATCCTAACTTAGAGGAATGACAGGAAATAAGATGCCATGTCTGTCATGCTTCTAGAACTTGTAAGCAAATATTCAAATGTACTCATCTAGGTATTAAAACAGTGTTCAAATCAAGCATTTCCATGACATGCAGGTGAGGAATATTCCCATGTCCTGTGTCAGACATTAACTGAGCTCCTATCCACAGAAGAAAAGCGAATCCTGTTAGATCCTGCTAGCAGAGTATCCTGGGAAGATAAAGATCCTTCTATCTCACAGTCTTGTTTACAACACTAAAGAGAGACCGGACGTGGGCGTGCCAAATAGTGTTAGTAACAACTATCCCTTGGTTCAAGTCAGAATCATTTCAGGAGATTCTGTATCCCTGTGGATCCAATATCACACTCTTAGGTTTGGCTGGCACACTTTCATCAAATGTGCTTTTAGTGACATTTCATTATCAAGGCTTTTTTCATTTTCAGACTTGAGCCAACATGACTGAATTTTCTCAAAATGAAACACAAAATAATATCCGGAGGATTCTATAAGATTAACACTCTGTAACTCTGAAGGCATGTTTTTAGCACAAATATTGTTAGATCTAAGATAATATAAACAAACAGCTGTTAAAAATGTACAATTTTGCATTAAGACAAACTAAATTTTCAATCAAAAGTTGATTCATGTCAATATGTGATTCCCCACAGAAAGAATAAAGTACATTTAAGAAAAGCAATGTGATAAAGTATTACTCTTCTAATGCACCAGTAATAATGAGGGTTTTATTACATACTGTTCAATATATATGCACAAATGAATACACTACAGTCAGTATCTACAGGTCAGAAATGTGATTATGTCTTACCTTTAAATGTGACAAACAGTTCTGTAGGAAAATATGCCAGTTATTTAAAAAAAACTGTTTCTGACTGACACATAAAAGGCAGGTAATTAGTGGATAAAGAGCCTATAGGAGATAGGGAAAAGAGAATTAACATTTTTCATGAGAAAGCACAGATTTGTAAATCACATCCTCAGAAACAAAGGCAGTTTTCCCATTTGTCTTAAGAAGTACGGTCTCCTAAAGTAACGTAACAAAAAATGATAAGGGGCAAATTTTCTATAAGAACAACTCCTCAATCTGTCTCATTGCCCTGAGTTGGAGCGTGCTTTTATTTTTCCGTAGAGCCACCACTCCCTCAACGAGTACAGTGGTTAGGAACACAAGCCCTGGGATCAAGCACAGACTGGCATCAAAGTTTCAGCTTTTTATTTGCCAGGCACATGACTTCAGGGTGGATATAATTAAGGGCTCCAAGGCTCCCTTTGCTAACACACGGAGTGGAGAATGATAGACGGGGCTGGGAGGCTTAAAGTAAAACAATGCAAATGTAATTAGTTCAATGCCTGGCACAATAAGTGTTTATTCATTATTAGATCTCTATCTTAAGTGGTCAAGTATTTGTCTAATTCTCCACACTTTCTCCAAGCTGCATAAAAATTTACAGCAAACTCCTTCAAAGTTACATGGAGCGGGTGGTTAAATCTCTGAATAGAAATGATGTCATTAGATAGACAATGGTTCCTAAGTAATCTAATACTTCTGAGTGCAATAATGTAAAATAAAGAAATTTATGGTTTAATAAGAGTATATGCAAGCTTCCACATAGTATAATGCATAACTTAAAGCACCTGTCAAGAAAGGTAAATACCTAGAATAAAGTCTGAATAACCTATCAAATGTAGAGCCAGTAAAATTAAGAACAGAATGTTTTAAAAAGAGCAAGAAAAATGTATAAAATTTGCCCTTATGTTGCGTTTTGGAAATTTTACAATTTCAATTCTTACAATTCTTTTCAATGTCCCCTCAATTCAGCAATCAATTACTACAACTCCTAATTAAATATGTAAAGGTTTGAAATGCTTTTCAATACCAATGAATGCTTCTTCCTGGAGCTCAGTTCAAAAGTAGTCTGATAAAGCATCTCCACAAAATTTTTCAAACAGGGAACATTCACTTCATTTTTAACAGCCTAGGTAAAAAGATAATACAAAAACAAAGAAAATGGTCACAAATATTAAACTGTACAGAAATTACGAGAACTTTCTCTAAGGTGTGAAATTAGTGACTCCTTCACCGAGTATCTCACTAAAGTACTAGAAACTGCCAAATGACCAACTGTCAAGTCGCTGAGATAAAGGTGGTCCCTGTTCTGAGAAAACACAAGCAAGTGAACAGGCAATGAGTACGTGATACAACCAACAGATGCTGCAAGAGGAAATTCTCTGTGCTCTGGGCACATTCACAAGGGGCCCCGACAGAAAAACTCCATAAGGAAGTAACACCAAAGCTGAATCCAGCATCCCTTCCCTGATACAGAGCAGTAAATCCCAGGTAACCTCTCCAGCCTTGTCCTCCACACTCTGCCTTCCTGCACTGGGATCCAGCAGCACCAGCTAGCTTTCTTGCTGTTTCTAGAACAGATCATGCATGTTTGTGCTTTAGGGAGTCTACAGTGGTTCCTTGTGCCCAAGAAGTCTTCCCTCAGATACAGCACGCCTTTTCCCTCGTTCCTTTAGCTTCTGCTCAGTCATCTCCATCTCCTTCGAGGGGGTGGTCTCAGCTGATCACAGTATTCAAAATTTCAACTCCCTTACCCCTTCAGCAATTCCTACCCCCCTATCTTACTGTACATCTCTCCACAGTACTTGTCACCATCCACCTACTAGATATTTTACATACTAGTTTACTAGCTGTTTTCTGCACTAGAAATAGCTCTACAAGAGCAAGGTGTCTTTCCTACCTTGACCATTCTTGCATTGCCTATGCACAGAAGAGGCTCTGATACAAAGAAAGCATTCAATACATGTGATGAATGAATAAGTAGAGTCCAACCAGGCAAAGTGGGGAGGGAGGTTATTAAAGAGGCAAGAATGTTCCAGACAGAATGAGTGCTATATGCAGCAGTGGGTGTTATGGATTGAAATGTCACCTCCCCCACACCCCAAATTCAGGTATTGAAATCCTAACCCAGCGTACCTCACCATGTGACCTTATTTGGAAAAGGCAGGTGTCATTTGGTCATTGCAGATGTAATTGGTTAAGTTAGGATAAAGTCATATTGGGGTGAGGGGACCCTACTCCAACATGATGGGTCACCTTTAAAAAAAAAACAGGCAATTTGGACAAAGACGTACACAAGGAGAACACCACGCAAAAATGAAGGCAGAGCTCAGGTGCTGATTCTATAAGCCAAGGAATGCCAAAGATATCAGAAACTAGGTGAGAGGCACAGAACAGATGCTTCCTCACAGCCCTCAGAAGGAATCAACCCACCAACACCTTGGTCTCACCGTAACTGTGAGACAATAATTTTTGTTATTTGAGCCACCTAGTTTGAGGCACTTTATGAGGGCTGCCTTAGCAAACAAACTACAAACACAAACACGGCATAAAAGAAGAATCAGGTAACACAATACTCATGGACCGCAAGGACCGTCAAGGGTCTTCCCTCCTACAACCTGCTCCTTTTGATTAATTACCTTAAAAATACAACCTAATCCCAGTTAGGTATCTGGCAAAAACAGATTTTCAGACAAGGGGGAAGCACAAATGACAATGTGGGATAGAGAAGCAGCAACCCAAACCACTTCTAGAAAAAGAAATTGAAATACATGCACTAATGAAAATAGACTAAAACCTGACGGTTTGATAAATGATAGGTTTATTTTATCAAAAAAATAATAATAATAAAATAACAACCCCAGACTTGGCTGAAACCTGGGGTGGGGGGCTATCTGACTCACACTACCTACTGAGCTCTATCCATGACTTTTGTTTGTACCCATTAAAAAAGAATCAATTTTTTTTTTAAATCCTCAAAGTAAATATTCAAGACAGGTAAAAAAAAAAAAAATCATGCCAATCACGGTCATTAATATTTTAAAACTTTCACTTTGCTTCCAGTTCCCTGTCTACCTTTTCTTTTTTTTCTTCTAAGACTTTAAAACTTCATTTTATTTTATTTTTTAAAATGTTTATTTATTTATTTTTGAGAGAGAGAGCGTGCGAGTGAGCACAGGGGAGAGGCAGAGAGAGAGGAAGACAGAGAATCCCAAGCACAGAGAATCTCTGTGCTGTCAGAGCGAGGCCCCATGCAGGGCTCCAACACATGAAACGTGAGATCATAACCTGAGCCGATATCAAGAGTCTGCCACTCAACCGAGCCAACCAGGCACCCCTCCCTGTCCACCTTTTTTTTTTTTTAAGTTTATTTATTTATTTGAGAGAGACAGAGATAGGGTGAGTGGGGGAGGGGCAGACAGAGGGGGAGAGAAAGAATCCTAAGCAGGCTCCGAGCCGCCAGCTGTGCAGAGCCCGCTGTGGGACTCAAACTCACGAAACCGGGAGATCATAACCTGAGCCAAAAACCAAGAGTCAGACCCTCAACCAAATGAGCCACCCAGGTGTCCCCAAAATATATTTTTAAGATACATAAAAATATATCTCTAAAACTCAATCAGAATACAAACAACTCCATATTAAAAAATAAGAAAAGATTCCAACACACATTTTGCCAAAGAAAACATATGGACAGCAAATACAGGACGCTCAAAATCATTGGTCATTAGGGAAATGCAAATTTTAAAACCCCAGTGAGACACCACAACACAACTAGCAGAATGGCTAAAACTAAAATAACTGGCCAAAGAAGTGTTGGTGAGGATGTGGAGGAACTAGAACTCTCACATCCGGCTCCTTGGAATACAAAACGATGCAACAACTTTGGAACGTTGTATGACAATTTCTTTAACAATCAAACATATAGCTACCACTTGGTCCACCAATTCCATCCCTAGATATTTACCCAAAGTAAATAAAAGCATATGTCCCATACATAGACTTGGACATAAATGTTCACAGCGGCTTTATATGTAACAGCCCAAAACTGGAACAAACGGATGCAAAACAGATGACCACAACCAAACTGTGGTGTTATCTATACTGTGGTATGTCTATGTCTATGCAATGAAATACTATGCAACGATGAGAAAGGAAAAACCTACTGATACATTCTACAACATAGTTGGAACTCAAAATAATTATGCAGAGTAAAAGAAGCCAAAAAATGGCTTTGTACTGTAAAACTCCATTAATATAAAATTCTAGGAAAACCAAAACTAATGTAGAGTGACAGAAAGAAGATGAATAGTTGCACTACCCAAAGGTGAGGTGAGTGGTAGTGGGGGGGGGGGGGGTGGATTAAAAAGGAAAATAAGGAAACTTCCAGGGTGTGACAGATATGTACATTATCCTGATTATGGTGATGGTTTCCCATGTGCATACACATGTCAAATTATATACTTTAAATATGCATACTGTATGTCAATTTTACTTCAAGTTTAAAATGAAATGATGATATATATAATATATATATACATGAAAAGAATATCATTTATGCAGCAATATGTAGTATACTGAAAGTGAGTTGCATATCACATACCATACAGAACAACTGAAATGGGTAAAAACAAACAAACAAAAACCCCAGGAAACAAACCTAGCATCTAAGTATTATAAAATCCCTTAATCCTATTTATAGCATGCTGTTACTAGTAACTGCAAAATTATTTTCAAATAACACACTACTTTTATGTCAAGAAAGGCTTCTATAAATCTGCTGCCCTAGAAATTATGTTATATAAATAATATATTTATAATAATCATATTTTCTAAATAATTTGGAATACCTATTTTGACAGGTGGGACGAATATCAATAGCAACTACAGAACACTTAAAATCGAGACAGTCCTGTAAATTCCAAGATATATGTTACAGTACAGGCTGTTAAAATGGCCACCATACTGTAAGAAGCAGAAGCCGCGAGTAAATGCAGTATTTTGCACTGAGCTGCTTCAGGCAGCCGTTACCTAGAGGCTGGGTTGCAAATACTCTGCCCTCCTTGCAGTCTCTGAATCTTAAGGACCTGGGCCCATTCTTTTAATTAAAAGGCTAATCAATGCTCTACTGACATTTGGCTAATAACCATTTTCCCCATATCCATACGACATTCAAATTTCCCACATAACAGTCTATGACATTACCGGAAAGTAAGACTATTTCACGTGGCAACTTCTTCAGTGAAAAGGTACTTTTAACAGACAATATAGAAATTAAAGTACACTTACAGCAGCTACAGGGATAAGAATCTCCACAAATAAACCAGCAAGTGCATGCTTTATATCTTTATCTTTTACTTCTAAGAAATACTGAGCACATTCCTGGAGGGGCAAAGAGGTATATATTAGGTTTAAGAATTTTTAATATCATGGTAAGTTTGTAAATACTGCGATTTTACCAAAAAGCTAAAGTCAAAACACACTCAAATTTAAAAAGAAAGTAAATTCACACCACTGGCAATTTAACACTGGAACTGAAGAATTACTAACGATGCCATGAATATATATATTCATGTATTGAAATCCTAACCCAGCGTACCTCACCACGTGACCTTATTTGGAAAAGGCAGGTGTCATTTGGTCATGCAATTTATATTTAGTAATATACATATGTTTCCTTATATTAAGTCACGAAGAGCAAGCATAACCACTGTTAGGCTAATTCCAATCACCACAATGGAGAAGGTATATCACCTGCATGAACTGAAATGATGCTTCAAAATCTTCTACAGGATACATTTTTACTCGAAAAAACTTCATCCCCATTATTAAGCTGATGATGCTTTGTACCACATGGGGACTTTGTTCCTTTTGCCGCAGTTCTTTCAATTCTGTCACAAACTTCTTCCTCACAGCCTGAAATCTTTAATATACACGAATACATAAGTGGATAGGAATTCAAAACACTAATGTCCCACATGATACTCAAGGTTGAAATCAAAAGATACTTTACGTAAACATTATGTCCTTTCTCTACCCTCATCAAAATTACTACAAAAGCACAGAGGGAAATCAAGTTATTTGATATTATTTGAAATCTGCTGTTCCGTTATTTTAAAGTTAGAAGTTCCTTAAGAAGATATAATAAGATGTCTTTATTCCTACAACATCGTCAATACAGCTCCATGACCATTTAATCGTTAATAATCATAGTCAAATCAAATCAAATAATCTACCCCATAAATCAGATAGTGTCTCCAGTTTGTACTCCTTTTTATAAAACCTGTAATTTGAGTTATATGGAGAACGGATTGGAGACTATAAATGTGTTCAAAGACATGAATCAATCAATTTTAGACTACCATCACTTAAAATTAGTTTCTCCTTATGCTGGAGAAAAACTGAAGGAGAGGAGTGGGGCACACGGTCTCACACAATGTGACTAAGCTCAAGAATCAAAATGCTTTCAAATGTAAGCACCATCCTGGATTCAAATGACCACAACTGGTAAGTCTACTAAGTTTTTTCTCTGCTTACATTGCAAAAAGATACTTACCAGTTTAATAATCAAAAATACTTAATTTCCCCCTTTATTTATTATGAAACAGCTAAAGATTTTACTGTTAATGTTACTGGGGGAAACCAGTTTCTGAAAAGTTAAAATGGGAAATGAAGCATATTTTCTAATCGTTATTGACTACAGAGGGAAAAAAGAAAATTGCGTATTAATGAAATATGGATATATGATAGGATATATTACTTAGCCATTTCCATTTGAGTCTTGGAGAATATAATACCATTTTCCACGAATATATTCTTTTGCATTGTAAAAAGACAATATACAATGGATAAAAACCTTCCCATCGCAATAACACTAGAATCCAAGGGTTTTTCTCTTCTATTAAATTTCTCATAATAATGATCAGCCACTACACTCACAGGAAGCAAACATTAACAAGAATTGTACTTGGCTTTTTAGAATTTAGAAAGGGTTTTATCTGATGATTTCAGGACCAAACACTTCTTAAATGACATCTAAGAAAATCTGAATTGATAATTTTTTACCTTACAAATTTCCCAGTGGCAACAAAGGAAATTCAAACTCTTCCATAGTCTTATGATCAACCACAAGATACTACAGATAAACTTTTTTACTCTTTACTATAATGATGGTTCAAGACAATTCAATGGGTGTAACTCCTAATGAATAACACCTTTATGGAATCATCTAGTATCTTCTCTTTCTTTTTTGGAATCTCTTCTACCTATCCAAAATTCTATTTAGTGTTAAATAAAATGATTTGGAGGAAAACACTGAGATGCCATCTCAGAAGTAAAACCATTCAACTAGAAAGTATTAAAAGTTGTTATTAGCTCTGTAGAGTTCTTAAAAAACAAACAAACAAAAAAGGATGTGAAAAAACACTTCTCATAGAATAGTTAGAAATAAATAAGGTAATGTCCTGACTATTCCTGGCACTTTTCTGACTTCCTCAATTCAGACATTTATGGAAAACCCCGAATAAATGAAAACAAGTTGTATACTTAATGTATGGATATTACTTTAAAATCCTCTAAGAAATAGAGCAGCTAAGTAATAAAAAGTGGAGGAGACTGCAAAATAACTATGAAAAAAATTAGATCTAATGCTGTCATTGTCAATTACAATGAAGCATTCTAAAATACAACTGAAATCGGTGATTTAAATACTTACTTTGATTGGGCAAGAACCCCTATCACCTCTGCATATAAATCTGCAATAATATGCACATTCCCAGTGTTGGTTCCTGAATATCTGAAACAAAAGAGAACAAATGTGCTGTTAAATTTTTCTATAAACTCTCTTTTACATAAATCTGAAAGTTTCTCATCAGAGGGTTACAAAGTTTGTTTCTGAAGAGTCATCTGTAGAATAATAAAAACCACACAAATTTTCACCTAGCTCTGAGTTTTACTTTGTCGTGAAATTTAGCCTTCTAATTCTTATAAATCCAATCAACAGTTTTAAGAATTATTTTAATAAAATCTTTCAATGGGGGTGCCTGGCTGGCTCAGTTGGTAAAACAAGAAACTCTTGATCTCAGGGTCATGAATTCAAGCCCCTCATTGGGCATGAAGCCTACTAAAACAGGCAAACAAACTTTCCGAGAAGCATTTTGTGGGGATTCGAAAGAAAGAAAGAAAGAAAGAAAGAAAGAAAGAAAGAAAGAAAGAAAGAAAGAAAGAAAGAAAGAAAGAAAGAAAAAGAAAAAGGAAGATAAATGCTTTGAACTCTAAAAACAAAACAAATGATCAGAGAGAGTTCAAATTATACTTAAACAGTCTAACCCTGGACTAGGAGAAAAGCAACAATCCCAAGTTAGTATTTTACTTACCCTTCCTTATGTTTAAAGTGCTTAAAAGCTAAGTTTAGAACTTCATGAACTAAGGGATCGGGCACAGGATGAACAGGAATCTAGAATGAAAAAATCATAAAATCAGCAAGAGCTAAGTAGATTATAAGTCTTATGAGTGTTCTCCACATTTCAACTAATTAAATCAAGAACCAGTTTTCATTTCCATGGTATGATCAATTACTAATTTGTCAATCTGCCCTTTTTCTAAGGATTCTATTATTTTCTCAGAGAATTTAGTTACTCATCTAATTTAATAACCTCTAAATTTAAGAATATTAGCTGTATAATCACAAATCCTTGAACTAGGCCCATAAAGGGGAAAAAGTAGTCGTTATTGCTGATTTACTGTAATTGTCAGGAAATTAAGACACTCACACGTACCTCTCTGCAACACCTATGGGAAAGCAACCTCTGGCTGAGCCAGCCACACATTCCATATATAGTCTGATTTTTCTATCATTAACAGTAGCCAAAATGACACCAACTTTTCCAACAATTTAAAACTATTCATGGCCTTATTAGTATTAGAAAATCGTAATTTAAATATCTTTGTTTTGTTTAGTTCTTTAAAAACTATATGCTACTTCCAAATATGTAAACCAAATGAAAATATTTAAAACCAGAAAGTAAAATCCCTGTCCCTTCTCCCATATACAATCACTATCAATAGCTTGATACATATCCTTCCAGACTTTTCCTATCCACACCCACACACCTGATTTTTCTTAAGAAAATGATGCCTCCTCTTTCCATGGCAGTAGTTAGAGCTCCTCCTTTCTTTTCAATGGCCACATAATACTCAGTATACGATGTATTTAATGAGCTTCCTATCGCCTGCCATGTCATTCTAGATTTTCAATAATCAATATGATGTTATAAACATCTTAGACATTTTGGGAATGCAAGCTGGTGCAGCCACTCTGGGAAACAGTATGGAGGTTCCTCAAAAAATCAAAAATAGAACTACCCTTCAACCCAGCAATTGCACTACCAGGCATTTATCCACGGGATACAGGTGTGTCATTTCGAAGCGACACATGCACCCCCATGTTTATAGCAGCACTATCAACAATAGCCAAAGTATGGAAAGAGCCCAAATGTCCATTGACGGATGAGTGGATAAAGAAGATGTGGTATATATATACGCACACACACACACATACACGCAATGGAGTATTACTCAGCAATCAAAAAGAATGAAATCTTGTCATCTGCAACTACGTGGATGGAACTGGAGGGTATTATGCTAAGTGACATTAGTCAGAGAAAGACAAATATCATATGACTTCACTCATATGAGGACTTTAAGAGACAAAACAGATGAACATAAGGGAAGGGAAACAAAAATAATATAAAAACAGGGTGGGGGGAAAAACAGAAGAGACTCATAAATATGGAGAACAAACTGAGGGCTACTGGAGGGGTTGTGGGAGGGGGGATGGGCCAAATGCGTAAGGGGCACTAAGGAATCTACTCCTGAAATCATTGTTGCACTATATGCTAACTAATTTGGATGCAAATCTAAAAAAATAAAAAATTAAATTAAAAAAAAAAAAAGAAACATAGGATAAAAGTCCCTGTCTTCCAGGGTCTAAAATATAAGGAAGAATTTCCCATTGGTAGTGATTTCTGTTTCTTTTCTCCTCTTACTTATACTTGTAGTTCTCTGATAAGTCTTAAATTTTATTTAATTTCTGATCACATTTTTTTTTTTACTGTAACAAATGTTAGAATGTTACCAATCCTGTGTATATTTGATTTTTTATGGAGAAAGTATTGTAAGCATATAATCATTCATTCATTCCTTTTATTACATACTTTTATAAATACTCATTTAATGCATATATCATGTAAGAAATTATACAGACTCTGGTATTATAAAAAGTATAGGACATTGCCTCTGTCTCAAAGAGTTTATAATTTAGCTGGGGAGATGTGCTTAAAAGCTAATAATATTTAATGTGCATTGAATCCTGCTACGTAAGTACTGTTATTTTATAAGTATTTTATATGTAATAATTCATTTACTCCCCACAACATTATGAGGTAGGTATTATGGTTATCACAGTTTTAATAGACAAATAAATTGAGGTGCAGCGAGATTATATAATTTGCTCAATGACTTACATCCTGTAGGTAGCAGAGCCAGGATTTCGAGACTTAAAACTGGACTCCAAAACAGCTGCCATAACACGTTAGGTACTTAAAAAAATGAACTGTTTAAGGAGTGTTTATTGGAGGACCCATCATATGCAAAGCTGTCTGCTAGAAAGTGAAATTTAAATGTGTATAGGACGATTCCCAGTTTCAAGAAATTTACAGTCTTCATATACTTATATATATACATATAACATTATATACATATAACATTAGAATGATTGTTATGGATTAATATCTGAAAAACCCATAATATATCACATGACTCCTACAGGAAAAAATGCATTATGAGTCTCAAACAATTTGTGTATGCATTAACTTTAGGAGCACTTTATTGCAAGGTGAGAACTGGCTCTATGTTACGTATAATTACATAGCAAGCATTTAAAAAATGTTTTAACAATTGGAAAATGTTTTCATATTCTTTTTAGAATATTTTCTTATTTAAAATGTTCACGGATTGTGAAATAAAGGATCCTCTGGTGCTGTAAAAAAAAAAAAAAAAAATCTTCGACATCTAACTTTATATACTTGTATAGTTCCAAGGGAAAGAGCCCAAAAGGAGGAACTGATGGATCAAAGATTTTAGGGGCACCTGGGTGGCTCAGTGGGCTAAGCATCCAACTTTGGCTCAGATCATGAACTCGCGGTTCGTGGGTTCAAGCCCTGCATCAGGCTCTGTGCTGACAGCTCGCAGCCTGTAGCCTGCTTCTGATTCTGTGTCTCCCTCTCTCTCTGTTCCTCCCCTATTTGCACTGTCTCTCCCTCTCTCAAAAATAAAGATTAGAAAAAAAATTTTTTTAAAGATTACACAAGTCACCGCTGATATATATTCAAGTTCTAAATATTTGTGGATCTGCTTCTGAGCTCACTATTCTATTAATTTTTATATGTCGGTACCAAAATCATACGGTCTCCATTATCAGACTTTATAAATAAGTTTGCTGTCTGATACTGAAAGTCCCCTTTATTCTTCTTCAGAGAGCACTTAGCCACTTTTGGCCCACTGTTCTTCCATATTCAATCTAGAGTCACCCAAGTTACATAAAAACTGTTAGGATTTTTACTGGAGTTGCAATGAATCTATAGATCAATTTGGGGTTAACTGTATTCTTCTTCATTTACATGGAGTATCTTTTCACTTCTTTAAGTTTTTGGCAAGGTTTTATAATTTTCTGTTGTTGCCCTTTGTTGTACTTATTCCTAAGATGATAAACATATGAAAAGATGCTTAATTAGTAATAAGGATGATGAAAGTACACAAAGTATCATTTACACCTATTCAGTGGGGAAAAGCCTGACAACACCAAACAGCACAGATAATGTAAATGAATCAGATTTCACAGACATTGCTGGTGTAAGTTTAAATCAATTTTTTACACAGCCTACCATCTAGTGAAGCAGATCAAAGTATGCCACCACAAAATGTGGCACTTCGGCTTGAGAATTATTTTGAGCTGAAGGCAACTGAGAAACAGCAGGTGCAGGAAGAGCTCTCCACCCTCCCCCTTTCTGCCTAAAAGCAGTCTCCCCTCCTCTTTCCTGTACCACAAAAAGAAGAAGACTTGGTAAGGAGACAGGTCTGCACAAACTTACTAAAGAGCCCTTATCTTCCATTAGTTTCCCTCACGTATTTTCCTTTTCCCAATTTACCACCCCTAGAAGCCCAAACATTTTTCCTTTGTCTTGTCACTTCACAACGTACTGAGCTTTGTTAAGTTTTGGGGCTTAACCATTCTTTGTGTATTCAACTGTTTCCCTACGAAGGCCTCCATATGCATATGTCATAAACCTTTTCTCCTGATAATCTGACATCTGTCAGTTTAGTCTGCAGGGCTCCAGGAATGAACCTAAGAAGGTGGAGCCCCAACACACTAGCAGTTACATGCCCAAGAAAAAAATAATGTATAGCCACACACGTCATGGATTAATTCTAACAACATACTGTTGAGTGAAAATGTTAAGTCCCAGAGAACAATATACGTATGATACATTTTTTTATGAAGTTCAAAGACAAGAGAAACTTAATATTCAAACATATAGGAAAGCATTTTTTTAAAGAGAATAATTAACATAAAAATCAGAAAAATGGGAAGAGGGTAGCCAGGCAATGAACTAGGAGAGATTCACATAATGAGACTTAAATTATAGGTATTGGTGGAGCTCACAGGTAATCAGTACAGTGTAAACAAACACACAGAGGTCAATGATGACAGTGTGTCTGGAGCCAGGATCATGATTTATCACATTCTTTTGCTGGAAGTCCAATTAAAACAAAAAATGCACGGGAATTACACATTTCCTTGCAAGGTTTAACAACATACGTTATAGAACACTTCGTCAATAGGGTAAAATTGTAATAGAAATTTTCATATTACCAAGACAGCCACAAACTAGACTAGGGCAAAGAAAAGCAGAGAATTCTAATTATTCAAAGATGGTGAGAATGTTCCTTGAGGGTTTGACAAAGGAGAGATTTTTATTTAAAATAAAGATAATTTATTTGTTACAAAGGCAAACCAAGAGTCTATGAGGAAGGAGCTGAATTTAGCCCAGAATAATGATCAGGAGCTAGTTCAAACCTAGTAAATAGGTGAGAAACATTAGAAACAGTAACCACAATTACACTGTAATGAGAGACAAGAAACACAAGAAATCCAGTAAGTAACTATTCATTGACACGGATTCAGCTCAATGAGAAAGGTGACTAAACTCGCACAGCAGGAAGAATACTAGCACACTTACTTACTTACTTACTTACTTACTTACTTACTTACTTATTTGAGAGAACATACGCGCGCATGCACACGAGCAGGGGAGAGGGGCAGAGGGAGAGAGAGACAATCTTAAGCAGGGCGTGGAGCCCAATGCGGGGCTCTCAATCTCATGACCCTGGGATCATGACCTGAGCTGAAATCAAGAGTTGGATGCTCAACCCACTGAGCCACCTGGGTGCCCCTAGCATCACTCTTAAAATACCGTGCCAGCAGAGGGATACAGGTAGCTGACACAGCTTTGGAAGGTTCACAGTGAACTTTTACTCCAGGACGGAAGGCTATAGCTCTATCTTGGCTAAGTGGGTTGGTATTTGTTGTTGACCAGAGGAGAATCAGAGCATTCATCGCAGATTTCCTAGAAATTGGGACTGTCCTGAAGGACTGAGCCTGGAATCGAGTTTGAAGAAAATGCACTCCATCACAAAATCAAATAGGGATTAAGTGAAGAAGCAGCTGTAATCCAAACTCAACCTTTCTTAGTTCTCAATGAACCTTTTAAAAATAGTAGCCTTATGATACAGGAAAGAAGTTTACTCGTCTGTTGGTGGAAGCTGAGATTTGAACATCCCACGTTAATACTGTGCAGAAACTGAATTTCTTCTACATAGTAAGGTTCAAGAATTCAGACTCTAGGGGCTCCTGGGTGGTTCAGTCAGTTAAACATCCAACTTTGGCTCAGGTCATGATCTCACAATCCGTGAGTTTGAGCCCTGCGTTGTGCTCTGTGCTGACAGCTTGGAGTTTGGGGCCTGTTTTGGATTCTGTGTCTCCCTCTCTCTGCCCCTCCCCCACTCAGGCTCTGTCTCTCTTGCTCTCGAAAATAAATAAACCATAAAAACAAAATTAAAAAAAAAAAAAAAGAATTCAGACTCTACAAGAACAACTTAACCTTTGTCCCACAATGGAAGACTAAATTTTAAACCCATAATTTCTTTAAGCAGAGATACTTAACTAGGAATTTTATGAATGTATAATTATAAGAAGCTTTTAAATCTTTTATAGGCAAACACATCACCATAAAAGTGTAACAATCATGTCTCATTGATAAAGGAATTTCAGAATACTGGCTCATCAATTAAGTAGAGGCACGACAATCTTTTACTTGGTAGTCTGAATACCTCTTTTTAGGAAAACACTATTATCTCGTATTAAGAAGAAACTGAAAACAGTATTCCCCAAGTGCTCCTTACATCCACACCAAGCTGACGAACTTATTGTAAGTAAACTATATATAATCAAACCTTTATACAATAAACTGTTTTTCATTAAAAATACAGAAAGATAAGTCATAAAAGTATAGAAAGACCATGGATTTTGGTTTGGTTTAATGAAACCAATGCTTCTCTTTTTACTGGTTATGTAACCACGAGGAAGTTTCCACTTCCCCATCTGTAAATGCACGCAAAAGATTGGAACCCTATCATCACTAGCCCGGAGAGAAAAATCGAGAATATTACAATTGGAGATTGATTCTTGTCCTCCCACCTTTTCCTTCTATCTCTCAAAGGGACCAGGCGAGAATTCTTACCTTCTGAGAATGTAGGGCAGATGAAGGGACTAGAATATAAGGGTGGAGATACTGAGGCAAAGCCTGGGAGGGAAAAATGGCAGGAAACCAGAGCCCATTCAAGAAGCAGGGAGGCCCTGTATTCTCCCAGCCTGATCTTCCCTCAGTTGGGCCCATAAAATAGGCCCTAAGGTAATGAAAACATTGCTACAATCGAAGCTGCTGTCCCATACATCCCAGTCAGCCTGTGGCCACCCACTGAGAGTTAAAACGGAGCAGATACCTACCACCATGCGAAACCAAACTTTAGTCAGGAATAGGCTAGTCTTGGATCAGTCAGCCTGACTTCCGGAACTTATTCCAGAATTCATGGTGCTAGTCATATGGGCTGGCCCCAGACACTTCACTGACCTTGCAATAATGCAACACTGCATTTCTGTGATCTAATTTTTTATATTCCACTTACCGTGTGCTGTGTTGTGGTTTTACCATATTGCTTTCCTCACAGGGATGTTTAATATGCTCCAGGCCGGAGATGTGAAATACAAGTTAACATAAACCTATAATTTCTCCTGAACAGTCTCATTTGGTCTAGCTATGCCTCAAGTCTGACAATGACAGCTAGGGACACTACTTAGCCACGCTGTGTACTCTTTATTACTTACTACCCAACGACCGCCACCATCAACACTTTTTATGTGTCTGCATGGCAGGTATTAGTTAAGGATTTTTATAAATAGCGTTTGTAACACTTAGTCTTACAAGGTAGGTATTTGTCTCCTATTTGACAGACGAGGGAACCGAAGTTCAGAAGTTGGGTGTGTACCTCTCTAGAATACACTGTGCGCTATCAAAATGCATTTAATAAAGGAAACACGTAAGGAAAGAAAAACTTCCAGTTTTATCATATTATAGCCAAAAACAAAAACAAAAACAAAACCCACAGAAACAGGAAATAAAAGAAGAAATAGATCTTTTCTCTAATTTTTGGAAGAAAACAAGCACAACTTCTAAACATTTTAAGAATGAACATTATCAGGATGCACAGACATTCTTACAATCCCTACACTTCACCCCCTATTTTCAATAATAACAGTAATAATAATAAAAATACTCCCAAATTGAATCTCAAACACAAGGTGGCAGGGGTGGGGAAGAATCCCACTTGGGTTTATAGAGAAAAAGTTCTCCTTTCATGGAGTAATATTCCCACTCACAGTATCCAGGCTTTTCAGATCTTGTCACTTGTGTGATTTTAGAAGCCGCTCTAACTCGACTTCAACATTCAAGAAGGATATATCTAGTAGACTCTGAAGAGCACCCAGGGGTGCCTGGCTGGCTTGGTCAGAGGAGCATGCAACTCTTGACCTCGGGATCATGAGTTCAAGCCCCCATTGCCTATAGAGATTACTTAAACAAATAAAAACTTAGAAAAACAAACAAAACAAAGGAATACCCACGTGTTATTCCAAGGCTATTCCCACTACCACCTCTCAAGCTTTAATGCTTTTATCACATCTTGAAAGTGAAAAACAATAAAATCAGGTTGAGATTTGGATACTGGGGAGTCAGCAAAGCTCATTCATTACCTAAAGGGCCAGTCCTCAATGCAAAGGGGAATGAACACATTCAGCCTCAGAAAAACCACAAATCACTGCATACCCTTCAGGGATGCTCATCCACGTCTAAGATGCTAATGTTAAATCTGAAAATACTAAGGAGGTACTCCACCTTCTGATACTTCATAACAGCACGAATAAAACTAAGCCAAGAGTTGGCAGTGGTCACAAACCAAGTTTTCCAATCTTATTTGTCTCAATGAGTAAATGTCTGACTAA
The DNA here is from genome assembly GCF_016509475.1 of Prionailurus bengalensis. Taxonomy (NCBI): domain Eukaryota; kingdom Metazoa; phylum Chordata; class Mammalia; order Carnivora; family Felidae; genus Prionailurus; species Prionailurus bengalensis. Next base: position 165,278,913 of record NC_057344.1, on the reverse strand, counting down.
AATTTAAATGAAAAGAAAACTGCTTCAAACTTTCTAAATGTTTATGTTGCTGCTTAAACATGCTTTTATCATGGATTTGAAAGCCTTTGGTAGTAACCTGCTACAATTTGCAGTTGGCCATGACCCCCAAATTATGTTTGACTTTCTTGAAAAAATAAAATCAGTCCTCCACCATCTTGAATTAATTCTGTTCCCACAGTGAATCATACTAATTTCATCTCATTTATACGAACTCAATTCTTTGTCTAACGTGTTATGATTAAAACTTTAATTTAATTTTCCAAGATGCTGGCCATTTCACCTAATTTTGTATCACTGATTTTACCAATATTTTTATTATTAACAGGAGAAAAAGCTTGGGAGGAGAAAGTGAACTAGCTTTATAATCATCAGTGAGTCACAAAATTAACAATATTTCTTCATCTGCAAAATGAAAATAACAGATAATATTTATTGGGCACGTTCCATGTCCCAGCATTACTGTATTCAACACTCATGATTCTCAAAAAGGATTCTGTTATCCTCCCTCTTTTACAGAGGAAGAAAGAGTTAGTGGCTAATAGCTTGCCCAAGTTACACAGCAAGGAAATGACAAAGCTGATGAAAACACTTGCCCTGGAGGTCTCCCAGTTTATTATAATGACCAGCTGATACAAAGGATATAGAGCCTTTATGCATCATAAAGAGTTCTAAACACACAGGAAGACATGACCAATTATTTAAGAAACAAAAATTTATAACAGATGAGGTCAAGGACTAACTCGTAAGTAATATTTACTCCTCCTTAAGACTGGCCCAACCATGTATCAATACTTCAGTACTCCTGGGGCCATCCATCTCATCAAATAAAACGGAGTCATGTTTTAATATGTGTCTATTATGTGGGGCAAAAGTAAAAGTCCTATTAAATCCAAGATATATTACATTGATTAGTCTCCAGATCTATTAAACCCTACATCACTTTGACATGGTAGAAAATTGGGTTAGTTTGTCATGATATTTCAGAAAGTCCTATTGATTTTTACTTCATTTTCTCGGGTTTTATTAGTTTTGAAGAAGCTAAAAAGACTTGCCTTTTACTAGGGAAAAAAGACCTATGTAAGATTTTTAATAAATAAAATATAGCCGTGTTCTTTGTGATGTATTTTATTCTTTCATGGGTTCAACTGAATGAAAAGTATGAGGATAATGGTAAAAGAGAGAAAAGAGCTAGTGGAAAGGCTACTATGGGTTGGAACAATATGGAAACGGAACCAAAAACCAAGATTAGCTATTAAAGCTGCTGTATTTCCTTTTTTCACACTCCGAGTCCACGTGAACCACAGTTCTGAAGGGATTTCGTGCAATGGACTTGAAAAAACAAGCCCAATGAAAAAATGGCCTCAAGTTTATAGATCCTTATGGCTTTCTCCACTAGAAGACCTATCTGGATTATTTTTTAAGAGAAGGGGGAAGGAAGGAGGATGAAGACAAAGATGATGGAGAAGGGGAAAGAACAGGGGAGGAGGTGGGGGAGGAAGAGAAGGAGAGAGAAAAACCTAAACAGGGTTGTCTGTGCACTTAAGTTTTGAAACTACAATTAGGGGCAACTTTCAGCTGAGAGACTGATTGGCAAGTCAAAGAATGTCTTGGGAAACAAAGGACAAAAGGCATAATGGAGCCAGATCAGAGAGGGTCTTGTATGTCTTGGGAAGTTTACAATTCACCTGCTTAAAGAAGAAACCCTATACTATTTAATTAAGCAAAGAAGTGCAAATGGTGGCTACCGTACCACTCACACAACCTACATCAGCACACAAGAGATGCTAGAGGTCAACCAGCATGAGTCCTAGGCAAAGTTCATTCATGGTCAGTGGCGGTTCTGGTCCTCAGCTCTCTTCTATCCCTAATTAATTTGGCTTCAGGTCTTGGGATCCTGGCTGAACTGAGATCACAGAAAGCAAATTGGGCTTGTTTGCACAACTCCCAGAGGGAATTTCTTTCCTACATCTAGTAAAAAACTTTGATGAAAGGTACAAAGTAATTAAAGTGATTTTCACCTTTGATTAACTCAGTTTTCTGGTTTTCCTATTTAAAACTTTTATTTGTAGATTTCAGATATTCGGATTTCAATAATTTCCCATTATGTCATAAAAACAAAGTATAAAGAAATATATAATTCAAATAATTTTACATTGCCTATGTCAAAAAACAGTCTGTCAATTAACTTTTATATCTCACATTTGCTGTTTGTTTTCGTGTTATAAATTCCATTCCATCTTACATAACAAAAACAAAACTCCTTGTCCAAACCTGCCATGTGCAAAATGTGTTTTATTTCTTTTAGATTAGCTAACTCTTTTCAAAACATTACAGTGTGCATGGCTGGAAATATGTGGTTCATCTTTGAATGATCTATAACTTTTTAAAGACTACAAACCAGCAAAAAATACTTTCATGCATTTGAACAAAATAGTTGGCTTTATTAAACAAAAAACCAAAAATAGACCAAAGAATACTTTTTGGGGGGTATACATTTAAATACCTGCACTGATTTTGAATAGTAAAAACATACATGATACCAGACATTACATGCTTATAGCTTTACTGACTGTGCCACTCAGACGTGAAACTCATGAGCACAGTGTGAGAACAATGATGGCATTCTAGAGTCATTGATCAAACATAAAAAACTTATTATCACTTGTCCAAAGACCATGCGCACCTGACAGTTTGGTCCCACCCATGTCAAACCACCCCTATTCCTCAACTCCAACCGTACGACAATTACACGTTGGAGGGCAGGCTTGATGCCTTCGGAAGAGAAACCCTTTGACAGTGGACTAAGGTACATGAATGACAGACAGGGAGACTATATTCACAGCTGGAAGCCCACATTTAACACAATTACTACTCAGCTCAATTTTGCAAACAAGATCCCCTAACTGCGATGGCATACAAAGGTAAAAAGAATGGGAAACGATAGGTACAGGCCATGAAAGCCGTAGGCGACTGAAAGAGGTGTAATTAAATGATAGAAATCTAGTTAACGTGGGCCAGAATTGTAGACATAACATCCTAAATACGGTAAATGAAACATGAAGGCAAAATAAGAATAAGAAACACAGACACTGCAGAAACAAAAGGGCTTCTTACCTGCTTTAGAACTTCAACTAAAACTAAACAAAAAATGAAATCTACGGCTAAGTCTCTCCTCTCAAGAAGATAATCTCTTTCACGTTGCTGTTCATCCCTGAAACAAGAACCCCAAATTAGGAATGCATTTAAGACCATAAATTTTAAAAGAGCTATTGGTTAGCTATTATTAGTACAAGTTGTTTTTAAGCTATCCAATGTATGTAATTACACATTCTCATTTTCTTTCTCTTGTTGCATATTTTGTACAGTATTTATAAACACATGTCACTACTGTATCTGTCAGAAATTAAACCCATTCTAAAGGAATCAGTAAGAAAAGTATTTTAAATTCTACTTAGAAAATCTAGCACTGCTCCATTTTTGATTAGTATTTTTTTTAATTAAGAGCTGAAACAAAAGTAATAACTCTTCTGGTGAAAATACAGTGCCAGGTAACTGTTCGCGTATCTAAGTTGAAAAATCACAAATGGCATCGACTCAAGCCCCATTCTAAACTATGGACCATCTTCTGAACATGCAAAGCCAATACCTCTCTGGAAAATCTGAAGTGGGGGAAGACAAGTTCTGGGATTGGAGCACCGAGGACAGTCTCACGGTATCGTGATACAGGGTCGGCCAGTCCTCCTGGATCACAACAGTTGCTTCCCTTCACAACAGGAAGGACCTTGTCTGAATCGGGACCTTGTCTGAATATTTTCTTAACTTCGTCTACAACTGTTAAAGATCCTCGCTGAACTATTGAAAGGGCACTCCTGAAATTCATTTTTGCGTGACTATCCCAGTGGTGAGGACTGTGGAGCAGCACCTACTTTAACTGGTGCCTTCCCTTGATTTACAGTTAGGTATGGACTATCCTTTCCCTTTACTATCAGTCTCATAACAGCAGGAATCAATATTTTTGCTCAGAAATCAAACAATAACTCTCTTCAGTTGAAAACACTATCACCCCCTTCACAGAAAGTGTTTCAATTCTGGGTCGAAGAGTGGGAAAGGAGCCACTTACCCCTTAGACTTTGTGCTAGATCGAGGCCTGTACTCATAAGATTCGTCTTCAGTTCCATTCTGGCGTCTGTACCAGTCAAACAAGGTGCGAAGTAAGGAAGGGAGACAGTGCTCTGCTACGGAGCTCATAGAGCTTATCAACTGAAAACACAAGATGTCACCAGAAGATAAAATACATCATTGAAGTAACACACTCCTGACTCTATTAGCCATCATTTGTTAATGATTACTAGGATAACATTTCTAGGATAAACACAGTAATTCAAACGCAATAAATGTGTTTTAAAATAAAAGTAAAGCTTAGCAAGGCGCCTGGGTGGCTCAGTTGGTTAAGCATCCGACTCTTGATTTTGGCTCAGGTCATGATCTCATGGTCCGTGAATTTCAGCCCCGCTGTCAGCTCAGTGCTGGCGTGGAGCCTGCCTGGGATTCTCTCTCTCCCTCTCTCCCTGCCCCTCCCCTTCTCTCTCTCTCTCTCGAAATAAACTTAAAAAAAAAAAAATTAGGGTTTATCCAAGTAATGAAATAAAGTGGGCTGAGTCTCACCCACTATTGAACTTTACCCACATCCATTTGGTTTAGCTTAGCAGCTTTCTACCTTTTTCCTGCCTCCATATGCTACTCACATGTGTAAAAACATGACCCTCAGTAACATCACTGATTATACAGAGGGATACCTCTGGGAGAACACATAACATGAGAAAACCACACCTGCTTCCTTCCCCCTGGCCCATTCCTCCGTGCTCATGTGAACAGAAGGCTGTAAATACTGCCACCAGAATGAATGAAGAGAGGTAAAAACAAAGAAGACTACATTCTGTTAGTACTGTGCGAAAGGACCAGTCTACTTTGTACTGCTATGATGCAGAACGATTATAATTACATTATTAATTTGTGATACCCACAAAGAAACGTATTAGAAAAGAAACATAAATGTGTTGCAAACAAGCTTTCAAAGCTTAGAATACATAAGGGGAGAACATAAGGATAAATGTAATGGGATGAGCAACTGCTATTCGGTTTGAAGCATCCCTGAAACTATCTGAATTCTAGGTGAATATCAGATTCATTGCATGAATGAACTCAGCTTTCCTGTAGTGGGTAGATAGTAAGAGGCACACCAGCTGCCATTAGCAAGCAGCCCCTAAGGTCACTCTTCCTCTGGGGTATCTTGAGCAAAAGGAAAAAAAAAAAAAAAAAAAAGAAAAAGAAAAAGAAAAAGAAAGAAAAAAAAATCTCTTTTTATTCTTTCTGTATCTGATGCAACTCATTGCTCATAATAATAATATTTTAAAGTATACCGTCAAACATGCTTCACTTGTTTTTCTTAACCAAAAAATGATGTGTTGCAGGGCTACTCAAGGTCTTGTTTGGGTCCAGGACTATAGAAAGTGTCAGCTAATGAAGATAAATTGATACCTCTACAAATTAAACATTTAATATTTTATATTCTTCATATAACTTCAAAATGTACTTCATCTAGGAAAATTGTAAAAAAACAAAACAGTCTATTTGATTGTATAGACTCTTTTTCATTATCTGCCTTCCTTTAATCATGCTTTTATATATAATTAGCATAATTTGACAGGCAAACAATTTCTAATATAGCTCATTAAAGTAAAAACAAGATTCAATTTTACTTAACTAATTTTTTGAATTTTTTTTTTTTAAATTTTTTTTTTCAACGTTTTTTATTTATTTTTGGGACAGAGAGAGACAGAGCATGAACGGGGGAGGGGCAGAGAGAGAGGGAGACACAGAATCAGAAACAGGCTCCAGGCTCTGAGCCATCAGCCCAGAGCCTGACGCGGGGCTCGAACTCACGGACCGCGAGATCGGGACCTGGCTGAAGTCGGAGGCTTAACCGACTGCGCCACCCAGGCGCCCCTTGAATTTTATTTTATTAACAATGAACAGTATCACTCAAAGGAAATCCTTTTAATATCTAAGAAGGAACAATAAAATACCATCTGCTATTACAAATATATATTAGTTTATACCACACCTGGCTTTGTACTGTTAAAAAAAAAAAAAAAAAAAAGTTGAACTGTGAGGCATGACCATTAAAAGTTTTCTTAATCATTTACATAAAAAAGCAAATGGAAATATTCCTTAAAACACTGTTTAATAGGATTTCTAATTCTGATTATACATTTATTCATCATTAGTGAATTTAAGACCTGAATAATTTAAATGTCTTTAAAATAACAGATTAATAGATAAATAAAAAATAATAATTAATACCTTTTGCAGTTACTTTAAGATTTGAAAAGCATTATATAAGGTGATCTTAATATTTACTTTAACAGAGAACTGTTAAAGTCTTCCTACCTACGGTTTCTTCTTAGGCCACTGGCTATTTACTAAATATATGCATCAGAATCACCTAGGGAGCTATTATAAAATACAGGTGCCAGAGCCCTGCTCTTGATTATTTTCATTCAGAATTGGGCTAGAATCCAGAAACAATATTTTGTTAAGTCTCCACCAAGTAATTCTAACCAGTCATCATTATCTAGTCAATTAGACTAATACCATGAACATTAACATCTGTTTCCTAGATACAGAATCATCAGAAAAGTAGCACAGGAATACTAGATTCCTATAGAAAACTAATCTGGGTTATTGGTTTTTGCAAACAATCAATATATAATAAAATAATTCTTGAACAAACATAATTATGACAAAAATAGCATTTGATCAAACATTTCATCTCAGCAAGAGGAAAGAATTAACATTAAAGGAATATCACACTCATTTTTAGATATCAATATTCTATTTAAAGTTTCTGATAACCCCAACAAGAAAAAATAAAAATGTTAAAAGGTAAAACATTATTATGTAAAACTTGTATGAACTGATACACAAGGAAAGATTGCGGTATGTAATTGGAAACATTTTAAGAAAATTTCAAAGGCACAGTAAAGAGATTACCAATGAAAAGTACTAAGATGCTAAATAAACAGAAATGAATCAAGTTCACAGATCATTCCATGAACTACAAGGTTCACAGCTCATAGTTCATTCCATTTGCTTTGTCAAAAAACAAACTACCAGGGGTACCTGGGTGGCTTAATCAGTTAAGCATCCGACTTTGGCTCAGGTCATGATTTCACAGTTCCTGAGCTCGAGCCCCAAATCAGGCTCTGTGCTGACAGCTCAGAGCCTGTAGCCTGTTTCGGATTCTGGGTCTCCCTCCCTCTCTCTGCCCCTCCCCTGATTGTGCTTTCTCTCTCAAAAATAAATAAATAAACATTAAAAAGTACTACCAATTTCAGACTGAATTTAATATGTAATGATATAAAGGGTCACTAAACAAGATAAAATAATTTCTTAATATTGGATATATTTGAACCGGACTGTTAGGATGAACATTTTCCTTGAAGGAAAAAATATTCCCCCCAAATTGGCATACCTGGTCAAACTGAAGATCTTCACCTCTTTGAAGAGATCTAGACAATGGCTTCTCCTACAGTTAAAAACAAGTATAAGCACAAAATATTAGCAATCTTATATATGATAAGCAGATTCGTCGGTTGGTTTTGTTTTTGTTCTCATTTGTAATTAGATTTGATTAAACAAAGGTAAGACTCCCTCTTGCCCAGGGTCACATAATTAGCATTCAAGTCCCAGTAGTATGGCTCCAGAGCCAGATACCCTCCAAAGAGAGTGCCCATAAGTCACATGATTGGGAAGGGGGGGGGTGCCCATAGCAGACAGAAAAGAAATACTGGGAGATGATTCCTAGGTTTCCAGTCTGTGCATAGATGGAGGAATGGTGGTACCATCCTCTGAAAGTGGGAACACAATGAGAAGACAAAGTTTGGGTGGAAGGATAGATTTCGGTCATGTTGAGTTTTAAAGTCCCTATAAGCCATAAAAGAGAAGATGTTGACTAATAGGGCTTGAAGAACACAGAACAGATTGGCCTGTGTATAGAAAGGAACCAAGTTCATAAAACAAAGTCATTTACCTAAAAAAGAAAAAGAAGAGGGCCTAGATTTGAATTTTGAGAAATGCAAACAGTTAACGTTAATGTACTCAACCACATGAGACTATCAGTGGCTCCCTAAATTGCTTCCATTTAAAATGACCCACTTCTAAAAACAGAAACCTTTCTTACAATGTTCATGTGGAGAAACAATCAGGAATAAGAAAAACTTCAAACACAATAGATCGCTGTATCAGTAAAGAAAACACAAACAAATACATATGGGAACATAATGAGGGTAGAAATTCAAACACTGGGGCAAAGATGGAAAATTTAACATATGGTGTTGGGACAGTCAGGTTGTCAGAAGGAAAAATTAAACACGCTCATTACCCTAGTGAATCCTAAATGTTTTAAAAGTTTAAATATAAGAAATAAAATCACTAAAATCCTAGAAGAAAAAGAAGTCCTAGATGATGTAGTTTTGTGTTGTTTTTTAAACAAGCTTAGTTCTTTCTAAATATGAACAAAATGCAGAAGCAAAAAAGAAAAATAGCAAATTCAACCACATATAAATAAAAAATGAAAAAGTATATGGGTGGTAAAAAAAAAAAGTGACAAGATAGGAAAAATATCTACAACAGATATTTAGACTAAGGTATAATTTCCTTAACATACAAAAAGTTCCTATAGATCAGTAGGGGGAAAAAATCCAATAATCCAGTAGAAAAAACGTACAAAGAATCAACAGAAGCTGACAAAAAGGAAATGTTTACAACTCATACATATCTGTTCATATACTTAACCTCACTCACAAGAGCAAGACAAGTTAAAAACACAAAGAAATCCAACCTATTAGACTTCCAAAGACCTCCAAAAGTCTGAGCACAATGTGTTGAAGTTACCTACTACTGAACAGAACTCTCAAATAATGTCAATGTGTATATGGGTAACAATCTCCTTAGAAAACTATCTGGCAATATTCGGCCAAGTTTTGAAATGTACACATCCTTTGACCCATGAAAAATTTCACTTGTAAGTATTTGTCTTATATAGTCACACATCTGCAAAATGATGTTCATAAAAGAATATCTGCTATAGCTTCATTTGCAAAAGCCAAGATTAGAAAAAAATAAAAGCCTACCTATATTAATATACATCTATAGAATATCAAGAAGACTTTTTTTTTTAACATGAAATTTATTGTCAAATTGGTTTCCATACAACACCCAGGGCTCATCCCAACAGGTGCCCTCCTCAATACCCATCTCCCACCCCCCATCAACCCTCAGATTGTTCTCAGTTTTTAAGAGTCTCTTATGGTTTGGCTCCCTCCCTAACTTTTTTCCCTCCTTCCCCTCCCCCATGGTCTTCTGTTAAGTCCAAGAAGACTTTTAAAAGAATGGCAAAGCTCAGTATGTATTAACGAAATAATCTAGGTATAATGGGTGCATACCACTCACACATACACACACACACACACACACACACACACACACACACACACACACGCTACTAAATAATATAGAATACCTCTTTAAAAAAAATAAAGAAATACGTGTTTGCAAGTGGGAAAAGAAACTGGGACAGTTTGGATAAGGGGAGGGTTTGGGGCTGGGAGTAGAAAATTGCTACTACAGATTTTTGTACCATTGAACTTGCATACCACAGTAGCCAAGGGAAAAGACTACATAAAGAAAGACATAGTGTATTGACATTGAAACATAATAGTTTCATGAGGTGACCTTTGAGTATGGTTGCTTCCTCTTAATTTAAATGGTACCAGGAAAAGTTTCTGATTTAGTGTTGTGTCTTCCTTCAGTGCACAACAGTGTTGCAATCTTTTTTTTTTTCCATTTGTTCTATTAATTTGTTTACTAAAAAAACAAATACTGAGTTCCTATTATGAGCAAGCAGCATCTGTGAACCAAAGAGGGCTCAGAGGACTCACTGTGGAAAGCTTAGACCCTTTACCCTTCAGCCAGAACTGGGTCTGGGGGACAAAACTTACAGTAAAGTCCTCCAACCCTCTCTCACCTGAATGCCTACTCTTTCTTGCTTATATGAAGAGATGACCCAAAAGGGATCCCTCCAGATCACTGTCTAGAGTTAGTATAGAAAGACTGCCATCGGTACATAAAGTGGACTCCACCCAGTAGAAAACAAAGGAGTGAAGGAATGGGTTATGATGCGACCTTGCAATGAGTTGAGAGGAGGGTGAGCAAAGAAAATCCTAGACAGATAAAAATTTTGATGGGTACTGGACACGGTGATGATTAATTTTATGTCACAGGGTGCCCAGATATTTGGTCAAACATTTTCTGGGTGTGTCTGTGAGGATGTTTTGGGGAAGAGATTAATATGTGAATTGGCAGAGTGAACTGGTAGAGTGACCTGAAAGCAGGTAGACTGAGACTCCCTAACGTGAGTGGGCCTCATCCAATCAGTTGAAGGCGAGCATGAATAGGTGGACTCTTCTAGAGTAAGAACTCCTCCTGCCTGCCTGCCCTGAGCTGGGACACCTCAAACTGAAACATGGGTTTGTCTCGGAGCAGCTTTCAGACTGGAACTTATCAGCAGCTCCCCTCGGTCCTCAGCTCACCCACTCCAGATCTTGGGACTTCTCAGCCTCCAGAACCACGCGAGCCAATTCCTTGTAATAAATTTCTTTTTAGAAACATATACACCCTATTGCTTCTGTTTCTCTGGAGAAACTCATAAAAACATCTTTTCAGGTTTGATTTCCTCTTTGATCCAAGGAAAGAATATGTCCCAGGGGAGAAAAAGGTGTCCCCATTTACAAAAGATATACAGAAGGACCTTAACTAAGCAGTTAAAAATAAGAAGCAACACGGGGTGCCTGGGTGACTCCGTCGGTTAAGTGTCTGACTTCGGCTCAGGTCATGATCTCACTGTTTTTGAGTTTGAGCCCCACGTCCGGCTCTGTGCTGACAGCTCAGAGCCTGGAGCCTGCTTCGGATTCCGTGTCTCCCTCTCTCTCTGCCCCTCCCCCGCTCACGCTCTGTCTCTCAATAATAAATAAATGTTAAAAAAAAATTTTTAAAAATAAGAAGCAACATCAAAGTACAACGAATTCGAGTAAAAAAAAATCATGGTGTAGCTACACATTAGAGTATCACACAGGTAGAAATAAACTTGTAGACTGGGAAAATTTTCTCAGTGTATTAATATAAATTAGAGAATAACAGATACAATACACTTATAAAAGGATAAAATGTATACATGGTGGTATATACATATAAATACATTTAAAGCTCTAGAAATATATATACCACACACCAGTAATAAGAAACAGAATAACATTGTGTATATAAACCATAATTTCTTTATCCATTCATGATGCTAAGTGAAATAAGCCATACAGAGAAAGACAGATACCATATGTTTTCACTCCTATGTGGATCCTGAGAAACTTAACAGAAACCCATGGGGGAGGGGAAGGGAAAAAAAAAAAAAAAAGAGGTTAGTGTGGGAGAGAGCCAAAGCATAAGAGACTCTTAAAAACTGAGCACCTGAGGGGCGCCTGGGTGGCTCAGTCGGTTGAGCGTCCGACTTCGGTTCAGGTCATGATCTCACAGTCTGTGGGTTCGAGCCCCGCATCGGGCTCTGTGCTGACAGCTCAGAGCCTGGAGCCTGTTTCAGATTCTGTGTCTCCCTCTTTCTCTGACACTCCCCTGTTCAGGCTCTCTCTCTCTGTCTCAAAAATAAATAAATGTTAAAAAAAAAAATTAAAAAAAAAAAAAAAACTGAGCACCTGAATTCCATGGCAATTTAGTTTCTCAAAGGGATAGATTTTTTTTTTTTTTACATGTCCTTGGCACTTGGGCCTTCGAAGGATAAGCACACTTGGGTAGTTATCTTGCAGAACAAGTTTTGTATTTCTTAAACCAAGGTACCTATCATTTACAAGCAATATGATTCGGCACAGCAATATATATGCCCAATTGGCTCTAAAATTGAAGGAAAACACTAAGTCCCATAGCAAGTTCCATAGAACACTGTTTCTGAAAGGATCTACAAGTTTGAAAAAATAGTGAGCCAAAGGGACTTTACTCTCCTAACGTGAACTGTTTATTTAAGATGAGGGGTTGGGGGTGACAATAAGCAGCTTCTTTTCACTCACTTGATCCCCTGTTATATAAGTCTAAAGGTCTTTGGTAGTATTTTGAGGACTGCTGGTCGAAGTCGTTTATTACTCACAGAGCATGTTTATGCAATAGAGTAATGGCCAAGCCGAATAAAAGAGAGAAGTAAGCTTTTCAGAAACACTTACAGTGCTGTTTTATATGTAACATAATTTATTTCTCAATAAACTCATGCTCCCTCAAAGATTTCTACAGATTTGACATCCTCACTGAGCTTTCCCTAAAAGGAAATGGAGGTGGACTATTTTTCCATAATAAGAACTCAGAAATGATTTTTGAATGTAAAAGGATACTCATGTTACCATAAGTACAAAAATATAAGTGTGCTGCACTAAATACCAATTACTAATCAAGAACTCTGTACTAACCTCTCAATTTAATGACAGTGTGATTGAGGATGCCCTCATCATCGCTCAAGCAGTTGTAGTGTCTTTCAATATGAGATTTTGAAACAATGAACCATTTAACAATGTTTATAGCATATCACCCATTATAACAACTAAAAAGAACAGAAATTACTTTCTATATTCCCAGATACATGCATGCAAAACTTTTGCACAAGAACATTTACCAGGGCTTTTTTTTTTCCACAGTAGCCCCAAATCTGGGTAACTCCCAAACTACCTATCAATAGAGACTAGTAAAAAAAAAAAAAAAAAAAAATTATGGTATATTCTTTTATTATACTAATATTCAACTACCAAAAAGAATGAGACAAATTTATATGAGCTAATATAGAACAATCTCTAATTTATACTGTTAAAAATATCTAAGAACTAAAAAAAAAAAATACAAACACACACACACACACACACACACATATATACAAGCAACATGATTCTGCTTGTTGATATATGTTGAGATAGATAGATAGATAGATAGATAGATAGATAAAATCTCCCATTTGTGCTTAACAAAAAAAGCGGCAGGTGCTACAGACATGGAAAATGATGGACTAAAACCTGGAGACAGTGTTTATCTTGATCCAGAGTAGAAGAATCATGACTTTCATTATGCAAAATTTAGAACTATTTCCACTTATGTCATTATTTCATAATAACATAAAAACTAATAATGATCCTAAGGCTCATCTTCCTTTATGTTCTAATTTGATTCTTCAACTAGGGTATGTATAGAGTACCAAGAGCAACATGTAGCTTCCAGGAAAATCAAGGGTGTTTACTGAAAAGACTTTGGTAGCATAACAAGGATACTGAAATAGCTCAATAATCTGCAACTAAACAGAGCACGGTGAACACACACACACACACACACACACAGCCTCCATTCTCTCCGAAAACTGATCAAGACAGCAGTAAAAGAATTTTACAAGACTTAAAAACCAAAAGGGCAGCGAGAATGGGAGAGGAGGTAAAGAGCAGACGGAAATGCTCAACTAACACATCCCACCCCAGTAAGAGCGAGTCCTCGGTAGGCAAGGGGAAGTCAGATGGCTATGCATCCATGCAGCCATCACTCATTCACTGAAATTATTTCCTGAGTGTGCAGTACGCCGAGCTCTGGAGACACAACCATGAGCAAACGGGAAAACAATCCCCGTCCTCACAAAGCCAAAAATCTAACGAGAGAGCAACTAAAATACCTATTATCTTAGATTTCGAGATAGGAGGCTGCGATGGGCGTTGAGATTTTAGATAGAAGGACGACTGGGGAGATGACATTTCAGTCACAGCAGGAGGAAAGTGAGTGAGTGAGCTTGCCACACAGAGCAAAGGGAAGATAATCCAGTCAATACTTTGCAACTCCCAAAGGTTTTGGAGAACTTCAGGACTCTGAAAGTGGGAGTAAAGGTGAAGTTAAAAACAAGAGGGCTGGTTGGAGGATTAAGAAAGACTGAGCACCCTCCCCCCTCTTCATTCCCTTCACCGGCTCTGCCCAGCAGGATGACCGTCCTCCCTCCACCTTTCCACAGAGGGGCTGTCCTTTTGGGGAGAGAGCAAAACAGAAATGCTGACTGGTGGATGCTATAGTTGAAGACAAGGTATCACACTGAAGACAAGCAGCTCCAGTAAAAATTTACATACCAAATATCAGAAACACTATCTTCTGCCTCTAGGTCCCCAGAACATTAGCGACTATGCCTAAACCCTGCCATTTGTGGTACTGGACTCTGACAAACCCCAGAAAAAGATCTGACATTGACGATGCATTCAGATGATTACACACCGAAGACCACAGTCCAAAAGGCCCCTCCCAGTACACAGGGCTTCCAGTCTGTTTAGTGCCTCAGTTGTAAAGCACAACATGTTACAACAGACTTACATGTCAGGAGAAGGCAAAACTTTTGGAGGAAACAGATCACACGGGGAGAAAAAACCTCAAAATATACATACAGAGATTACATACATGTATTTAATGTTCTCAAAAAACAGCAAAAATTGCAGAGTTGTAAAAATGCTGGGCCTAAACCAGATACATAAAGTCTAGATGAGAGGTGGTTGGTGAAAGCCTTTTTTTCTTATCTTTTTATCTAGTCGCCGGACCATCTAAACGATTAACAGAGAAGGTGGAATGTACCTGGATCATTACCCAGGATTGATCCACTTCCTTTTAGGCAGAAAGAGACCGAAGGTATTGAATTGTAATTTGCAAGCTGCAATTTCAATTAGTGATTGCCCTTCCTTCCCCAATCTTCCCCCTAAAATGAAAATAAAGTTGTGGCTAAAAATCAAGCTCCGCTAATCTTCGAATCTTTGCTCTCTTTATTTTATTATGGCTTCTAATATGAGAATGAAAAGGCCAGCATTCTCATTTTAGTGGTAGATTAATTCTTTTGGCAAAATCCATCCACATACATGCATCTAAGTTTTTATGTAACTTACTATCGGACTGACCATGAGACACGCTAGTCTCCTTTTAGGTAACAATCCATGGATTACTAGTTTCTTTAAAGTGAGTGACCCTGCAAGAGTTTCATTCAAGAACTCAAGAGAGTCATCTTGGATGGTTGTTTATTGCCAAAAAACACACTGGACAAATTTCAAAAGGAACGAAATCGCAATAAACAAATCTGAAGCTGTAACACAAACACTGTCACAGTATTGGATTAAATGTATCGCTGTCTCATCTTGATGCTAGGTAGCATTCGTCCTTAGCTACTACAGCCCACAACACTGGGGGTTTTCCTGGTATGTCAGGAAGAGTAAGTAGCAGGGAATACGTCTTCTAAGTACAATGGTGGGGTAGAAACATCTATTTTGAGGAATCCTCACCACTCTTCCCCAAATTTTATCATCTCAGATTACATAGCAGATGTCTCTGAAATTAGCTACTAAATTACAGAATAAAATATAGTCAGTATCAGACTATTCTGAAAGAACTATTAAAAGCTCTGGCTGGAACAATGACATTATGTTTTGTTCGAAGAACAAAGGGCACCCCACAACGTCTTTTAGGGCTAAGGGCAACTTAAAATACAAATCTTTACTAAGCATTTACCATCACAGGAGGAGCTGGAGATGGAAAGGCCAGTGAGACCCGGCTCATGGTATCAAGTGGGTCACATCAGAGGAGATAAACATGTAAGCAATTAAAAGATGACAATATCAGAATCTCGGAGCATGAAAAATTATTATGATAAAGCAGAGATTCGCACAGCTTGAAGACAATCACTATGTAAGAGGGGAACACGTGGGAAGTTTAGAAGGACGAGTAGAGGCTTAAAATACAGAAGGGCTAATAGTATTTTTGATTGAGAGAAAAAAAACAGACCAGGACAAAAGAACACACAGAGGATACATGAAGTGTCATAGCATACGTCAGGATAGGAGAATCATGAGACATTATACAAACCATAACAAGACTATGAAGAGGTTGGAATGGCCCACCAAGAACTGGAATTCATTCCATAGCAATGAAAAGTGAGCAAGGTTTTTAAAGGAAAAAGGTGATAATATTTATGTTTTGGATGAAGCAAAGTCTGGTGAGAAGAAAAAAAAATGGCAAGGTGATAAACCACTTATCTACTGGTTACTGCAATGATCTAGAATGCATGAACTTGACCCTGAGCTAGGAAAGGGACAATGGCATTGGAAGAAAAAGGAAGGAGGAAGATATATAAGTTACTACTTTATAAACTCAGTCAAATTAGGCAACTTCACTTTCAAGGCTTTTACTTTCAAGAACTTTGCATTTCAAAATTAAAATTCCTTTAAGAATAACATTTGAGATCCAGCAGGACCACACCACATGTTGTTATTTATGAAATATTTTATAAAACAGGTAAAGTGTTTACAAAAAAAAAAACCATATGAATTTAAAGTTGCTGAAGCCAGGGGTATCTGGCTGGCTCAGTTGGTGGAAGGTACGACTCTTGATATCAGGGTTATGAGTTCCAGCTCCACGTCAGGCGTAGAGATTACTTAAAAAATAAAATCTTGAAAGAAAGAGAAGAAAAGAAAAGAAAGAAAAAATAAAGTTGCTGAAGCCAGGCAATGGGTTCCAAGGGTTCACTACACTATAATCCCTACTTTTATACAAACTTGAAATTCTTCATAAACATTTTTCTCTTTTCAGATTTATTCAGATAGAACTGACAAACACAAGTGTAACGTATTTAAAGTGTACAATGTGGGGCACCTGTGTGGCTCAGTGGATTAAGTATCTGACTCTTGGTTTTGGCTCAGGTCATGATCTCACGGTTTCATGGGTTCAAGACCCGCATCAGGCTCCACATAGACACTGTGAAGTCTGCTTGGGAGTCTCTGTCTCCCTCTCTCTCTCTGCCCCTTCCCACTTGTGCTGCCTCTCTCTCTCTCAAAATAAATAAATCAACTTTAAAAAGTGTACATTGTGATGACTTGATATATGTACACACTGTGGAAGGATTCCCACCACTGACTTGATTAACACGTCCATCACTTTATATTATCTACCCGATCTCCACCCCCTCCTTTTTTGGTGAGACCACATAAGTTCTACCCTTAGGAAACTTCAATTTTATAAAATAGTAGTATCAACTAGTCACCATGATCCATAAACTTTTTGTAATGTGTATTTTTTAAAAAGTGGCTCCCTTTCTTACTGTATGCTGGCTAAGCAGGCTAGTATAGCACATGATCACGTAATGAACAGACCACTGATAAAGAAAATAATACTTTATAGATTAAGCACATTTATAATCCAACCTCATAACCATTAACTCATATCTACAAGTCCTTATAATCTTATTTTTAAGGCAGAACTTCACACACATGCTCTAAAATATATATGCACTGATAAAAACAAAATCATTATTTTGTTACATAGGAAGCAACTATGGAAGGATTTAATGTATGTTTTAAAACATACATTTTGGCTAATAATCTTTTACATATTATTATTTATTAGACCTCATATACATTTGTGCATAGATGCTTTCTTCACAGTTTTTTTCCTACTTAGTGACAGCAAGAAACTGCTCACAGGCATGCACGTACCCACCCACAAACCTTCGCAATCTTAGCAACGTGAGGTCCAACACTTCAGTAAGAAAATGAGCACATAACAATACTTCCAATTTCCCACCTTTCTTAGGTCACCACCTATTCTCTCTTCTGTTCCTTTCCTCCCTTCCTTCCTTCCCAGGAAGTACAGCAGAATGAGTAAGCTTACAGGCTTTCAAGCCATTAGTGTGCCTAACTCCTCATTCTGGCTTTGAGCTTCGGAGAAGTAACAAACCCTCTGGGGTCTCAAATCACTGGTGAATACTGAGCCCTAACCCAGCTGTATAAGGAATAAATACATTTCAGCTGTTACATCCCCTACCTTTATCTTCATTGTGATCATCTCGCTTCTAACCTACACTGGGATCTTGATACATTACACATTCAGCCCCTTCAAACTCCGGAAGTTATTTCCTAAAGTTGTATCACCCTACTAAAATTGTTCTCAGGCTGCTTAATTCCTAGGTCCAATAACTTCTCTCAGTGTTCCCTGTACTCTGTCTCTCTATATCATTTGACAATAATAATGCCATTGCACATACTCTTTTCCTTGATATTGTAATCTGCTCTTCTGGCTTTATCACCCTAATGTAGATGATGCCAAAAATCTCTATTTCTGGTCCCCATCTCTGGTCGCCAACAAAGAATTCCCAGGTACCAATCAAATAAATCCACATTGTTTAGATTTCCAGGATCTTGACCTTACCATACACAAAAGAAAAATTATCTCATTCCCCTTTTCTACCCCCATAATATTCTCATGTTCTTTACCTAACATCATCTCTTCTAACACTTCAAAGAACTTTTAACCTTTACTTTCACTCAAAAACATCTACTCCTATTTAACTGCCAACTCCTACTGATTTCATCATTTACCTTACTTTCCTCTGCAACCACTGCCATTGTTAATGCTCTAGTTCAAGCCTCTTTTCATTCCAGCCTGAATTATATACAACAGCTAAATAGTAGTCTCTGCCTTTAAAGATTTTAAAGTAATCTCTCCACCCAACGAGGGGCTCAAACTCACAACCCCAAGATCAAGAGTTGTGTGCTCTACCGACTGAGCCAGCCAGGCCCCCCTTAACTCTCTGCCTTCAATCTCTTCTCTCTCCTAGGGTCCAATGACTGAATTATCTACCGCAACAACCTTCACCACTCTCTAGAATCTGACTCAAACGTTTGCTTTCAGGCTTCCTCTTCCTTCCTCCTTACCATAAGCTCTAATCACATGGAGCTTCCCACACCGTTTAAGTATGCTTCATGCACTATATGTCTAAAAATAAATTTACTGGTTTATTGTAAGTTTGGTGACTGCCACGTCATCAACTTGCAGAATATTCTAGGTTCTCCTTTATTTGCTCTTACGTTTTATCTGTCTCAACAATTCCCACTTGGTGAAATCCATTTTTGTTCTTTGGTAACCCGCAGTAACATACTAAGGTGGATTCTAAAGTCATTACGGCTTTCTAGATCACCACTTGACTAGCCTATCCCTTAATTGTCTTTTAAAGACTATTTTTTTAGAGCAGTTTCAGGTTCACAGCAAAACTGAGTGGAAGGGACAGATTTCCCATACACCCCATTGCACACTTGCACCAGAGTATTACATTTGTTACTAGTGATGTACCCAGGGTGACACTTCCTAATCATCCAAATTCCATAACCTACATGACAGAACACTCTTGGTGCTGTGCATTCTGTGGCTATGGACAATGTACGATGACATGTATCCAGCACTGTAGTATCACACAGCGTACTTTCACTGCCCCAAAAATCCTCTGTGTTGTGCCTTTTTGCTCCTCCACCCACAATCCCTGGCCCCCTGGTCTTTTTATTGTCTCCCTAAATTTTGCCTTTTGAAGGATGTCATATAGTTGGAACTATACAGTATGTAGCCTTTTCAGATTGGCTTCCTTTAATTTTTTTTTTTCAAGTACATTATTTCCTTTGGAAATTTTGTTATTAGAATGGTTAATACAAAAGTCAAGAAAATATTTCAGATTTATAGGTCAGCTCTACTCACCAAGGGTTCAGCCATTACAACTTCAATTTTCTTTTCAGCTTGAACAGCAAATTCTGCAAAGAGGCTCTTGATGACATATTCACCAGGCTTGACATCTGGGTCAATCGTAATGCTTGACATGATGATATTCTTTTTTCCCAAAGTGGAATGAAAGTTGGAAGAAGCACAGTACTTATTCACTTTGCTGACTGGTGCTGAAGCTAAAAACAAAAGAAACAAAAGAACTCTACTTTAATTATCAACACAATGAGACCTACCACAACCACCCTATTTAATATACACTCTGCCCCTAAAACCCATCCAGATCTCCCCATCTGGATTATCATGCTCTATTTTTGTCTATTACACTTGCTACATTCTAACAAATGGCCCAACTATAATTTAGTTATGTGTTATTTATTATGTACTGTTTTTCTCTTGACCCTACTAATGTGAATTTCATAAGAACAGGGTTTTTCTTTTGTCTTTTTTGTTCATTGATGAATCCCAAGTACTCAGAACAATGCCTAGCATATACTGGGTACAATAAATATGCACTGAATGAATGAATGAATTCTAAACACCGTTGTGAGCAATGAAGGAAATAAAACAGATGTGATTAAATGAAACAGGGATCGGTTAGGGCACTGATAGATACTATCATGGAAAGCACGCCCAGGAAAGGCCTCACTGGCGTGCCTGGGTGGCTCAGTCAGTTAAGTGACGGCCTTTGGCTCAGGTCATGATCTCCTGGTTCATGAGTTCAAGCCCTGCATCAGGCTTCACGCTGATCGTGTACAGCCTGCTTGGGATTCTCCACCCACACCCTCACCTCTCCCCCACTTAGGCATGCTCACTCTCCTCTCGCTCTCAAAAAATTGATAAACTTTAAAAAAAAAAAAAAAAAAAAAAGGAAAGCCCTCATTGAAGAAGCAACATTTGAACTCAGATCTAGATGATGAAAAAGAGGCAGCAAGGCAAAGCACCAGGAAAAGTGCTAACTTGAGTGTGTATGTTTGATAAACAAAAAGAAGACCAGTGTGGCGGGAACTCAAAGGATGCTTGGAAGCAGAGGTGAAGGGCAATCTGAGATGAGGTCAAAATCATTAGTCAGGGACTTAGAACTTTGTAGCAAAGTCAGATTTTATTCTAAATGAAATTAAAATTCAATGGGAAGTATTAACTTGGGAGGGATAGGACCCGGCTTCTCTTAAAAGATCTCTCTGGCTCCTCTGGAGAATGGACTGGAAGAGGGCAGAGGCAGAATCAGGGAAGCCACCACACAGATCCAGCCGAGATGATCCCGGCTTGGACTAAGAGGATGAAAGAGCACAGGAGAGAAGGAAAGGACTTCCCATCTATCATATGTTAGTGAATTTGGCATCAAGGCGAAAGAATGGCATTAACAGTGACTTGTAGGATTTTCATTAGAATCATTCAGAGGGCGGTGGTGCCGTTTGCTCAGATAGGGCTGTCCCAGTGCCTGGCAAACAGTCCGCTGCACCAGCTGTGGCACACAAAGAGCACTACTGACTGCTACATGCTTTTTATCTACACAGGTTTTGTTCTCTTGACTGCCTGGGCGATCTACCCGGCTTCGTATCTACAGTTTATCCGGTCACCTTGCTCTTCCAGCCACCTGCATAATACAGACCCTTCCAGCCTCGAACTTCAGCTTATGTCATCCTCTGTGGTCTAGAGTATTCACTGAAAAACCTGCAAGCTGGTACTTCTCTACCTCGACCTGACCTCTAGGTAATACTCTTTCGTGTGCTGTCGCAAAAGCAAACCCTACCTTGCAAAGGGAAGAACACAATTATTCAAATGCTGAATTCCTAGGTGTGTGTGCATAACTATGGGACAGTAAGTTTATTCTCTGGGTGGTTCGGTCACTTTAGCATCTGACTTCAGCTCAGGTCATGATCTCGTGGTTCGTGAGTTCGAGCCCCATGTCAGGCTCTGTGCTGACAGCTCAGAGCCTGGGGCCTGCTTCGGATTCTGTATCTCCCTCTTTCTCTGCCCCTACTCCCCTGCTTACTCTCTGTCTCTCTCTCTTAAAAATAAAGATTAAAAAACTTATTATAAATATATACTCTCCAAACTCACAAATTGTTCTGTTAAAAAAAAACAAACCTACTCTACCATAGTGTGCCAAGATATATAAAAGTGACCTGTGATAACTCCAAAAGAATGTTCTAGAAAGCAATATAGAGTCAGGTTACAGCAGTTACTTCAGAAAAAATAACTGCAAATTAAGAAAAAAATATTTTTGAAAGACAGAATTTCCAAACACTTGGCTTCTGTTCATGCCCTAGTTATTATCTTTATTTATTTACTTATTTTCCCCACAAAACAGACTTTTTTCCTCCAAGATTAAAAATCAGTCCCATGTGATGCTTATATATTAAAAAGTAAAGAATATTACAAATTTTTAATGCTGCACTTAAAACTAAATTATCTTTGTGTCACATCAAATTAAAATATAATATGTATTGTAATCTAGAACTAAAATTATATAATAAGAACAATTCAAAACAAAAATTCACAGTCCTTTGAACACAGTACACACTATTTATTTTAAACAATGACCTGTTTGTTTACTCTGTTTCATGATCCAACATTGTGTATTATAAAGAAGAGGCTCTGTTAACAAACGTTATTGTGAAAAATGGTGATCTTAAAAGAAATCATTTTGGATCATTAAGAGTACTCTATATTTTATATCCATGTTATGTTGGAAAACTTTAGGTAATCATAAAATAGTAAAAATCAAACAAAAACCAACAACAACAATAAAAAACTACTCAGAGAGTTTCCTGAAGTTTAATTTACATTTTAGACATAAAAACAAAAACATTTTCAAGATTTTGACTTAAAGTAGTTGTTACAGGATATATCTTTTTTTTTTAAGATTTGTAAGTCTCAAAATAAGATTCATAAGATCATAAAAGAGTTACAAAGTTTTTTTGTCTTTAACTTTACAATAAATGTAACCAAAGAATCAGCCTTGTAATGGGCCTGGTACTTAATTTCTAGACTTTGGTGAGGTATAAACTTCTTAAATGACATTATTTGAATCGTTTCTTTAAAAAAGAAAAAAAAACTTTAATTAAAATAACTTCTCACATTTTACTTTGTTATACTTCCTAAAAAGCATAAACATAAATTAAGCATAAATGATCACTATATATCAAAACTGCATATTTTAAGAAATTTGCCAATAAAGCCAAAAATTTTAGGAATATCTGCACTTATCTTCTATTCTGTTCCAAATATCTGCACTAGCTTCCAAAATAAAAATATTTCAAGTTTGAAAAAAAATCCAATTTTTATGAAAAATGTTTTAAATCAAATTAATTTCAATTATATTTCTTAATAAGTATTCATGAATGTTTGTTGAATTAATTAATACCCAAAAGTAACACTTAATAGATCTACTGATTGAAATTCCAGGCCGCAAAACATTCTAATGTTGATATGAGGGGACCGGCAAAATAAATTATAATCTAATAAACAGAACGTTCTATAGACCACTGAAATGACATCATCAAAAGTACTGAATGGGGGTGTGCCTGGGTGACTCGGTTGAGCACCCAATTCTTGATTTCAGCTCAGGTCACGATCCCAGAGTCGTGGGATTGAGCTCCATATCGGGCTCTGCACTGAACGTAGAGCCTGCTTAAGATTCTCTCTCTGCCCCTCTCTTCTCCTTCCCCACTTGTTCTCTTTCTCTCTCAACAACAACAAAAAAACCAACAACAAAACAACAAAAACCTGAATGGCACAGGAAAACACTCAACATACAGAGTTGAGTGCAAAAAAGGTCATAAGACAGTATATAAAACCAAAATAAAATAAAAAGGCAGAAAGAATATTTGCAGCATAGAACAAACACAGAGTTCATCACTTTTATCTCCATCTACAAAGCTTTAATGGCGTCAGCTGGAAAAAGACCCTCACCCCCAAACCAAAAACTATAGACAAAAGATATGAACAAACAAGTTACAATATTTAATCTCACTAATACTTTTTTAAACAAGTAAAAATTAGATGACACTTATCAAAGTGGTTTCCCAGCCCACCAGTTTGTGTTTCACTAATGTTTCACCTTTGGTAAAGATGTGTGAATTTCTCTCCTATTTTGCTAACGGAGAAGAAACAGAGGTGATTGCTCCAGGCAAGGTGAAAAGACCAGTTTCCACATAACTAGATTAACTTGATACCCCCTGACTGCTTGAGTTAAATATTTCATAATGTAAAACAATATTTCCCTACATGTTACCATAAAATTTTGAAAAATTTATGTAAGCTTATGAGAGAATGAAGACATAACCGTTAGAGCATAATTCGTAACACAATGTAGGCACTGAATTACAAATTGTAGAAACCCAATGTCATATCAAACATCCTTGGAATATAAATCTACTAAACTCTAACTGCTAATAATAAGAATAAAGCCACGACCTGAATAATTAAAATATAGCAATAGAAGCTAGCATGCCTATTCTTTCTTTTAGATAAAGCACAAATAAAAAAATAAATATGGCATTTTTGGACAGCTTACTCTATATAGCACTGCACTAGCATATTTACTAAAACAATTCTTTTTTTCATGTTAAGACTCCTATACCCTTGTAAAATAAACTTAAATTCAGGCAAAGAGAGCAGACAAGCCTTAATGGGAGACATGTTTGGTTTTGTTACTTGATAGCAGCAATTCTCAGCCTTTTTTTTTTTTTTTTTTTTTAACCTGCCTCCACTGTGCTCTAATGCACAGCACTCTAAACAGTAACATGACTCAAAATACAGAGTGATTCTCAACAACTGGGATGGTTCCAACAGGGACAGGTAGGGGCGGGTAGATGTAGTTTAAAAAGAACCCAGTGGATGGGGCGCCTGGGTGGCGCAGTCAGTTGGGCGTCTGACTTCAGCCAGGTCACGATCTCACGGTCCGTGAGTTCGAGCCCCGCGTCAGGCTCTGGGCTGATGGCTCAGAGCCTGGAGCCTGTTTCCGATTCTGTGTCTCCCTCTCTCTCTGCCCCTCCCCCGTTCATGCTCTGTCTCTCTCTGTCCCAAAAATAAATAAAAAACGTTGAAAAAAAAATTAAAAAAAAAAAAAGATCCCAGTGGAGTCTGTGAAAAAATACCTATAGCACCCTTATCCCAAGAACAGGTCTTTAGGGGTAAAAATTCCTACTTTAGTCACAATCTTTTATTTGCATGTGCATATATTCATGTATAGAAATGCAGAAATATAACAAAGTTTTGTACAACTGCTTACTATTATTACTTACACTGGCCAACAATAAAAATTTTGGTGATCACCCACCACCCCCAGCAAAAAAAAAAAAAAAAAAGTATCACGCAAATGGCATTGGAACAAGAACAAATATAAAAAATAGCTCTGAATTTAAAAAGCAAGACCAAAATTCTAGTTTAAAAAAGCAAGTCTATCCCAACAAGTTCTTTTGTGGATATCAACAAGCTGATTCTAAAGTTTATATGGAGAGGCAAATGACCCAGCATAGCCAACACAATACTGAAAGAGAACAAAACTGGAGAACTTACACTGCCTGACTTCAAGACTCACTTTAAAGCTACAGTAAAAGAGACAATGTGGTACTAGTGAAAAAAAAAAAAAAATAGATCAGAGGAATAGGACAGAGAACCCAGGAATAAACCCACAAATGATCTTTGACAAAGAAGCAAAGGCAATCAATGGGAAAAGGAGGTTTTTCCACAAATGGTGCTGGAATAACTGGAAATCCACAGGCAGAAGAAAAGAAAAAGAAAAGGAAGAAGAATCTTCTAAACACAGAACTGACACCTTTCACAGAAATTAACTCAAAATGGATTATAGATTTAAAAATGAAATGGAAAACTATAAAATTCCCAGAATATAATATAGGAGAAAAGCCAGGTATTCTTGGGTTTGGCAATGACTTTTTAGATATAACACCAAAATAGAAGCCACGAAAGAAAATGTGATAAATTGAGCTTTATAAAATTAATAACTTCAGCTCTACAAATGACACTATAAAGAGAATGAAAAGACAAGGCACAGATTGGGAGAAAATCTTTATAAAACACATCTGATAAATGACTGCCATCCAAAATATATAAAGAATTCTTGGGGTGCCTGTGTGGCTCAGTCAGTTGGGCAACCGACTTTGGCTCAAAACACCATCTCACAGTTCATGAGTTTGAGGCCCGTGTTGGGCTCTCGGCTGTCACCACAGACAGCCCACTTCAGATCTCTGTCCCCCTCTCTCTGCCCCTCCCCTGCTCACTCTCTCTCAAAAATAATTAAACATTAAAAAAAATTCTCTTACAGGCACCTGAGTGGCTCAGTCGGTTAAGCGTCCAACTTCAGCTCAGGTCATGATCTCATGGTTCATGAGTTTGAGCCCCGCATTGGACTATGGGCTGACAGCTCAGAGCCTGGAGACTGCTTTGGATGCTGTGTCTCCCTCACTCTCTGCCCCTCTCCACTCATACTCTGTCTCTCTCTCAAAAATAAATAAAATATTTCAAGGGCGCCTCGGTGGCTCAGTCGGTTGAGCGTCTGACTTCGGCTCAGGTCATGATCTCATGATCTGTGAGTTCAAGCCCAGCATCGGGCTCTGTGCTGACAGCTCAGAGCCTGAAGCCTCATTCAGATTCTGTGTCTCCCTCTCTCTCTGCCCCTACCCTGCTGTCTCTTTCTCTCAAAATATAAACAAACATTAATTAATAAATAAAATATTTTTTAAAATAATAAAATAAAAAAATAAAAAATTCTCTTAAAAAAAGAATTCTTAAAAGTCAAAAAGAAAATAACCCAATTAGGAGTGCCTGGGTGGCTCAGTTGGTTAAGTAAGCATCTGACTACGGCTCAGGTCATGATCTCACAGTTCAGGAGTTCGATCCCCGTGTCAGGCTCTGTGCTGACAGCTCAGAGCCTGGAGCCTGCTTCCGATTCTGTGTCCCCCTCTCTCTCTGCTCCTCCCCTGCTCACACGCTGTCTCTCTATCAAAAATAAACAAAGATTTAAAAAAGAAAAAGAAGAAAAAGAAAAGAACCCAATTAAAAAATAGGACAAATGTCTGCACAGACCCCTCCACAAAGAAGACGTACAGATGACAAACAAGCATATTAAAAGATGCTCCGTATGACAGGTCTTCAGGGAAATGCAAATTAAAACAACACTGACCCACCACTGTACACGTACTAGGATGGCCAAAAAACCCAGAACGCTGACACACTGAATGCTGGTGAGAGTGCGGGGCAACAAGAACTCTCATTCATCGTTGGTGGAAATATACAAAACGATACAGGCACTCTGGAAGACGGTTTAGAGGTTTCTTACAAAAATAAACATACTCTTACCAGATGACCCAGCAACCATGCTTGTTGGTATTTACCTAAAGGAGTTACAAATCCGCACAAAAACCCGTATAGGGAAGTTCATAGCAGCTTTATTCCTAAATGCCAAAACTTGGAAGCAAGCAAGATGACCTTCAGTAGGTGAAGGTTTCAAAAATAAACTGTGGTGCATCCGGACAAGGGAATGGTATTCAGTGCTAAAACAGAATGAATGATCAAGCCAAGAAAAGACTTTAGAGGAAACCAAAATGCATATTATTGAGAGAAGCCAGTCTGAAAAAGTACATGGTACATGATTCCAACTATATGACATTAAGGAGAAGGCAAAAGTATGGAAGCAGGAAAAAGACGCATGATTGCCAGGGGTCAGAGGCAGAGGGGGACAGGGGAGCGCAGGGAATAGGGGAGCACAGGTGATTTTGAGGGCCCTGAAACTATTCTGTATGAAATTGTAATGATGGGAACATGTCCTTATATTTGTCAAAACCCAAAGAATATACAACACAAGGAGTGAACCCTAATGTAAACTATGGATTTGGGGAGATTACCATGTGTCAAATAGGTTCATCACTTATAACAACTGTATCACATTAATATAAAATGTTAATAAAGGAAACTCGGGGCAGGATAAGGGGGTGCATGGGAACTGTTTGTACTTTCTCCTCAAATTTTCTGTAATTTGACACTGCTCTAAAAAATAAAGTCTGTGAATTCTTAACAATTCAAAAAGAAAGAAAGAAAAGCCCATTCTATCCCTGTCAGCCAGAACCAAAGATGCCTGGGAAGAGTCAAAATAAACAACAGCTCAAGCTAAAGTTTAAAACAATAATGTACTTGGATCAAGCTCAGAGAAAGGAAACAGATTATAAGTCAATTAAAAATAAAATGTCAAAAACACAAATCAGGTTACACGGTAGACTGAAAGTAGAAACAAAGCTAGCAAAATCAATATTAGGGAACAATAGCAAATTTCAACTTTTGGTGAGGCCAGTCAGGTTGGTATAACCTCTCAACAAACTATCCAGCGAAAAACTGCACATTTGGAAGCAACTGTATCTGAAAAGGAAATAAGGAAATACAAATGATATGTATGCTGTGAGTACTGAAAGGTACAACATGAAGACATCATTTGATGACTTCAGTGAACACACACAGTTTGTTATCAAGGTGAGATGACCTCAAAATTTCTTCATAAATGAAGGACACTCATACCAGACACTGTTTATTTCTGATGGAAATGAAACAGTATTTAATACTTTATTAAGGTATTTTTCATATTTGTTCCTTTTATTTTATTAATTTTTTAAATTTTAATCCCAGTATAGTTAACATACAGTGTTAGTTTAGGTGTACAATATATTGATTTAATGGAATTCTATCCATTACTCAGTGCTCATCATGGTTAAGAGTACTTTTAATCCCCTTCACCTCTTTCACCCCCTGCCCCCAGCTCCCCTCTGGTAAGTACCAGTTTTGTTCTCTACAGTTCTAACAAACCTAGTCTTATTTCAAGTGATATGCTGGTAAATGCCTCTTTAAAAAAAAGAAAGAAAGAAAGAAAGAAAGTCTTCTGATTGATAGCATTTGCCAATTTCCATTGTGTAAATACCGTCATCGTGATTGATTTCAAGCCACCAACAGTTTAACAACCAACTAGTTAAAATTCCTGGCAGTAACTAGATCCAGAATATACTATAAGTTATACTCAATTTGTGAGGAGGAAATTGACTCCTAATTAAAGTCATTTGTCACTTGGGAGTGAAATATGAATTCAGGTCCTGAGTTTCTAACAACTTTCAGATCAGTGGCTTTATTTTCTCCAGAATCACCAGATTTTCATACATCCCTTTTTTTTTCTCTTTTAAGGATTTAGATTACATACTATTGGCTTAGAATAACTATTTCCCAAATCAAATATTTTGGTCGGATCTTCAAATTCCTTTACATAAAATGAACTAAAAAGAAGCAGCTTTTCCACTTTGATTAGAGATATATTTACATATATTTTCTTTTTTATTGAAGCTTTTGTTTTTAATTTTAGGTAGTTAACATACAGTGCAATATTGGTTTCAGGAGTAGAATTCAGTGATTCATCACTTAACGTACGACACCCAGTGCTCATCACAACAAGTGCCCTTTTCAATACCTATGGCCCATCTAGCCCATCTCCCACCCACCTCCCGCCATCAACCCTCAGTTTGTTCTCTACTGTTAAGAGTCTCTTGTGGTTTGTTTCCCTCTGTTTTTTTTTCTCCTCACTTCCCATGTGCTCCTCTGTTTTGTTTCTTAAATTCCATATATGAGTGAAATCATATGGCACTTGTCTTTCTCTGGTTGACTTATTTCACTTAGCATAATACATTCTAGCTCCATCCACATTATTGCAAATGGCCAGATTTCATTCTTTTTGATGGCTGAGTAATACCCCATTGTGTGTATGTATGTGTATATCCACAATGTTCTTTATCCATTCATCAGTCGATGGACATTTGGGCTCTCTCCATAGTTTGGTTATTGATGATGGTGCTGCTATAAACATTGGGGCATATGTACCCCTTCAAATCTGTACTTTTAATCCTTTGGTTAAATACCTAATAGTGCAATTGCTGGCTTATAGGGTAGTTCTCACCTACATTTTAACTCCTTTTTTACTTAGTTTTATTTTTTACGTTAAAATCTGTCATCTTGGGGCACCTGGGTGGCTCAGTTGCACGTCCAGCTCTTGATTTCGGCTCAGGTCATGATCTCACAGTTTGTGAGATGGAGCCTTGCAACAGACTCTGTGCTGATAGCATGAAGCTTACTTGGGATTCTCTCCCTCCCCCTCTCTCTGCCCCTCCCGTGCTCATTCTCGCTCTCCCTCTCTCTGTCAAATAAATAAGCATTTGAGAAATAAATCTATCATCCAACTGGAGTTTATTTGGAGTGATATTCAATAAAGACATTTTTTTTCTCCAATATTTCATCAATTCTTTTAGTTTCCTTTACTGAAAGTCAATCACTGATCTTATTCACTGATTTTATTCACTGTAGTTTATAAACTACATCCAAACTCAAATTGTGCTTTGTATCCTGCTCATTAAGAATCTGGTTTTGGAGAGAAAAAAAGAAAAGAATATTCAGAAGGGAAGCTGAGAGAAGAAATTCTTTTAAAAAGGAAAAGGAATGGAGGTGGATTAGGCCTGGAACATAGGCTGAAAAAACCTCCTAGGCCTATTTCTATTGGACTATTCATTTAAACCTTGTAGCCTGGGTACCTGTCTTTTTGAGGAGTGATATACTGCTATCCCTTTCTTGATAACAAATTTAACAAATTAATGATACAGTGAAACTACAGTCTCATAAGAAAGATCACGGACATAAGCATACTCACATAAAAAATCTGTTTTTGTATCAGTGTCTCCTTTTAATTACTGTAGCTTTATAATAAGTTTTATTATCTGTTGGCACAAATACTCCTGTTTACTCATCACCCTCAGTAATTTCTCAGCTATTGTTTTTCACTTACACTTCCAGACTTGTATGTATCTTCATAAATTAATGGGAAAAAATTGGCATCTTAATTAAGACTTCTTGTCCAGAACCTGGGCATACCCTCATTAATTTATCTTC
Organism: Prionailurus bengalensis; assembly: GCF_016509475.1. NCBI lineage: Eukaryota > Metazoa > Chordata > Mammalia > Carnivora > Felidae > Prionailurus > Prionailurus bengalensis. Next base: position 165,248,253 of record NC_057344.1, on the reverse strand, counting down.
TTTTGTGTGTCCAAAGAGAAATGAGATCTATATGATTCTTTTTTTCTTTTTTTTAGATTTGAATTTTTATTCACTCTTTAAGTTGCTAATTTTTAAAATCATAGTATGTGATTCTTACTAATTCTATTCGTAAATACTTTAAGTTTCTGTTCTGTGTGAATGCAATCATTTTTCTTACTATTCAGCCCCACATTTCTGCTTCTGGTAGAATTTCAATGGATAGAAAAATTAAGACTTTTACTTGTTCTTTGGACATCTGTTCCTAAAATGTTTATTTATCCTAGTCTAAACTATTCCTATTGAAAACAGTTTCTAAACATAGAAGTCCTATGACATCCTTGGCACATATCCAATGCTTTTTACTTGAAGTCTACTACAGAAATATCGCTTATTATAAAGCTTAAGAAAAATGACCTATCTCTAAATAATCCATTATTCACTCAGCTAGAATCTCCCTGAGGTTATTATTTTCTTGTACTCTTTGAACCTTCAGAAACTCAGCTCAGAAACTATTCCAAAAATCTAGAAATTATGTGGTATTTTTAAAATGTGCATGAACCCAGGAGTCAGAAGACCAGGGCCCCAGACTTGACTTGGCTACTTAGTATCATTATAATCTTGGTCATATTATTTAACCTTTCCAAGCTTTTGCCTTCCCTCTAGAAAAGAAAAGGCTGAATTAAATCTCAACCATGGGTATGTATCAGAAGCAACAAGAAAGTTGTTTTCATTTTTGTTCTCCTCTCCTCCTCCCGTAAAAATACTCACTGCCAGGGAAAAAGCTATCATGACAGACTTTTCTCCCCTGGCCAGACATGAATCTGGGGATCAGAATCGGAGAGCCCTGAGGTGAAAACCGGAAGGCCAGAATCCTGCAGGACCTCATCTGGCACACACATGTAGATTTAGGGCCTATGGGAGGTAAACAGCAGCATATTGATGCATAACCATCTTCTTTGCCTTCTAAGAAGCTGAGCAGAATCTAATACGTGGGCCGAACCCTCCATACCCTTGAAGCTGACGTGGTGGGGGAAGACAAGGACCAAAGAGGCTTCCTCCTAATATTTTAACTGGAGCTAACAGAGGCTCAGAGACGCTGAGAATGCTTTCCCTTCCTTGAGATAACTCTTTAAAACACCATAGCTGTATGGCCCACCCTTAATTAGCAGACAAAGAGATCTAACTGCACACTACAGATACCCAGCAGCCAGAGATAAAGAAAGCAAATAAAAATATTTACCAAACATGAGCAGTAAACATCATTATAGGTTTCAGCACACCCAATCTATTTCAATTAAAAACAGAAACTAAACAAAGATGCAACCTCTTGCCTTATTATTCAACACTAGGTGGTTAAGGAAAAATATAAGATACAAAAAAATTATAATTGTTATAAATACTGAGAAAGAAACAGCTTTCTATATTAAAGCAATAATCACCTAGAAAGGAAAATGGATAAAAAATCTTCTATTCACAAGTATAAAATAAGTTGTGATAAATTTAATAAGGAAAACATAGGATTTACATAGCAGAAACTACCAAAACTTTCTCTCTCTCTCTCTCTCTTTCTCTCTCTCTCTCTCTCTCTCTCTCTCTCTTTTAAGCAATCTCTACACCCAACGTGGGGCTTGAACTCACAACCTTGAGATCAAGAGGCTCATGCTCTACTGACTGAGCCAGTCAGTTACCTCTACAAGAATCTCATAAAGAAAATCAAAGATCTGAGCAAATGGAAAGACATATTTGTGGGTAAGAGCACTTGTTATTATAAGGGTTAATTCTCACAAAATTATTAATTATGACGATTCCAATTAAGATTTCAATACAATTTTTTTTAAAGTTTTACTGGATAAAGCCATCTTCAAGTATACATAAGGAAGAATAAATAGCTCCCAAAAGTTAAAAAAAAAATCATTTTTAAAAAATACAAAGAATATTTTCTAAATCAGAAGACAACATAACTATAATTAGAACACATTATAACTATATCTGAAACATTACATCGAAATATAAAATGACTATATTAGACCATAATATAAAATAGTCAGTAAACATAAGTAAAAATAAATTGGATTAACGTAAAAGATTAGACAGCCTCCCCAAAATCCCAGTATAAGCATTCAACATGGGCAAAAACAGAAGAAAGGGGATGATTTATTTAGTAATAATGTTTGAATATCACCTGACCATTCAACTGAAAAAAAAACCAAATACACTATACTCAAAAACCAGATGAACAGGATGTTGAAAATTAATTTTAAGTTTTTAAAAAAATTTTTAAGAAAAAAATTCATAGGAGTCCACATACAGAATCCAGGGCAGAGGAGACTGTTGGCTAAGATAGAAAACCTAAAAGTATTCTAAAAGGATGAATACATTGAACCAAGTAAAAATTTTTGATATTTATTAGGCAAACAATACCGTAAACAAGACAGGACCAAGTCAGAAAAATATATAATGCAGGTGACAGCTAACATAAAGTATTCAAAAGGGCACTTAGCAATTAACAAGAAAAAGACAACACAATAGAGAAAAATTGGCAAAACTATATATAATTAGTCAATTCATGTAAGAATAAATCTAAGAAGACAACATATGAAAAAACATTCAAACTTTGTAGTATCCAGAAAATGCAAATTAAAGTAGCAATAAGCTTTCATTGTACACACACCAGACTGGCAAATATTAGAACAAGTAATCTATCATTGGAAAGATATAGGGAAACTGACCACTTAACCCACTGCTGATGGAAATGTAACATCCACCTAAGTACAGTCTGGAATGCTGAATAAAAAGACGAGTATTCTGGCTCCTATAGCACAGCACTACAGATATTAATTTCTTTGATCTACAAGCTTTCCATGCAACTCTCTGATTAGAATTTAGTTCTGTATGACCTACCCCACAAGGAGAGGAAAGAATGGCCCGCCAGCTCAAGCATTAACACCCACTTGGCACATTTCTCATTGTAAATTAGTAGATTGGCAAACATAAAAACTTGTCTCTGTCAGACTGTTTATTACAATTCCACCTCCTGAAAAAGATTTCATATCCACTCTCAGCATTAAGGCAAAGTCAAGTTTTGTGACCTGATCCCGGTCTTTGCTGGCCTTCTCTGGCAATTCCTTAAATCACAATCAAAATCTTTGGAGTGAGGCCCAGGCATCTGTATGTTTTTGAAGACTCCCCAACATGACTCTCATGTGCCACCAAGGTTGAGAATCATTACCTTAAACTATTCTTTTAGAGTGGAACAGTTGGTTCTATACAATAATTTTACTTAAAACTAATTTTGATCAATAAAAAGTTTCAAAAGTACCATAAATAAGGAAACCTGTTTATATAATAACCACAAATAACATCCATCAAGCAATTTGGAGCTTGTTAAATAAATGCACGTCAGGGGCAAAGCTCTAGGAAGCAAAGCAGAGGATCAATAAAACAATTCCAAAACCTAATCTTAAAAAGTCATATGTGGTTCTCCCCGTTCATACTAGAACTCTTGAACTGATTTTTCTCTTGTGCTTTCAGCCACTTTATTCACTTACTCGTGCCCCACACCACACACCCTGGAGCCCCATCAACCCTCTGCCTTTCGTTATCTGTGATTTCGAAGGGTGAGGCTTCATTGATGAGAACTTAAGAACCATCAATTCCTCCCCGTGCCTTATATCCTGTATCTGGTCACCAAACCCCATCTTAGTGAAGGGAATCTCCCCCGCCGTCTTTTTCCTGCATGATTAAGCTTCATCTCTATGATACCCTATGTAGACTGTAGAAATGCGTGCCTCTGTACTCTGCATAAAAATGCACCACTAACCTTACCTTCAAGAATGTCACTAAGGCCACTTTATTGGAATCATCATTTTCTTTTCTTCCACAGTGTCCCTACAATAAGAATGACTCATTCACATATTGCTACAAAATTTTATGTGAAGCTTTTAAGTTTTTCCATTTTTTTCAGACTTCATTTTTTTTTTTAAGAGCAGTTTTAGGTTCACAGCAAAACTGAGAGAAGGAACGGAGATTTCCCATGTACCTTCTGCTCCCCGCATGCACAGCCTCTCCCATGATCAACAGCCCCTACCGGCATGGTATATTTGTTACAGTTGACGAACCTATCCTGACACGTTATTATCATCCAAAGTCCATCATTTACCTTATAGTCCATTCTTGGTGTTTTATACTCTATGGGTTTGAACAAATGCATCCATCAACAAAGAACACGGAGAGTAGCTTCACTGCCCCCCCCCCCAAAATCCTCTGAGCCCTACTCATTCATCTGTCCCTCCTCCCAACCCCTGGCTACCACTTTTCTTATTGTGTCCATAGTTTTACCTTTTCCAGAATGTCCTATAGTTGGAATCCTACTGTATGTAGCCTTTTCAGACTGGCTTCTTTCATTTAGTAATAATACATTGAAGTTTCCTACAAATCTCTTCATGCCTTGAAAGCTTGTTTCATTTTAGCACTTAATACTATTCCATTGTCTGGATGCACCACAGTTTATCCACTCCCCTATTGAAGGACATCTCTGTTGCTTCCAAGTTTTGGCAAGTATGAATAAAACTGCTCTAAACATCAGTGAAGATTATTTTAAACAAAACAAATATCCGTTTAATGCATCTAATGTAAATTTGTATTTGCTATTATTTATAGTGTTATGTTAATGGATAACATTTTCATTTTTATACTTTCACTACTTTCTGTATCACGTGCCAATAAATATATGTATTGTTTCTAAAACCATTCATATGATTTTCTACTATGAACCACCATCACATTTCCAATTCATTATCTTCTAGTAGAAATAGGTCTGATGGTTAGGAATTTGTCTTCTATAGTCTTCCCCAAACAGACTTCTTAATTTTCTTGTTCTAAAAACCCTTAAAACTTTACTCATTTTAGCAAATGTCTTAAATTGGGAAACAGCATGCTTAAACCAACTAGTAGACTCAAAATAAAATTGGAATAAATTCCTCTTAGGCAATGTCCTGTGACATCATGCATTAACAGATTAGGAGGAGGAATAATCAAGAGAACATATTCAGGGCGCCTGAGTATCTCAGTCAGTTAAGAATCCAACTTCGGCTCAGGTCATGATCTTGCAGTTTGTGAGTTCAAGCCCTGCCTCGGGCTCTGTGCTGACAGCTCAGAGCCTAGAGGCTTGCTTTGGATTCTGCGTCCTCTCTGCCTCTCCCCCCATTCATACTCTGTCCCTCCCTCTCAAAAATAAACATTAAAAAAATTTTTTTTTGAAAGAGAACATAACCCAGTCCATCCTGCAAAAGGCTAGCAAACTGTGTCTTATCAATGTGATAATGAGATCGTACACATGGTTACTTCCAGAAATGAAGTCTAAAAGAGTATGGACAGTATTGCAACAAGCCAGAACCCAATGATTTGGGGCTTAGCCACGACAGTAGGCCAGATACCTATCAGGTGTCATATTTAAAATATTTAGCAATTAGTACAGAGGGGCAATTAGAACGGACTCTGGCTATAAATACCACTACAGCCATAAGGATGTATAATGGCTGAATATCAACAATGTTGGAGGTAATAAGAAATCTAGGAATGGAGGCAGAGTATGATAACAGGTAAAAAGCACCACATAGATCAATGGAAAAACAACATCAACAAAAACAATGGAAGAACAACAGGTGTTATGTTAGCAAACATATTATGCATAGTCTAAGAACAGGAAATACAAGGACATGCACTAAGGGAGGTAGATCTCATCATTTAAAAGGTACATCAGCAGCAATTGATTCTCTTCGAGTCCTTATTTTTTGTTTTTGTACGAAAACTTCATTCCCTTGAGGAGCAAAAGCAGAGTCCTGTATTTGAAAGAAATAGAGTTGCCAGAGAGTTTGACAAAGCAAGGCTCAGGAAGGAAGAAACACCCATTAGTAGAGGTGGAGCTTTGACTTCCATTCTTTGCACAAGAAGGAAGCACAGCCTGGACACTAGAACCGAAGAGTAGAGTCAGGCCAAAGCTCATAGTGAGGGGGGCTGATGCGAGTTGGGTGGACTAGTGAGCACAGGCTCTCCAAAACTCACCATCTTAGCACAGGATAGGAACCAGGGCCTGATAACAAGATGGGAGTTTAGACACAACTAGAACAGAAGGTACGCACAGGGGAAGGTTATGACATCCAGGTTTATGAAACAGCAGGTCTGAAACTTACCACAGATATTCACACTGTCCTTTTGAATAATCTTAGATGCCTATGAATACTAGGACCATCTGTTTAGATTTTCCCAATTTGGAAATTTCTATCTCATTATTAAACTATGTGTCTTCATTCTAATACTTACCAACATAAAACTTCCAAACAAACCGTGAAACCAAATACTTAATGAGTTGGAGAATCAGCTGTACTTCTCACAAAACAAAATGTTCAGTCTTGAAAATAAAGTTTCTCTGTCAAATGAGGTAGACCTGGCTTAAGGAGTTAGAATATATATATCTCTTTTTTAATGGATAAAGCAGGCCCATGATTCCTAAATTCAAAGATGCCTACAGCTAGGAACTCTAAATTCAGGGACCATCACAGAGTTCACACTGTTCGTTTAGCACAATGAGTTGGCCTCCTTGTCTAGGCTTCATTTCCTAAAGTAGACAGATTTCTCTGAGGGATGAGAGAATATTTTGGCAATAAGCAATAGGTGATTCTTTTCTACTGTGATCAATATGAATTCTCGATGGATACGTCTCTGAAATTAATGTCAATTGAGAACATTAATTACCTTGCCATATTCATTTATAGAATCCAAGTTAAAAATCTCCTTCACCTCCCATATCTATTGTTCCCACCTCTTAAATATTTCTCATATCCATGATTCAATGAGAAAGATTTTGTGAAACACTCAGAAGAGTACCTAATATGGTAGACATTATAGGTATGTTTGCTAAAAGAAAGAAAAGAAAAAAGAAAAAAAAATGAGTTTTCTTCATTTGTTCAACCTTCATCTCACGTCTGGTCTACTGCAGTAGCCATCCACCTACATATATGGTCCCTCCCTCTCTCACCCCCACCACCCCTATTCCACGAAAAACATAAGTCTGATAAAAATCACCCTAACTACGGTCACAAAACCCATCAATGGTTCTCCATTTGTTTTAGGGTTAAGACCAAAATTCATAACAAAGTCTTCACAATTACATGAGCTCTGACCCCTACCTTTCCAACTCATTCCCATGCTTCTCTGCTCCAGCCAAATTGGCCATATTTCCTCCACTGCCCAGCACGGGATATCCCTTCTGTCCACCTACCCTTCCTCCAAACTGTTAATCCTGTCTTCCTTCAGATTTTGCTGAAGTATCACTAGAGATCAGGGAAGACTTTAAATTGATATATGAAGGATTAAAGGATGTTAAAGAATTTGGTGTGTAATGTACAACAATAACTATACTCTGTTGGAAATACTGGATTAACAATATTTTGTTGTATGTTTTTAAGTTAATTTACTTTGAGAGACAGAGAATGAGTGCTCGAGAGGGGAAAAGAGAGGGAGAGAGGGAGAGAGGGAGAGGGAGAATCCCAAACAGGCTCCACATTGCCAGTGCAGAGCCTGATGCAGGGCTCAAACTCATGAACTATGAGATCATGACCTACGCTGAAATCTCGAGTTGGACACAACCAACTGAGCCACCCAGGCACCCCATTGTGCTGTATTTCTGAAAGTTACTAAAAGAGTAAGTCTTCAAAGTTTTCATTGTAAGGGAAAAAATTCTATGTGAGGTGATGGATGTTAATTAATCTTATTATGGTAATTGTTTTGCTAAATATATATATATATATATATACATATACATATACACACACACACACACATATATACACACACACACACACACACACATGCACACACACATAAAATCATTATGTTGTATACCTTAAACTTACACAATGTGATACATCAATTATATCTCAATAAAACTGGGGTGGGGGAGTTTGGGTGTATATTGGGGGTGGGTTCTTACTGCTCTTTAACTTATCGGAACCCCAATTTACTCATCTAATAAAAAAACAGCAACTTATCGACAGATGAGTAGATAAACAAAATGTGGTATATCCATACAACAGAATATTCAGTCATAAAAAGTAATGAAATACCGATAGATAAATAGATGAATCTTCGAAATATGCTAAGTGAAAGAAGATAGTCACAAAAGAACCCTATTAGGATTCCAGTTACATGATGTGTCCCGGAATAGGCAAATCCCTAGAGACAGACAGTAAATTAGTGAGTACGAGGTTCCTTTTTGGGGTAATGAAAATGTTCTACAATTAGAGAGTGGTGATCATTGTACAGCTTGGTGAATAAAAAACTATATAATGTGTAAGCTATACACATTTTTAAAAGGATGACTGTATGGTATGTGAATTGTATATACGTTACATTGTATCATAAACCTATTATTTTTAAAACAACGATAGTTTGCCCCAAATTTTTAAGATGCTTATGTGAGATTTAACAAACATATGTCCACATAATTTGGACTGTACACACACACACACACACACACACACACACACACACACAAATATGTACTTACCACAATAACAGGACTATAATTACCTCAATGCATGGTAAGTAGAATTATTTTAATCAAGTGACATGCAAATTTTAACTGAAATTTAGACAAATGCATAATTAGCCTTTTAGGGTTGACATTTACTATTTTTGCAATCCAGGAAAAACATCACTGAGCATTAAAAACTCTACGAACTTTGCTCATTGTGCAAAAACTCAAGTAATTTATGCAAATTTCGTTTCTTAACATTCCATATCTTACTCATTTTTAATTAACAAAAACCATGGTTAAAATAAGTCAATTTATCTCTTCTATGCCTGGGATGACAAATGACTTTTTTGAAACACTAGCTGTCTTAAAATTATGTATGCAAAATAAATTCTATAAATATGTTTACAAGAGGTATTCTATTGATAATAAATGCATCTGTGCCCTTAACAATGCCAATACATAACTGGATACATCTTAGTACTGAATCCTGCATTGTCTTATCAATTTTAGGGAACTAAGCCAATCTTTTAATGATAACATCCTCACCACACAGCTGGTTTAACAGAATGTTCCTGATTCAGTTTTTAAAAGAAGTAAGGCCTAAAACTGTTGGCACAAAGACAAAACCCTGAATTTAGGCCATATGAATGTCACTTCATTGTTGTTACTGAAAGAAATAAGCTCAACTATAATCAAACTTCAGCAGCACTGCATCAACATTCTGCCAGCTAAGCAGGCCTTGAAAACAGAGGGCCTCTGGCGATTAATATAAAACGTAGCATTGAACAATAATAGGAATCGTGGGAAATGCATCTTATAAACATGAAACATTATTATTTAATGATAAAGGATTATAACATGCACTGCTATTAAGTTATGTTCAACGACAAACATTTAATTTTTCTTTTTTCTTCAAGAAGAGTAAGGGCAACATGTGAAATATATAATTTATTTAATGGAAAAATTATTTGCCTTTTTTTTTTATATACAAAGGCTATTAATAAATCAGATTTTTCTGTCCTTCCTGAGAAATTCACTAAATAGAGTTTAGTGAAATGCTAAAATTTTTTGAAATCGCTAAGGTTTCATTTTATAAATTGCTGCTTCAGGAACTACTCCCCTTAGAGACATTACTAGTATAATAATGAACACCAGTATAAGAGGGACCATATATTTATCCTTCTACCCTTTTTCCTATTAGCAATCCATTCCAACAAAAATGATTGCATCCCCAAGCTTTATCTTACCTGCCTGCACAGTTACCAGAATTTAACTAAACACTAAGTATACAAAGAAGTATTGAGCATGCAAAGAACAAAAAAAAACAAACTATGCCCTCCAGGGGCTTATACTATAAGCTTTTTTACTGTAAGTAAAAAAAGAAAGACACGAAGGAGGTGATATATGTAACGATACCATGATGTTTAAGGTGAAGAACAGAACAGATGAAGCATTAAGTATCTGGTGAACTCAAGAAAAGATGGGTCTTCCAAGGTGAAGAAGAGTTAGTTGTGAAGCAGACATAAGGGCTGAGGGGGGCTAAGAGGATGTGCATCCCAGGCAAAGGAAGAGGCAAATACGAACGCCCAACACACTCCAGGAGCTGGGCAAGCACAGCAAGAAAGGAGACACAAAACGAGCAGGGGCTGGATGACAAAAGGTTTCATTCCATAGGGGAGAGAAAGACTATGATGGAGGGGAGAGATTTTAAGAGTGGGCTTCTAGAAGGAGCCTTTGGCAGCAACGTGTAAGAGGCTAACAGGAAGCTATGGCAATAATCCGGATGATAATGAAGAGAGGCCTGAACTAAGTTAAGTGGCTACGGCATCAGAAGGCAGGAGAGACTAAGGAAACTGTACAAGGTAGGATGACGCATCTTGGTAATCAGTGGGGAGTAGGTGGTGTAGGGGTGACAGAGGGCTGTTGACCGACACCTGCTTCCTGGCTCAGGGAGACTGTGGATGGCAGTACTATCTACCACGATAGGGAACATCTTGTCATTCAGAACGAAACAGTCTCCTTCCCTCTACATCTTCTCTGTGTCTCCTGTGGTTCAATAGGATTCCCCTGGTCTCTGTACTCCCCATTCTTTTCACATGGAAGAGTCACGTGGTAAGTCATAATGCATACACAGCAGTGCTCATTTAGCTTCCTTACTGTTAGCCTTACATGCACGTTTACTCTCTGACTAGAAGCTCCTTATGCGCAAAGACCTCATCTACTTGTGACAGTACAGTATGTGCTCCATCAAGGCTGGCTGATTCAAGAGCCGGATTATGGAAACAACCCTAGGAAGAAACAGATAACCACCGTCCTTTTCTAGGGTTTTAAAAATACTTTAATCTTCTCTCTCTCCTTTTTAACTATAACAGGGGAAGGGAAGATTTTGAAAAACCATCCACAGATACTGGCAAAAGAAAAAATTCTACCACTTTCCAGGGGCAGGCCAGACCTAGTTAGGGCCTTATTGAACAGTGAGATTTGTCTTCTCAATATTAACCTATTGCTTTACAACTGTAAAAACACCTCCAAGAGATATGTGCCATGAACATCCAAGGGCAACGGGATGCCCACAAACTGAATCATCATATTACAAAGGGCCAACAGCAAAGGCTTTACAAACATCTGTTTTTGGTTCACTTTTGGATTAAGGGAATGTGATTACATGAGATTTGGCTGTGGCTGGTTACAGGGTTCAGGCAAAGACATGTAGAAATGTTTAAATGGTCACAAAACAAAATAACCACATAATTCACAAGTATCTAAACAAACTAAATTTTTACAAAAGCTGCTGTAATATTAAATGCACTGTTTCTATAGAGGAACCTATTACGTATAGCTTCATTCTCACTATAAAACTCACTATTTTTAAAAAGTACATGGCAAGGATGGGGGAAGGAGAGATGAGGGGGAAAGAAAGAATAGAAACCATAGTCTATTTTAGTAAAAATGCATTCTGTATTACCCTTTCAAGTAGTAAAAGTATTTAATTTAAATTAGCAATTATCTTTCAATTATAATTCTCAATATTTTAATTCACTTAGAAACTTTCCTAGAACTAAGATAACTTTCTGCCATCTGGCACAACAATATCTCCATATGGAAGAATTACTTACAGATCACAAATAAAAGAAATACGGAGATTGTAAATGCAGTATATTTGGCAATACAAATACAAATCTCCTCAAATTATATTCTAGAAGGCTTTACCTTAAGAGGTTTTCTCTCTTCTATATCAACATTTGGTCCTTTGTATTATTTACTTACAAAATAAAACTACACTAAATAAATATTTTGGTAAGGAGTTAACTGGAAAAAATTAAATTTAGTCTTTCATATTTTATTCATTAGTTTGCTCAGGCACTGGCAGCACAGTTGGGAGTAAGAACAACTAGCTTCTAATTCTAGTTCTTTGCCACTGTATGACCTTGGAAAAGTCACATTTTTTCTAGATTTCTTTTTTCTTTGGGCAAAACAGACATTATAACAGAATTATTGCTTGATTAATTCATTAGACTGGTATCATATTATTATGATAATTTTGCAAAAAAAAAACAGACTATGGTAATAAATCACTTCTATAAGTACTTTCAGATCTTCAGAGTAAAGTACCACTGGAAAACACTGGAAATACTGAACAAAATCAGTATTTCTGACAAAACCACAGATTGGAGAGTTATGGACAAAATAGTCACTCGGTGACATTAGTTTTACTGACCTCCCTGAACTTTGAATGTTCTTTATCAGAAAATTCACTGTATAAGAGAAAATGACTCATTGTAACTTCAATTATAGTAATAGGGGAAAGTTATGCTCATTATATTAAATGGTCTGACGCCTTCAGATAGCTGATGTTGCTTCAAACAAACATTTTGTACCAACCGAACTGTGGAATAATACTGGTATCTGATAACCCTGCAAAGATCAGAGTCTATTTTTCATTTCTCCCCCTTTTATTTGACCAACTGAGAGAAACTTTGCCAGAATGACACAAATTCGCAAGAAAACCAACGCTGGTAAATTTCAGTCAACGACTATTTAACAACTGCACAGTGTGTACACATCTAGATCTGTCTCACTGATTACCATCCAAGAAAATACTCCTCGTGTTATTTTCAACAGCTTTTCTTCTATTTGGACTGGTCTAAAGAATTAGCATGCAAGGAATGGCAATGATCATACATCAGCATTTCTCCCATTTGGGAACGTATATACTTACAGCTGCTGCTCCAGGACTTTAACAAGGACTTTATGCTAATTTCAAAAAACACAGAATCCTGTAGGCTCAACATTGTGTCTCAACTGGCTACAGCAGCAGCAGCAGCAACAGCAGCAACAACAGCAGCAGCAGCAGCAGCAACAGCAGCAGCAGCAGCAACGGATTTGTTGATCTATCTCTCCAAGCCGCTGTCCCTTCCCCTCTCGCAGGCAGCGAGTTTTGGCCCACAGTGCCTTGGCTTCATTACCATGCAGTCTCGCAGTGACGCACAACTATAGTGGAAACGCTGCTGAATGCAGATGAACTATCCAGTTGAATAAAAGCTTACAAGTTTATTACAAGTGCCCTGAAGGACATCATCACCTTTCCTTAGGTAGGCATACACGTGGCCACAATTATCTTCTCTGCTTATGTTCCTGTTATCAGTTTTGATGAGCTGTGTCTCTGGCCGCCTTTAGTATAGTCACTGCTAGTAAACAGACAAGGGTAGAGCTCTGCCCTTGGGTGCTAACTTCTCTCACTAAGGGTCTTAGAAATAAAAATAAATTCAGGTTTAGCATAAGACCTTTAAATCTTTTCCTGTAATAGCTGACAAAAAAAAAAAAAAATCAGTGGTATTTATTGCATCCCGGTGGCAGTTTTCTCTAGGCGATTTTAGTAGTAAATTCTCTCCACCCTTCTACACATCCAGGCAGTAAGCAGTGCCTTTCTCAGCATGCTTATGGTGAGAGAGTCCCCTGCCTCACTTAACCCACCAGAGAGAACGCTGGCTAAAGGGATGAAAAGATGATGTAATGAACACTGTGGCTGAGCCCCCACCAGCCCTCTAAAACTGCTCAGCTCAGGACAAAGTTTCCTCTGCGGCATGCAACTTAGTCAAAAGAGGGAACTCTATTATAATAATGGGATTATTTCAAAACATAGGGCCTTCTATTCTTAATGTAGCACATAATTCCCCGAGAAAATCTTACAGTCAGAATATCCATGAACAGCGAGAAATCTTCTGGTCAAATAAAATGCACATTTTAAAAACTTTATTCCATAGAAACTTCTGAAACTGGAAACTGACACTCTTACAAGCCTAACGGCTCTTCAAAATAGTAGGAAAGTTTCATAATCAAAACAAATAATATGTGACTGTCAGAAGAAGTGTCTTGACCTCATAATTAGTTTACTGCGACTCTGAAGGTCAATGGAACACGTGTTTTTCCATATGTGCAATACATTTGAATTGACCCACTTATGCTATTACATCCTTTAAAATACTACAAGGAAGGAGTGAATTCAGTGATCAAAGTCATAACTGAATAGATTTATTCATAACCAAATGGCTCGGCACTGTGTTAAAAGCTAAAAGAACATATGCACTTCCATACCCTAAGGGAAAAAGATAATCCTACCCTTTAAGACATACTCAGTGGTAACAGTATTGCTGGGAGTTTCATTGGAAGCTTGTACTTCTTCAGAGTAGTTCAAGAAACATGGAATAAGTCTGTGCCACTCCTAGTCCTGAACAGGCCCCAAACCTAATTCAAAGCAGGGCTGCAAAAAAGCTAGTCACACAGAACCCCCGCCCCCCTCGCCAATACCAAAATACATTGTTTGAATACATTTTCTTGATCAGAGACATCTCAGGATCAGTTAAGAGCAGGGTTTCCCCTGGTCAAATGAAATATAAAAGACTCACAGTGTTGCGTGAATAAACAGCATTCCCCGGTCCAAAAACACTACCTCCTACAATCCATTCATGTACATTAACAATGTATTATCAACAACCAAAACGTTCTGAGTTGTACACAGACCAGTTTGATATTTCTTTTTCATTAAAGCAGTCCCCAAAGTGATTTGACAATACAGTCCTCTTGTCATCAAACAGCTGTTAATAGATTGAGGGAATAAGCTGATCTAGACCTAAGCAAAGTATACCATTCAATGCCCAGACTCAGAAGTGAACCATGTCAGAGGCGCCTGGGTGTCTCAGTCAGTTACGCATCAGGTCATGATCTCACAGTTTCGTGCGTTCAAGCCCCGAGTTAGGCTCTACGCTGACGGCTGTGGAGCCTGCTTGGAATGCTCTGTCTCCCTCTCTCTGCCCCTCCCCTGCTCGCTCTCTCTCTCACTCAAAACAAATAAACATTTAAAAAAAAAAAAAAAAGAAAGAACTGAACCATGTCAGCACGCAGGCAACTCAGGAGGCACATGCCAAGATATTCTGCCTTATTTTTCTACCCCTGTTGAGGTAAGCCTACTAGCCTCACACAAATCTTAAAAGCTACTTAATAATATTTGGCCATAATGTCTCACCAAAGTAGTCAAGGTTCATTCCTAGTGAACCTTTAAAGACTGTAACAAGCAAAACTAACTGTCATATAGAACATCAGAGTATGAGAACTTTTTTGAGAGTGGGGGTAGAGGTTAAAAGGTAATTTTCTTATAATGTTAAAAAATGTATTTTCTTCTGCTTAAATTTTGCCTACACGGATATGAAAGAATAGAGAAGAACCTAAAGTTTCTGTTATATCTATCTAATCAGCCTGTTACCCTGTATATACAGTCAAAGCAAGTCAATAGTTTCTCTGGGGCATAGATGGATAAAATTAATTTCAGGGTTTATTTTGGAAGTCCCGCTTTATACCAGGATTTCCTTAGAGACAAAGGGTGAGTGAAAATGGCACTTTCTATATATATATGGGAAATAATTCAACAGGCCTGACTATATGGGCAAAGCCTGGGCTCTGAACTTTATTCTGAAATGCAAATAACACAATAAGTAGCATTACTACTCCAAATAGTAATCATAAATTTAACAAAGTTTAATGGGATAAGTACTTCTTTTCTAATGCTTCTCAAACTTGTATCACCCAAATCACTCAAGTATTAATCAGAAGAACTACATATTCACCCGTAACGATATATGTACCCAACAATACTTTTGGAAGACCCCAGGGTAGCAGAGACCTACTGTATTCTGAACGCTTTCTCAATCTCTCAATTACTAGTCATATTTTTACACTACACAAGTAGCACTCCTATCATTCTTCAAGTGAGTTCTCTATTTTAACCTATCAATGAATCACAGAAATACATACGTAGCCTAGAGCTTATTGTGAGCTTGCCAGAGACCAGTCAAAATACCAGTCCTCGGGGCACCTGGGTGACTCCACTGGTTAAGCGTCAGACTTCAGCTCTGGTCACAGTCTCATGGTTCTCGAATTTGAGCTCCGAGCCGGGCTCTCCGCTGTCAGCACAGAGCCTGCCTCCGATCCTCTGTCCTCCTCTCTCTCTGCCCCTACCCCGCTGATGTGCACGCGCCCTCTCTCCAAAATAAATAAACATCTTAAAAATATATATCGACCCTCTATTTTATTCTGTCTATAGATTCGGAATTCTCCAGGTTGTATCATACATATGTATTTTTTGGTATCCTCACCATAGAAAGATAGCCAGAGAAATCATTTCTTGAGGGCATATCCTTGGCAGAATAGAAAAATCCATTTTGGATAATTTTCTTTAACTATACTCCTCTCCACCTTTTAGATTATAATATATTAAAGAATGCTTTTAAAATGATAAGATCTCAGGGGTGCCTGGGTGGCTCCACTGGTTGAGTGACAGACTCTTGATTTCAGCTAAGGTCATGATCTCATGGTTTGTGGGATCGAGCCCCATGTTGGGCTCCACACTGACAGCTTGGAGCCTGCTTGGGATTCTCTTTCTCTCTCTGCCTCTTGCCTGTTCATGCCCTCTAAAAATAAATAAATTTTAAAAAAGGGGGGGGTAAGGTTTTGAAAATATAAACAAATCTATTAATTTTTAAAATGCTAAGATTTAGAACTTTTAAAATTCTTTAATGTTTACTTATTTTTGACAGACAGAGAGAGAGAGAGAGAGAGAGAGAGAGAGAGAAAGCAGGGAGGGGTAGAGGGTGAGGGAGACACAGAATCCAAAGCAGACTCCAGGCTCTGAGCTGTCAGCACAGAGTCTGACACGGGCTCAAACCCACAACTGCGAGATCATGACCTGAACCAAAGTCAGACACTTAACTGACTGAACCACCCAGGTGCCCCTTTAATGTTTACTTATTTTGGGAGAGAAAGAGATCTCCAGCAGGGGATGGGCAGAGAAAGAGGCAGGGGTGGGGGGGGAGAGAGAGAGAGAGAGAGAGAGAGAGAGAGAGAGAATTCCAAGCAAGCTCCATGCTGCCAGAGCAGAGATGGACATGGGGCTCAGTCTCACGAATCATGAGATCATGACCTGAGCCAAAATCACAAGTCACACACTTAACTGACTAAGCCACCCAGACGTCCCAAGATTTAGAATATTTTTAAGAATTTCATACTTTCAGGGGCGCCTGGGTGGCGCAGTCGGTTAAGCGTCCGACTTCAGCCAGGTCACGATCTCACGGTCCGTGAGTTCGAGCCCCGCGTCAGGCTCTGGGCTGATGGCTCAGAGCCTGGAGCCTGTTTCCGATTCTGTGTCTCCCTCTCTCTCTGCCCCTCCCCCGTTCATGCTCTGCCTCTCTCTGTCCCAAAAATAAATAAATGTTGAAAAAAAAAAAAAAAGAATTTCATACTTTCAATATTACCAGCCTTTTGCTGGGATCTTCTTGGTGTGGGTCAGATAATATAAAGCACTGCATACAGAAGATGGCTAAGGCAGTTCTCTTGCCCTCAAGGAGTTAGAAAGTAAGTTTCCCTCTTCCTTCTAATCAATTTCCATTTAATTCTACACTCTTTTCACTGGCACTTTAAGGATTCACGGAATTAGTTACTTGCTTTACATTTCTAAGTAGAAGGAAGACAGAGGTACATTCTAACACACCAAAGGAATGTGTACCAGGAAAAATACTCAATATATCTTTCAAAAATATTCCATTTAGGTATACGTTCTGAACAAAATGTTCCTCAATATATAACGAAGTTTGGATTTAACAGAATACCATACAACTCACTAAAATTTATCCGCAAGGAAATTAAAGTCTTCAATTATTAACATTCTTAGAAAGGGGGCAAATATAAGCATTACCCGTCATATTAACACGTTTTATAAATATCTCAGAACTTATTAAACTGGTATCCAAAACAATTACAATATGATAAAAACCAGAAACTTGGCAACTTTTTCTATATAAAGTGTCAACTATCCTATCACTCCTAGAGCCTTCGATTGTCCCAACAAATTTCAGCCTCTTCAAAAAACCCTTATCTTTTCTGGAGTTTAAAAAAAAGATTGAAAGACTTTAGGTATGGAAGGAAAGATGCTCTCAGGTTCACTAGGTAATTAATACCACACATGACATACAAAGAAGAAAACGGGGTACAGGGTGGGTATAATAGGTAATGAGGATTAAGAAGTACACTTGTGGGGCGCCTGGGTGGCTCAGTCGGTTAAGCGTCCGACTTCAGCTCAGGTCATGATCTCACGGTCCGTGAGTTCGAGCCCCGCATTGGGCTCTGTGCTGACAGCTCAGAGCCTGCAGCCTGTTTCCAATTCTGTGTCTCCCTCTCTCTCTGACCCTCCCCTGTTCATGCTCTGTCTCTCTCTGTCTCAAAACTAAATAAACGTTAAAAAAAAAAAAAAAAAAGAATGAAAAAAAAAAAAAAAAGAAGTACACTTGCTGCTTTGGTTTCTGTGTCTCCCTCTCTCT
Source organism: Prionailurus bengalensis (assembly GCF_016509475.1). Classification (NCBI taxonomy): domain Eukaryota; kingdom Metazoa; phylum Chordata; class Mammalia; order Carnivora; family Felidae; genus Prionailurus; species Prionailurus bengalensis. Next base: position 165,229,851 of record NC_057344.1, on the reverse strand, counting down.
CTCTGCCCCTTTCCCACTCGCATTCTGTCTCCATGTCTCTCAAAAATAAACATTAAAAAAAAAATTTTTTTTTAAAGTGCACTTAGGTTGAGCAATCAGTCGATATATGAAATTACTGAATCACTATACTGTACACGTGAAACTAATATAACACTGTTAACTATACTGGATTTTAAATAAACAGATAAACAGTAATTATCTATAATTACATCAGTAACTAACATTTACTTCTTAGTGCACTTACTTTCCTACTTCTTATAGATATTCCAAACTTTCTACAGTGGATTTAACATTTTAAAACTTCACTACAAAAAGGGAATAGGACTCCCTGGGGAAATGGCAGATTCTAGAGCTAGAGCACAAACACACGTGATAAGCCTAGAGCATCTTTCTACAAGCCAGAAAGTAGAAAGGGGCTCAAAATACAAAACAATGTGGGTATATCAAAAGGATATAGGAGCCAACTGAGAGAGCTGCCAATAGCCAAAGCTGTAATAATTTTTATTTTTAAAAAAAATGTTTGACTTATTTTTGAGACAGACAGAGCATGAGCAGGGGAGGCACAGAGAGACAGGAAGACACAGAATCTGAAGGAGGCTCCGGGCTCCAAGCAGTCAGCACAGAGCCTGACGCAGGGCTTGAACTCACAAACCTTGAGAACTGACCTGAGCTGAAGTCGGACACTTAACCAAAAAAGCCAACCAACCAAATAATAATAATAATAATTTTTTTGAGAGAGAGAGAGAGACAGGAAGAGAGAGAGAGAGAGAGAGAGAGAGAGAGAGAGAGAGAGAGAGAGAGAATGCATGCAGGCAAGTGGGGGAAACGCAGAGGAAGAGAATCTCAAGCAAGCTCCATGCCCAGCACAGAGTCGGACATAAGGCTCTATCCAACCACCATGAGATCATGACCTGAGCTGAAATCAGGCGTCAGGTGCTTAACCAACTGAGCCACCCACGCACTGAACAATAAAATAAACAATATAGTTTTGAAATACAACCCCAAGTATAAAATAAACATCCATGAATCTATACTGATATAAATAAATGACCAAATAAGTAACAGAGAAGAGACAAATCTCACAGTGTACAGAAAACAGTTAAACTAGCAGGTCTGTTACCCTTTGAAATATCTACTTACAAGATTGTTTCTTAGCTAGCATCTGAGAATTTCGATTTTAAGAGGGCCCCACCATTCCAGGAACTAAAAAGAGTGGTTCACTATGCCTAAACTGTCGGTACAAACAGTATAGTTTAGATTAAACATTTGTTTTCCTTCAGGGAGTCTAAAACTTGGGTATGTGTCAGGCAGAGGGTACCTATGTGACCAGCCCCAATAAAAATCCTGGGCACTGAGTCTCTAATGAGTTTCTCTGATTGGTAACATTTCACCCGTAATGTCATAGCTCACTGCTGGGGAATCACGTACTTCCCCTATAATGCTACTGGAAAACTCTGGAAGCTGGCATCTGGTTTCCCCTGGATTTTGCCCCACATGCCTTTTCACTTGCTTATTCTGCTTATTACTCTTATGCTATAATAAATCACAGCTGTGAGCACAACTATATGCTGTGTCCGCGAGTCCTTCTAGTAGATCATAAAACCCGAGAGGGGCACCTGGGTGACTTAGTCAGTTAGGTGTCCGCCTTTGGCTTAGGTCGTAATCTCAGGGTTCGTGAGTTTGAGCCCTGCATTGGGCTGTCTGCTGTCAGCACAGAGCCCACTTCAGATCCTCTGCCCCTCCCCACCTGCCTCTCTCAATCTCTCTCTCTCTCAACCTCTCTCTCTCTCAAAAACAAAAAAACATTTAAACCTGAGAGTGGTCTCAGGGACCTCTGTGACATATTCAGGAGAATTCCAAATGATTTATGTAGGTAATTTACCCTCAAGAAAAATATTACTCCCAACCCTTAAAAGCATGAGCTACACTAAGTGACTTTCTTCCAAGGCATACAAAATAGAAAGCAGGGAGAAAAGAGTAACTTTATTCTGGAGAAACCTGACATACACTACCTCAAGCCAGGAGATCAAGGTTAACATCATCACTGATAAGAGTACACACTCTTGATATATAATACAATATGATGAAAATGGCACTTTATCTCTGTGTTCTTCCTGCCAAGAAGCCATAACCCGAGACTAACCATGGGAAAAAATTTTTTTGATAAACCTAAATTGAAGAGTCTGCAAATTACCAAACCAATATTCCTCAGCGTTATCAAGGTCATTAAAAACAAGGAAAGTGTGGGAAACTATAATATAAAATTATATATAAAATATAATACTCAGAGCATTTTGCAGATACTCTAGAAGGTAATAGGGCTAAAGACTACTATGAACGCTCCTTAAAAAAGCTTCAAAAGATCCACAACAAGCCTCAAAGGATTAAATGATCTGTAAGTACTGCCTTTTAGAGCAAAGAATAACACTCTTTAAGAGAATGCAACAAAATCCAGCTCTTGACAATGCCACATTTCTAATCTCCAGCATCCAACAAAAAAATATTTAAAAATTATTAAAAAGTTCTATTAAATTATCTGTGAAGATGTAGGAAAATGTGACCCATAAAATCAATATGGTAGACCTAGAAATGACAGAAATGAGGGAAATAGCACATGTGTTCTTTAAAAAGCTATTATAAAGTCTTTAAAAAGCTATTTATAAATAGGCTGAAACACTTAAAGGAAAAAAATAAACACAATGAAGAGAAAATAGAAGATATAAAAAGCAGACTCAAACAGAACTTTGAAAAATAAAATATACTATATCCGTAACAATAAATTCACTAGACACAGCAAGAAAAATTAGATTCTAGGAAAGAAAAGAACAGTCAACTTGGAGAAATGGAAATAGTAGCTCCAAAGTGAAGTGCAGATAACAAAACAATAAAAAGAGAATTCTCAAAGCTCCAGTGACCTTTGGAACAACACCAAACAGTCCAACCTATTTGTAATTGGAATCTGAAAGGAATGAACAGAAAATATTCCCTACGGAAACAATAATTTTCTAAAATCGAGGAAAATTATCAACCCACAAATCCAAAACTGTCATCAAACCTCAAAAAGAATACACACACACACACACACACACACACACACACACACACACACACAAACCATGCCAAGGCACATCATAATCAAACTGCAGATAACCCAATGACAAAGAGAAAATCTTAAAAAGCAGTCAAAGAAAAAGTAAGTTACATACAGAGGAAAAAAGATACAGATCAACACAGATGTTTCATCTGGAACTATACAAGGCACTATCATGGGCACTGAATCCCTAAGGAGTTTCTCTGGTTGGTAACATTTCACCAGTAATGATATTGCTGAAAAGCTTAAAGCATGAAACTGATGACCTGTAATTCTACATCCAGTGAAAATATCTTGCAAAGATATACGCAAAAGTTTTCTGAGACAGACAAAACCTAAAAGAATCTGTCACCAACAGATCTGCATACAAAAAAATGTCAAAGTTCTTCAGGCAGAAAGAGGATTATCCAAAATGAAACTTGAATTCACACCATTGATGAAGAATGCTGGGAATGGTACACCTCCATTTTCTCATTTTCAATTTCTTTAAGTTAATTGGCTGCTTAAAGCAAAAGTGGTTAACATACTGTCAGGTTTAATAACATATGCAAAAACAAAAATTCTGCCTACAATGGTACAAAGGTTGGAGGGGAGAAACAGAAGTATAAGATTTTAGGTTCTGGGGCGCCCAGGGTGGCTCTATCGGTTATGTGTCCGACTTCCGCTCAGGTCATGATCTCACACTTCGTGGGTTCGAATCCCGTGTCAGGATCTGTGCTGACAGCTTGGAGCCTGGAGCCTACTTTGGATTCTGTGTCTCCCTGTCTCCCTGCCCCTCTCCTGCTTGCACTCTGTCTCTCTCTCTCTCAAAAGTAAATAAACATTTTTTAAAAATTTAATAAAATCTTTAAAAAAGATTTTAGGTTCTTACATGATACATTAAATATTATGTTATTATTTGAAAGCAGACTGTGATAAGTTGAAATTCATTTTGAAAGCTCTGGAGCAACTAGTTTGAAAAAAGAGTTTTTTAAAAAAAGCCAATAAGAGAATAAGTTACAATACTAAAAAGTATACAATTAGTAACAAAAGAAGGTAACAAAAGAGGGAGAAAAATACAAACCATGCCACTAATTCTGCTAAATAGAAACCGTCCAAACACTGGGTGCAAGCGCCCTGTCAAATGCTAAATGATGATTTAGTGAATAAAACAGATCTCTGTGCCCTAAGGAAGGTTAGGATACAAGGGGGCAGATTGAGAGAGAGAGAGAGAGAGAGAGAGAGAGAGAGAGAGAGATGGGGGGGGTGTCCCCACATATAAACATGCAAATATACATGACAAATTGTGACTAAGACTGTGACTAAGGCAATAAAGTGGATCTACTGACAGAGGAAAACAGTCGAGGCCCTACTGAGCTAGGGTGGTCAGGGATGAACACTCTGAGGGGACAATACCAAATGTCCAATCTGTTCGGCAGTGTATCTCCCGAAACCCACAAAAGAAAATAGGTTGAAATCAAACTAACTCTGGCTGGCCAAGGATTAAGGTGCTAAAGTCATACCCACTTGGTTCTTTCACTTACCTGAGGACATTTGCCAAGAACCCCTGAAATATCCAGAGGGCCCCCACGAAACATTGAAATTGGTAATCGGATAGCATGGACGAGTTTTGAGCAGGAACGAGGCCAGACAGACCAGCAGACTGGTTAGGAGACTGTGTTCTCCTGAAGTCTGCTGAAGAAGTTGCTGAGGTGAAAGACACTAAAGGTGTCTCCGAGGTGAGAGATACTAAAAAACTAAACAGTATACCTACAAGAATCAGGAAAAAAGCAATAAAGATAGGAATAAGAGGAGAGATTCCAATTTTTCCTACCAGATACTTCTTGATGTATTTGATGACTGACAGGATAAGGGAAAAAAAAGTAAAGCTGAAATCTCAAAAGTGAGCCCTAGGTTTAGGTAACCACGTGGGTCACGGCACGGCGCTAACCATGGGAGAGCCAGGTGTAGGTCACATCAAGAAGAGTTTGGGCTACATACATCTAAAGTACAAAAACGATGTCAGGACTACAGATAAGAGGAGGATACAGAGACACAAGAGAAGCAGAAAGACAATCTACCCCACAAGCTCTCTAGCTGTCTTTTCCATTGATGAGGGGGGAAAAATGAATTCATTATTTTCAAGTACCTACTAGCCAACAATAACCACAAAGTAATGGATACAGCAGAACTGAAGAAAATTCAAACCAAAAATAAATAATAAACAAACAAATAACAGAGAGAGAGAATTCAAATACAGAGAGAGAGAGAATTCAGAGAGAGAGAGAATTCAAATACAGCACTATGAGAGAGAGCCAACAAAATAAACAAGTCAGTAATGAAGGGAATCTGCCCCTGAAATGCATCAGAATTCCACCTTGATTTCTGGTAGTAAGGTTTGCAGGTGACATCCAAATTAATTGCTCATTTTGGAAATGCAAATCTAGTTTCTGAATTAACAGCCATAGCTGTAAGAGGATTTCTAATAAAGATACGTTTTATACAAACGTCACAGACTGGACCAATGCATCAATATGTTCACAAATTAGCAACATAAAATCTGTAAAGGAGCATTTTAACTAAGCTCTATAATTTGAGGTGTGGTTACCTATGCAGCAATTATATTACAATTTTGTGTGCTGTAAGGTACAATTACTGCTACCTTCCTGACACAGGGTATTTATTAATAGTCCAACTTGTTCCTAGCTTTTGGTTTAAGTTATTTTTATACATTTCACACATTAAAAAAAAAAAATTGCTTCCTCTGCTTAAAATGAAGCAGTCCAGACCCTGTAATCATATTTTCTTCCTTGCCTTCACAAACCATACCAACTTGCTATCATTTGGTCCAGTGCTAAGATATTATTATTTCTTGAATGAGAAGAAAACCTGTTTATGAATGTATTTAAAATTCATTCTTGAGGTCGTATCTGGAAATCAGAAATTATTTTCAATTACCTGAAATAATTTTTGAAGATACTGTTAACAAAAGCCCAGAGTTAGAGGCATCTGGGTGGCTCAGTCAGTTGAGCGTCTGACTTCTGCTTGGGTCACGATCTCACAGTTCGTGAGTTCCAGTCCCTGGCTGGATCTGGCTGTCTGCTGTCAGCACACAGCCCACTTCAGATCCTCTGTCTCCCCTTTTCTGCCCCCTCCCCCATTCACGCTCTCTCTCTAAAAAATGAAAATTTTAAAAATAAATCAAAAAATAAAAATAAAAACCCAGATTTAAATTCTCTATTCAAAAGGCTACTCACTATTAGATTTGTATTTTTATCGCAATGCACGTAATGTATATTCACTGCCCCAAAAGAAACCAGAATTGTCAATACTAAGATACTTTCACTGCCACTACATATTATAAAGATATACTGGGAAGAAAGGGCTATTATATGCATTATAATTAGTCAATCCGACTGGCAAAAGATAGATAAAATTCTGTAAGCTATGAATAGCGTGAACACAAAATGACCAAAGCAGGACTTTTTTGATCACAAAAATAGGCACTATTGATGACATGCCAGAACAGAGACACAAACCACAACTGACCGGGGTCTATGGAGACCTATGGTCACCTTATCCAAAAAGTAAAGGCTCACCATTTCCTGCCAATGCTCGCCTTTCTGGATTTTTCCTGCATTGCCAGTGACATGTAACTTACCATCAACTAAAAGTTTTTATCATTAAAGCCACCTTTGATATCATTCTTAGTTTTACAACAAAGGGGTGAGTCAGCAAGGCTAGAGGAGTAGAGGAGTCGAAACCAGGAAAGGAAAGGAGATGTCAATACATTGCACAGGGAACCAAACGTACAGACAAAAACCACACTTAGCAAACGGAATATCAGTAGGGGTAGGAAGCAAAGATGAAGAGATTGTCCAGCAGAATTAAATGGGCAAGCCCAAAATACAGAAAAAAAAGTACAGGTAAGCTTAACGTATACTGTATTAAGAAGAATCTGGAAAACTCTACCTTCATAATCTTAATATTCTTCAAAGACCCACTCTAAACCTAGTAAATCAAAACCTACGTTTTTATAAGATCCATAGGTCATTCTCAAGCACATCAAAGTTTAAGAAGAGCTATTTTAAAATACACTGATATAAAAATATCATTCTCTTATTTATGCCATTTTTAGTATACACTTATACTCGTTTAAAAATAGAGATTAGGAAAATTCAGAAGCCTAAGAAATAAATTTTCTGTATTCCCTACAAAGAACTTTCCAGAGATTTTTTGTTTCGCTTTTTTAATGTTTTTTATGAATTTATTTTTGAAAGAGAGAGAATACAAGTGGGGAAGGGGCAGAGAGAGAGAGAGGGAGACACAGAATGTGAAGCAGGCTCCAGGCTCTGAGCTGTCAGCACACAGCCTGACATGGGGCTCGAACTCACAAACCGCGGGATCATGACCTGGGCCAAGGTCACTTAACCAACTGAGCCACCCAGGCACCCCAGAGGGTTTTTTTTTTTTTTAATAATTTCTTCATCAACTAGACTAGAAATATATACCAGCTTATACTTCTTCAGAATAGTATAAGAGAGCATCACACAGCTTACCTATTCTTAAATCATTCTTTAGGGAAAAAAAGCTATCAAAAACCTAAGAAAAAGAAGAATTTAGAATTTAGGTAAGGTGACTATAATTTACATCTGTGATAATGAGGTTATTTTGGATACTTTAACAATTTAAATGAAGGGATCAAATGATGGAAGGTTCACTTTGCCGATACAGATTTTAGAAAAATATAAAGCTAAACAACAGACTAATCCTCATCTTAATGGTCATTTTTCTACAAAGAATCACCTGAGATTAGGTAATTACCTTTACAGCTAACTTATTCTTTTAAAATAACAAAAAGACTAGGTTTAATACATTTGATGATTAAAATAAGACAAAGTGTGTTTTCTGTCCACATATGTGGCAGGAGTGAGTGAGAGATGGGAGAAAGGTATGCATACTTATGGCCTAACGGACAGGGGATTCCAATGTGGAAAGGTCTTAAACAAAATGATTGTTAAAAGCAACCATTTCAGGGCTCCACATCAGGACACAAAGGGCATACAGGAAATGTAGTAAGCCAACAACTGTTACCTTTAAAGAATAAACTATCTGGCCTTCCACAAAGAGTCACTGAATCACAGATTTTTTTTGTTGTTGTTTAACTGGAGAGACTTTGAAGATCACATAACATAATCTGTTACATCTTAGATGAGAGACACAACGGAAGCCCAGGGAGGACAAATGATACATGTGGATCCCAAATCAAATTAACAAATATTTACTGAACACCTACTACGGATAAAACACTATTCCGGGGCGCCTGGGTGGCGCAGTCGGTTAAGCGTCCGACTCCGGCTCAGGTCATGATCTCACGGTTCGTGGGTTCAAACCCCCGCATCAGGCTGTGTGCTGACAGCTCTAAGCCTGGAGCCTGTTTCGGATTCTGTGTCTCCCTCTCTCTCTCTGCCCCTCCCCCACTCGCACTCTGTCTCCCTCTGTCTCAAACATAAATAAACATTAAAAAAAGTTTTTTGAAATAAAAAATTTTTAAAAAGGCTACAGAAAATACAAGTAAGTAAGTGTAGCATTAGATCCCTTCAAATGGATCCCCTTCCAGTCTCTGCTTCCCAGGTTAAGTTACCTGCACAGAACCCTCTGATGTTACCAATATTCTTTCCTATATTCTAGTTAGGGGTTTGAACACTTGGGTCCACAGGCTAAATTGGGTTCATCGCCTGTTTTTGTAAACAGAGTTTCACTGAAACACAGCACATTCATTTGCAGATCATCTAGGCCCCTTTTGCCCCACAAAGTCATCACGAAGTATTTGTGACATAGACGTGTGGCCTGCAAAGCCTACAACAGTTACTATCTGGACCTTTCCGGAAGAGGTTTGCCAACCCATGTTCTAGATCATTACCTGTACGACTTGGGGATTTTGTTTGGGTTTTTTTTGTTTGAAGCTACTGGAAGGTTAGTTTTGCCTCAGGAACCACTGCCCACCGAGCAACGTGCTAGATGGTTTCAAAGGAAAAGCCAGGTGCTAAATATGGCAACTGACAGCAGCTCTCAGGAACAAGTAAAAACTTGCTCTGGTCCATAGAAGACAAGAATCAAAGGAGAGAGGACTCTAAAATCCAACAAACATTTACTAGCTGCCTACTAAGTACTTGGCATTGGGCTAGGCTCTGGAGCTACTCACATAAGATCAAGTCTATTCACAAAGAATTCACCGTCTGGTAAAAGAAACAACACGTTTGTATTAAATGGAATAGCAGAAGCTAGTGGACAATGAGTTAGAGTCCTGACACAAAGAATAATTAACTGAGCTGGGGGCAAGGGAAATGATTCAACCCCAATGTTGGTCATGCAGAGACCTTCAGCTCCAGTTCCAGGACAGGGCCAGGGAGAAAGGCTTAGATCCACAGGTGCCTCAACCCAAGGCGACCGCCTGTATATGGGTGGAGTTAACCCTTGGCCTGTATGCTGCTTCCCGAACTCCCTTTATAGCATGCTTTATTTTTTGTTGAACTTTTCTAGTATATTCCTTTAGTTACATTTTAAACTTACACTCAGCTTCAGTCATCTTTACCTCTTTTACTGAGCTCTTTTTAAACTTCATCTTTATTTTCTTCAGTGCCTTCTGACAGACATTATTTATCACCTTTTTTGCCTTTTTATGCCTTTATGATTTCAGTATGTTTTGATTAACATTTATTTAGTTGCATATTTTTCTTATCTCCTTTGTTTCAACTATCTTATCCCAGACATAATACCTTCCGTTGACAGGAGGAATTGTAGTATTTTAAAAACGAGTATCACCACACCAGTACTCTGGAATGAATAGCAGTTCTGTGATTAGAAAATGGCAGAGAACACGGGGACAGAGAGAAAGCTATTCCCGACCCCTTAAAAAGGGAGACAGGTGCATCTTTATTTCAATTAAGTTTCTTGCAAGTGCTTTCTAAAGGCCAAAGTAGTAAAACCCTGACCCTAACTGAAGCCATGCTTAACAGTGCCAATAAAAGAGAGAGAGAGAGAGAGAGAGAGAGAGAGAGAGAGAGGAGAGAGAGAGAGGGAGGGGCAAACCACAAGAGACTCGTAATAACAGAGAATAAACTGAAGGTTGATGGAGGGAGGGAGGTGATAGATGGGCATTAAGGAGTGCGCTTGTGATAAGCACTGGGTGTTGTCTGTAAGTGATGAATCACTAAATTCTACTCCTGAAACCAATATTACACTGTATGTTAACTAACTAGAACTTAAAGAAAAAATATATGTGTATATATACACACACACCCATGTAACAAGGAGACAGTCTAAAGTGACCCTTCTTCCTGTTTCCGATTCTGTGTCTCCCTCTCTCTCTGCCCCTCCCCCGTTCATGCTCTGTCTCTCTCTGTCCCAAAAAAATAAATAAACGTTGAAAAAAAAAATGTTTAAAAAAAAAAAAAGGCGCAGTCGGTTAAGCGTCCGACTTCAGCCAGGTCACGATCTCGCGGTCCGCGAGTTCGAGCCCCGCGTCAGGCTCTGGGCTGATGGCTCAGAGCCTGGAGCCTGTTTCCGATTCTGTGTCTCCCTCTCTCTCTGCCCCTCCCCCGTTCATGCTCTGTCTCTCTCTGTCCCAAAAAAATAAATAAACGTTAAAGTGACCCTTCTTATGAAGTGTTAGGCTAACTTTAAAAACAACCAAGAGAAATTACAAGGTCATGTTGCCGCACTAACTTCTAAAAACCTTTGTATGTGAATCACACACTCACTTAGCCGTGGTGATCTGGACGAGCACACGCTGTGGACAAAGAAGGAAGCACAGGAAAAAGTGTTGCAGCACAAGCTCCTGTGAACTGTCACGTAGCTAGCTATAAATCACAAGCTCAAGTTTCTGGAATTATGCACAAGAAAAGACCTAGATCCAAATTCCTAGAGTATTTTCTATGATGCAGTGATCCAAGGACAAGTTCCAGTTAAATGCGATTCATCTACCTCCAAGTCAAAAATCCAAACGTTTTTATAAATAATAAAAGCCACCGTGCATTATTAAACTATGTGTCAATTCTGCTGCCATCTTTTACAATCTTGAAAGCAATGCTACAAAAGGAGCTATCACTCAAATGGATAAGTGAGGTTAACTGGCCTAGAGAGAGAAAGCAGACCAGTCAAGGACATGCAGCCAGCGACCACAGGAGCTCAGCTCAGTCTGGGTCAAAGCCCTACTCCAACTCCTTCCAGAGTACTTCACTGCCCCTCTCCTATCATGCCTGTAGTAGTAGGTCTTCCCGATAGCTCTCCTCTATTATGAGAATGCTCACAGATCCAGACAAGGTGTAAATGTCAGTAAGGCTTCTACATCCTTCAATGATTACGGCTTGAAAAGTACTCCAAAGGCTTTCCTAAATAAGGGACCCTGCTTGATTTCATGACACTATGAGAGCCCAATGCTTCCAAATCCCACTTGTATAAGCAAGAAAAATTCCTGAATTCCTTCACACATTTCCACAAATTATCATTTGGGTCAGACCAGAAATTCCAGAGCAGACTGATTATTATTCCAAGCTCAGGTTCTTCGAGGACATTGCCTTGCCCAACATCCTTTTTATCACATTTGAATTCCATACGTTTCTCCAATCTCCTTAGGTCTCACTACAAGCATGAGAAGTACCAGAAGAAAACTTCATCTCAATTTTCTCCCAGGACTTTCTCTAAACTCCCTATTAATAGTCCAGTCTCACATGAAGATATATAAATCACTCTTTACCCATCCCGTTCCCTTCTAAAAAGAAACTGGCCTGCCATGGTATTCCTCTGCCCAATACAGGGCGTATCAAACAAAAATGAGCTATTCTGGAGATACAAAATCTAATGACTGAGAGCTATGGATCTGCAAAAACAAAACTGAAAACGGATCACTTATTAAATAGGAAATCCAGTTAGCAACAGTATCCCCTTTTCTTTACTAGTCAAATATAGACGGCAGCCTTTAAAACTCAACCACGAGGCATTTGGAATTTTACAGCAAGTGCTACATTTTACTTTGTCCCTGCTAGGGAACTATGCCGAATACCTCAAGAGAGGAATACTAGTATACTATCTAAATGTTTATTATCCCATGGAGTCATTAACACTTTGTAATGAAATGGAATGGTATCCCAATGTGTGTCTCTTAATTGTTTTTGTAAAAGTCACGTGAAACGGCTATTCACTTAATCAGCTTATGTAACCAGAGTGGTATAAAAATAATTATCAACCAGTCATTAGAGTGAAACACAGGGTCTCAAAGAGTAAGGCTTTCTATTGGAATTAAAGTTTTTTTCCTATTGAAATACAGCTCTTAATTAAAATGAAACCACCAAAAAGGATATGTTCTTTAATAGCACAATTAAATTTGATAGATGCACCACTCTTTTAAAAAATAGATTTCATACATAACAATTCCACATCAAACACTGCAATGAGATGGAGGGCAGGGAACAAATGCCTGACTCTACACCAACGACCACCATTTAGTAGCTAGAAAACCTAAAATAATTTGCTTAAGCCACTCTGAAGTTTTAAAACTCTTTATAACAACCTTTCTCGGGGCGCCTGGGTGGCTCAGTCAGTTAAGCGTCTGACTGCAGCTCAAGTCATGATCTCACAACTTGTGAGTTTGAGCCCCGCATTGGGCTCTGTGCTGAGAGCTCGGAGCCAGGAGCCTGCTTCAGATTCTGTGTCTCACTTTCTCTCTGCCCCTCCCCTGCTCACACTGTCTGTCTGTCTGTCTGTCTGTCTGTCTCTCTCTCTCTCTCAAAAATAAATAAATAAATAAACATTTAAAAAAATTTAAAAAACAACCTTTCTTGGGGCGCCTGGGTGGCTCAGTCGGTTAAGCGGCCGACTTCGGCTCAGGTCATGATTTCGCGGTCCGTGAGTTCGAGCCCCGCGTCGGGCTCTGTGCTGACAGCTTAGAGCCTGGAGCCTGTGTCAGATTCTGTGTCTCCCTCTTTCTGACCCTCCCCCGTTCATGTTCTGTCTCTCTCTGTCTCAAAAAATAAATAAACGTTAAAAAAAATTTTTTTTTAAAAACAACCTTTCTCACAAGGTTTTCAGAAAGACTTGGAGAATACTTGCTCATTCAACCAGTATTTATTGAGAAACTATTACGTTCCAAGCCCTGGAACACATCAGTAGGCAGAGGAAACTCTATGCTCAACTTACATTCTACTTGAGGGAGAAAGAGAACAGGTATGTACTAAACAGGTAGACAAAACAGACCACTTAAGTTATGGGTAAAACAAAACAAGGAAACAATGCCCAGAATACAGAAGGTGCTCAAAAGCTTCTTCCATCCGTAATGTTGATATATACTCAGTCCTGTTCAACGTGTCATTACCTCTGTTCTTTGTGAATTATAAAAATCAATCTTATACTATATTTACACTCACTTATTCTTGACTCAAAACAGAATGAACAACAACAAAATTAAGGTTGATTCCATCAGAATAAAAATAACCCAATCTTGGAGATGCAAGGACTTTGCAGCTGTCACAACAGAAGCCTGTGGAAACACACTGCCTGATTCTTAGGATCTGACTCATGACCAAGCCTAATAGTCATTGTTCTTTAGTGGTCAGACAACATTGTAGTATATTCTCGATCAGTGAAGGGCATTTTCTCCCCACCAACTTTTATGCCTGAAGACAGATATTATGTATGCCAATTCTACTAATATCTCATCAGTGAAATCAGTCTTTGATCACATTAGAACTCTACACCAAAAATATATGGATATTTAAGCACAGTTATGAATAAGATTACATCCCATGAACACCTTGGGTCCTTTTTTTTTTGTAATAAAGAATTTGGGGCAGAAAATAAGCAATTTACTTCTTTAACAAAATTGCAATATTACACAACTATATACAGTAGAGTTCCTCTACTATAAAGTGTAACTATTAACTAATCATATAATCAAAAACCGCCATTAAAGTTGGAATCAGGGGAAACAAAGATCAATAGGTCCACTGAAGGTTTTATTTTAACTTAAAATATAAAGTCCATGGTTTATTCCTAGCATTTTGACATAGTGCCAAGTCCTTAAGGTGAATTTGCTGATCACAGCGCTGTCTGCCTTGCCCAAAATCCAACCCATGGACATCGTCTATGATTTCCAATTTCAATTTCCTCAAAGTAGAGAGGGAAGTTGAAGGTATCTGATGGAAAGATCCTTCCAGTCTTACACCCTTCTCTGACTTGCATGTAGCTCAAGAGCACTTTTAATTTTTTAGTTTTTTAGGAATTCATTTTATGGAGTCTGACCACAGCAAACTTGTTTACACCAAAACAACCCCTTCTTTTCAGTCTCATACTTCACTGAATTAGGTAATACCTAACTAAATTGCACGATCACCATTACAAGCGTAATTGGCATAAACAGGTTTGGCTTAAAACACAGCCAACTCTTGGTAAGCCCACACAACCCAACCTGTTGGGTGCAAAAACGGTGGGAAAGGCTTTGGACAGTGTGCAGTGTCAGCCACAGGCATCTGTAAATAGGTTTTACAGAGAAAACAGAGGATTTCTGGCAAATCCAGTCAGCTGTTTGAGAATGTCTACAAAATTCTTAAAATATCATGTTGACTTAATATCCAGAGACAGTTACAAAGTGAAAAAAATTACCAAAAGCAAAGAGAAATGTTCAAAATATCAACCCTGAAAACACCTTTAAATTCTATGCATATTTTTGTGAAGGAAACCCCAAATATCTATGAACACTTCTAGGGTCGAAAAGTACCAGGAAAATTTCTGTATATTGCAGACTGGCTTATTCTCAATTGATTCTCTCACAAAAGCATAGTTATCAGTCCATATTACAATCTTGTCTAACATCCCTTAAAATGACATTTTCCATTTTGAGTTAACAAGTGAATAACTCGGCACCTGATGCAAGTACAAAGAGAGATTCCACACCAGTTTCTCTCCAAAGAATAGTTCCTTCTCTGTATTAGTGATATGAAATCTCTCGATAGCCTTGATCTCTCCTTTTATTACATGAACAAAACTGTAACACCCCTTAGAACTGCACCCAGTCATATCTGCGTGACTTCTGGCTAAACTACTGCATTATCTCTATCCCAGAACCACCAGAAAACAGGAAGTAACATTCACTCAAGCTGAGTTGCAAGCAACCTATTTGCAGACGGCTGGGAATCATGTGTGTCTTATTCTTATCTACAATATAAATTTAGTATCACATCTTGAGATTCAAGAAAAGGAATTTGATCAGTAACTTGAAATTGAAGAACCAGACATTTTAAAACCAAATCTCTCTACAGAAATTGCCAAAGAAGTCCTGTAAGTTAATTTTAAGTCACTCTATAAAGCTGAATTTTTTTCTAATTTTTTTAAACTTATTTATTTATTTATTTATTTGTTTGTTTGTTTGTTTATTTAAGAGACAGAGAGGGACAGAGTACAAGCAGGGGAGGGGCAGAGAAAGGGAGACACAGGATCCAAAGCAGGCTCCAGGCTCTGAGCTTTCAGCACAGAGCCTGATGCGGGGCTCGAACTCACAAATTGCAAGATCACGACCTGAGCTGAAGTCAGACGCTTAACCGACTGAGCCACCCAGGCGCCCCAAACTGAATTCTGTTCTTGAAGAGAAAAACTGGGCAATAGTTATTCCACAAAGAACCTGTAGCCTCTGAAATTTCAAACAGATTCTTCAGCACTCCATGATTCTGCTTTGCTTTTGACCGCGATTGGCAAAAGGATAAATACTAGGGAAAATTCTTAACCATTGAGTGCTTATTTGCAAATTAATATAAATTGCAAATCTTATTATTACACTTTGTAACGTGTGTGCTGCATTCAAAAATGTGTAAAATAGTCTTAAAAAAAAAAAAAAGGAACCATATTAAACAAATGGAGATAGTAGAGAACATTTAAGCACCAAGTCCAACCATGCAGTCCTTGGTACGGTAAGGAAACTAAGATGATTCAAGACTGAACACTAAAGTAAATTTTTAATAGCTGAAATCACTGCACATATAAATATATTCATAGGTTTCACATATGCATACACTGTTGAACACAAAACCAAGGGCTGAATGACTTACAGATTTTAATTTAAATGTTTATGTATTTATTGAGAGAGAGAGCGAGAGAAAGAGTGTGCACCAGTGGGGTTGGGGAGTAGAGAGAGAGAGAGAATGAGAGAGAGAGAGAGAGAGAGAGAGAGAGAGAGAGAGAGAGAAAGAGAGGAAGAGAATCCCAAGTAGGCTCCACACTGTCAACATAGAGCCCGTCCCGGGGCTTGGTCTCACGAACCAGGAGATCCTGACCTAAGCCAAAATCAAGAGTCAAATGCTGAACCAACTGAGCCACACAAGTTCCCCTACAGATTTTAATTTAAATTAAGACACACTAATCCATCAGTGGCCTCACCTTTACTTCATCCACCCAAATATGTGAAGAGCATAAAAATGACTTCTAACCATTACATTGTAAATGCCAACATAAATTTCTTCTGAAAACTTAAATTTCCTTCTCCTTTCTTTTACACAATTGATATTTTTAAAACAAAATATACGGTTTCTCATAAATATGACCCTATTTTTTAAACTGACAAGAAATAGGGAGAATACAAAAAAACAGGGACAAGCCCTGGGGAGCTTAAATAGAGAAATTTGTGAATGGTAACTTAGCATTGTGTATTCAAATTTAAAATGTACAAAGAAATTTATACTGAGAAGTAATCATACAGAGGTAAAAAGTGATATAAATGAATATTTGTTACATAATTATTTTTAATAACTAAAAATTAAAATCATTCTAAATGTTCATCAGTTTAAGACACTGATTGAATAAACTATTATCTACAACAATGGAGAGCACTTTAAGTGAGACAGAGAGATGTTTATGATGTATTAAAAGAAAAGGCAAGAGGAGTTTGGATAGTAAATCTCATTTTTAAATTCTAGAAATAAAAATGTGCATGTGCATATGAAAATATGCATAGAAAACAGCTATAAAAAACTTAAGAGAGCTTACAGAAACTCTTCTTTCTACTAAATATTACATTAATTTATATGAGCAGTTATTTATTCCCTAAGATTAAAAAAGTTCATAATCATGGGAATGCAAGCTGGTGCAGCCACTCTGGAAAACAATGTGCAGGTTCCTAAAACTAAAACTAGAACTACCCCATGACCCAGCAATTGCACTACTAGGCATTTATCCACGGGATACAGGTGTGCTGTTTCAGAGGGACACATGCACCCCCATGTTTATAGCAGCACTATCAACAATAGCCAACAATAGCTAAAGTATGGAAAGAGCCCAAATGCCCATTGATGGATGAATGGATAAAGAAGATGTGGTATATATATATATATACACATACACAATGGAGTATTACTCGGCAATCAAAAAGAATGAAATCTTGCCATTTGCAACTACGTGAATGGAACTGGAGGGTATTATGCTAAGTGAAATTAGTCAAAGAAAGACAAATATCATATGACTTCACTCATATGAGGACTTTAAGAGACAAAACAGATGAACATAAGTGAAGGGAAACAAAAATAATATAAAAACAGGGAGGGAGACAAAACAGAAGAGACTCATACATATGGCGAACAAACTGAGGGTTACTGGAGGGGTTGTGGGAGGGGGGATGGGCTAAATGGGTAAAGGGAATTAAGGAATCTACTCCTGAAGTCATTGTTGCACCATATGCTAACTAATTGGGATGTAAATTTTAAAAAATTAAAAATAAAATTTAAAAAAGGTCATAATCATACAAAACATTTTAACATTTTAAAGTGTTTTAATCAGGGGCGCCTGGGTGGCGCAGTCGGTTAAGCGTCCGACTTCAGCCAGGTCACGATCTCGCAGTCCCTGAGTTCGAGCCCCGCGTCAGGCTCTGGGCTGATGGCTCAGAGCCTGGAGCCTGTTTCCGATTCTGTGTCTCCCTCTCTCTCTGCCCCTCCCCCGTTCATGCTCTGTCTCTCTCTGTCCCAAAAATAAATAAACGTTGAAAAAAAAAAAAATTAAAGTGTTTTAATCAAAAATGTAAAAACTTAGAGCATTTTTCCATATTCTTCCTAAAGGATTTTCCTGTCTTAATATTTGCCAGCTGCTATACACACAGCTGATTTTTCTCTTAATTTATAAGAAATACTATTCTCTCAGACTTTAAAAGACACCAAATTCAATATTGCTGGATTAAAGAAAACAAAGATACTATGACACAAAATAATCATTATATTCAAAGATGTGACTTTTTTGATATTTTACTCCAAATAGTCACTATCTTTAGAAGAGTGGGATATATATTTTTTTTTTTCTTTTAAGAATGGGATATATTTTTTAAACAAAATAAGTGGCTTCTATAGTGATAGATAAAACCTGTATCTTAATTTTCATTTACATATCCCATAGGTTCAATTACATATCCCAGTAACATTGTTTCAATAAATATAATACTTTGTTCATCAAAATATTTTCCAAAGATCACCAGACTTTTTACTGTATTAATGGCTTCATCTTGATCCATACCATCAATATTTCTCCATCTAAACTCAAAACAAAAACTTGGATACTATAAAAAAAATTAGACCAAATAGACATTTACTATATTAAACATTTTTAATAAACTTGATTTTCAAAACAAAAACGTATGCTCGTTAGAACGGTACTTACAAAAATAATTTTCCTTTCCTAAAGTATTTTAAAGAATTGAAAATAGTACATTTTTACTTTACCTAGTTGGTGATGCTGGTGTTTGTCATAATTAGTGTGACAGAAATGGATTCCATCTTTCTCATCTACAATCTTCTCTGATGAAAGTAAACTAAGACGTTTCATCTTAAGTAATCTTGGGGAGCTTTCCCGAAAACTATCTCTAGTGTCCAAAACCACATCTCCCGAAAGAATGGGAGGAACGACTCTCTTTAAAAAATCCATTTTAAGGCTCTTCTGCATTACTTGATCCAAAAGCACACAGAAAGATGGTTGCACCAGATTCCCGGTGAGAAGGGAAGGTACATTCTTTGTGTCAAAGAGCAAAAAACTGTCATTGTGTACTTAGGTGGTGCTAAATGCCAGCAAGTCAACTGCCAGCTGTTTTGAAGCTGATTTGGACACCATTTGCTGTTCGTACTGATAACAGGCCAAACAGCTAGAGACCATGAAACTGCACTTCATATACACATCTAGTGTCCGTGTACAATGGGTGTTAACGGCAATACTGAGACCATAAAATATTTAGCGTCCTCATCTAGACTTTAAAACCTATGCTGTGATAATGTTCAGGCAAATTTACTTTCGTTTGAGGCGTGTCTTTCTTTTAAAGAAACTTCCAACAAAAGAGCAAAACAGTAACTTGAATTTCAAAAGATAATTCTTATCATTCTGAAAATTCCCTGATCACCTCAGAAACATCAAGTGTTATGGGACATTGAAAGGAGTATTTTAAAACTTGACACTGTATTGTGAACATTCTAGTGTACTTTTAAACACAAAATCTTCTCCTTACAGTCAATCGTAATGATCAATAGTAGCAATGAAAACAGTGGCATGAATTACCAAGAAAAGATGGATAACTTAAAAATACATGGATCTGAGAATATAAAGTTGAAGAATTTAAAGTATACTTATTTAGTTCTATAATTCCGGAAATCAACCTTACATAATTTAATTCCAAATAACTGAGCATTCTACTAAATATTTTAAAATAGCAAAAGGCAGATGATCCTATTGTCTTCACATCACCCAGAAGCACAACAAAATATGCAAGTGAAAGGTGCCTATGTAAGAATTTGGGAACTGAAATCAGTATCTTCTTTTCTCCTTTCCTTTGCCTGCCCTCTGGTGGGGTGCTAAGTAAGCAAGAAGGACATAAAAATACAGAAGGATCAGATAAGGCATAAACTCCCTAAATAATCAAATTTAAAACTTCGAAGGATATACATGTTAATCATGAAAAATAAATAAATGTAATTCACCCAGTGAAACACAAGTACAATCTCCTTCTTCTAATAGTCAACCTGAAGAAAGTAACTTACATATTTTAAAAGATGAAGCATAAAAGAGTCTAAATAGGCATCAGAAAAAATTGTAATGTATAGGAACACCCAGCTTGCTCAGTCAGAAGAGCATGTGACTCTCGATCTTGGGGTTGTTATGTTCAAGCCCCATGTTGGGTGTAGAGATTACTTAAAAATTTAAAAAGTCTTATAAAAAAAACTGTAATGTAAAAACAAGCAAATTTCTGGTCCTGAATTGCTGAGTGTAATCCTTATTAAACACTTATTCTACAACACATTAATTATGGTGTAGAATCAATTATTTTTTATTTCATTCATTTAAAAGGTAATAATTGAAGGTCTCTACATGCAAGGCAGTAAATAATACATTAGTAAAGTTCAGGGAAATTTTAGAGGATTTATTAACACATATCCTGTCTCAGGGAATCCTACAGTAAAAATGAGGGAAAAACAAGGAAATCAAATGAAAGACTAAAGCAGGACCATACTTACTAGAAGACAAGTTGACTTTTAAAAAAAGACTTCTAAGATGCTCTCTTAACCCTTGAGCATAAAAGGATAAAAATTCACATCCGAACAGCCTATTCCCCACACACAGGAAAAAAAACAACAGGTTAGAACCATAATCCATATGCCTCAGTACCGAGAAGCTGTCACTGTGTCTTCCAGGATCTTCTCCCCGCCTTCCCCCTAGGATCTCATATTCTTTACAACTCCTGTTTAGTGGTTCTCCTTGGGCCCCGATGCAGGTCCTCCTTATCTTATGGAGCCCAGAAACAGTGGTTTATAGCAGGCTGATTATAGAGGGCAAGTTACCTCCATGTTTGCTCATGATATAGAGGACAACCACCTGTGTCTCCAATAACCCCATTGCTCTAAGCTGCACTTTCATCTGGGGAAAGGACAGGCAAGGCTTGGGTGTTACAGAAAAAACAACAACAACAACAACAACAACAAAAAAAAAACCCACAAGATATTACTCAGATTTCTTTCATTCCACAAATATTTGCTGAGCAGCTTTACAATGGCCTGTGCAAGGGCATTGAAAATAGGTCTCTGTCCCCAAAGAGCTTACTATTTACTTATGGAGGGAAAGAAACCCTCACAACTGCAGAACTTCCTGTAGGGTGGCCAAAGCTTTGTTAAGTCTGAATTGCAATTCAATTTCCTCTGCCTAATCTGCTTCCTAACCTCCTCTCTTTACAGGTGTTGATCCCCAATGAACATCCTGGAAGCCAAACTCCTTTTCAGCATCAGCTTTGGGAAGATCCATCCTGAGACATATAGCAAGGGGAAAACAAGGCATTCCAGAGGCAAGACTGTACCCATTACTAGCTGAATCTGTGAGCAGGAAATGCCATAAAGCCTTGTTGCATGTTGATATTTCTAAGATCTTTGGTTGGTTATCACAACTTCCAACTCCTGCCACAGTAGTCGGGATTAAAAAATTATAGAAGCTCCTGAGTAGCTCAGCCAGTTAAGTGTCTGACTGGCTCAGATCATGATCTCATGGTGGTGAGTTCGAGCCTTGCATCAGGCTCTATACTGTCAGCACAGAGCCCACTTGGGATCCTCTGTCTCCCTCTCCCTCTGTCCCTCCCCAGCTCACACACACGCTCTCTCTCTCAAAAGTAAACAAACATTAAAAGAATTCTAATAGAAGCTAGTGGCTCAAATATAGCATTTAAAAATCTTTTTAGCCTTCATAGTCACTATTTAGCCTTTAGAATATTGGTATAATCTTACCGGAGAACTTAAGACAGTAATTTCTTGGTGGTAACTTGAATCATCTAATCCTGACTGTGGGACTCTTGAGTAGTTTTGAGAGTTAAGCATTTAGGTGCTAATCATCCAAGATTCAAATAAATGGCTTCAGCTCTAAAGAAAAACAAAATACAAGATTTATACATAAGACATGCTTATAAGTACATTTGTTGCTCATATCCATCTTAATTTCTGAATACATTATATAGCAGTGTCACCTAGTGCTCCCAGTATCCTTTCAACAATGTCGCATTAGATGTGTTCTAAATCTTTATCACAAAAAAATTCAAACTAATGCAAAATTATTCAGAATAGTATGATGACTCCACCATTATAAACTCCCAGCAAATCATGTTTCATTGATATATCCCACCTGCCCCTCAACCCCTCTACCACCACTCGGGGTTATCCTCAAACAAATTCCTGACATTATACCACTTCATCTGTAGATATTCTGTATGTATCTCTAAGGTAAAGATTTGCTTTTTCCAAAAAACTGCTAGAACTGATTCATGATTTCAGCAAAGTCACACGATATAAAATCAATGCACAGACATTGGTTGCATCTCTATACGCCAATAATGAAGCAGCAGAAAGGGAAATCAAAGAATTAATTCCACTTACAATTGCACCAAAAGTCATAAAATACCTAGCAATAAAACTAACCAAAGAGGTGAAAAATCTATACACTGAAAACTACAGAAAGCTTATGAAAAAAATTGAAGACACAAAAAAATGGAAAACTATTCCATGTTCATGGATTGGAAGAAAAAATATTGTTAAAATGTTGATACTACCCAAAGCAATCTACATATTCAATGCAATCCCTATCAAAATAACACCAGCATTCTTCACAGAGCTAGAACAAACAATCCTAAAATTTGCATGGAACCCCAAAAGACCCCAAATAGCCAAAGCAATCCTGAAAAAGAAAACCAAAGCTGAAGGCATCACAATTCCAGACTTCAAGATGTACTACCAAAGCTGTAATTGGGGTGCCTGGGTGGCTCAGTAGGTTGAGCGTCCGACTTCAGCTCAGGTCACGATCTCACAGTTCAAGAGTTCGAGCCCCACGTCGGGCTCTGTGCTGACAGCTCGGAGCCTGGAGCCCGCTTCAGATTCGGTGGCTCCCTCTCTCTCTGACCCTCCCCCGTTCATGCTCTGTCTCTCTCTGTCTCAAAAATAAATAAACTAAAAAAAAACAACAACAAAGCTGTAATCATCAAGACAGTATGGTACTGGCACAAAAACAGGCACTCAGATCAATGGAACATAATAGAAAACCCAGAAATGGACCCACAAATGTATGGCCAACTAATCTTTGACAAAGCAGGAAAGAATATCCAATGGAATAAAGACAGTCTCTTCAGCAAATGGTGCTGGTAAAACTGGACATCGACACGCAGAAAAATGAACCTGGACCACTTTCTTACACCACACACAAAAATGAACTCAAGATGGATGAAAGTCCTAAACATAAGACAGGAAGCTATCAAAATCCTGGAGGAGAAAGCAGGCAAACACCTCTTTGACCTTACCTGCAGCAACTTCTTACTCAACATGTCTCCAGAGGCAAGGGAAACAAAAGTAAAAATGAACTATTGGGACCTCATCAAGATAAAAAGCTTCTGGGGGCACCTGGATGGCTCAGTCAGTTAAGTGTTCGACTTCAGCTCAGGTCATGATCTCGAGGTTCGTGAGCTCAAGCCCTGCATCGGGCTCTGTGCTGACAGCTCAGAGCCTGAAGCCTGCTTCAGATTCTATGTCTCCCTCTCTACTCCAACCTTGCTCACACTCTGCTGCTGTCTCTCCCTCTCTCTCAAAAATAAATAAACATTAAAAAAAAATTTGTTTTAAGATAAAAAGCTTCTGCACGGTGAAGGAAGCAATCAGCAAAACTAAAGGCAACCGATGGAATGGGAGAAGATATTTACAAATGACATAGCAGATAAAGGGCTAGTATCCAAAATCTATAAACAACTTATCAAACTCAACACCCAAAAAACAAATAATCCCGTGAAGAAATGGGCAAAAGACATGAATAGACACTTCTCCAAAGAAGACATCCAGATGGCTAACAGACACATGAAAAAATGCTCAACTCCACTCATCATCAGGGAAATGCAAATCAAAACCACAATGAGATACCACCTGACACCTGTCAGTATGGCTAACATTAACAACTCAGGCAACAACAGATACTGGTGAGGATGCAGAGAGAGAGAGGACCCTTTTTGCACTGTTGGTAAAAGTGCAAACTGGTACAGCCACTCTGGAAACCAGTATGGAGTTTCCTCAAAAAATTAAAAATAGAACTACCCTACGATCCAGCAATTGCACTATTAGGTATTTACCCAAGGATACAGGTGTGCTGTTTCGAAGGGGCACATGCACCCAAATATTTATAGCAGCACTATCGACAATAGCCAAAGTACGGAAAGAGCCCAAATGTCCATCGATGGATGGATGGATAAAGACGACGTGGCATATACATACAATGGAGTATTACTCGGCAATCAAAAAGAATGAAATCTTGCCATTTGCAACCACATGGATGAAACCAGAGTGTATTATGCTAAGCAAAATTAGTCAGAGAAAGGCAGGTATCACGGGATTTCACTCATATGTAGAATCTAAGACACAAAATAAATGAACAGAAGGGAAGGGAAGCAAAAATAATATAAAAACAGAGATGGGGAAAAAACCATAAGTGACTCTTAAATATACAGAACTGAGGGTTGCTGGAGGGGTTATGGGTGAGGGGATGGGCCAAATCGGCAAAGGGCATTACGGAAGACACTTGGGATGGGCACTGGGTATGTAGGGGATGAATCACTGGATTCTACTCCCAAAATCATTATTACATTATCTGCTAACTAACTTGGAAGTAAATTTTTAAAATTTAAAAATTGTAAAAATAAATAAAAATAAAAAAGACAAAGATTTGCTTTTGAAGCATAAGCCAATATCATTATAATATCTACAGTAAATTAATAATAATTTCTTCATAACATCAAATGCCAAATCAATGCTCAAATTTCCTCAACTGTCTCATAAGTGTTTTCTTTTTTTTAAAGTCTGTTCTAATCCAGATCTAAACAAAATCCATACAGGCAACTGTTACTGGGTCAATTAAATCCCTTTTAATCTACAGTTTCCCACTCCCTTTGTTCTCTTTGCAGTGACACGTAATGCTTTTACTAATGTCAATGACTGAACTAACATGTCAATACCTTCATTAAGCAATAATACACTTAATATATTTTTATTTTATTTGCTAAAATAAATAGTTGGCAAAATAGTTCATATATCTACAAGGCCTAATATTTATCTCATCTTGAGATACATATTCTTCAAAGTCCAATTGTATTAACTGAGGGAGACATGGATTATGAATTATTATACCACACCTCTAATAATGTGATGGTTACTATGCAGGGAGTGGTCATTTTACTATACATAAGAACTCATGTAATGGTACACATTCAGTAGCGGCATTTTTCAGTAAATAGGCTACATTTTTAACTCTGGCATTGAAAACTCAAACTCACCTTCATTTTAAATTGTAACTGGTTTCTTACTATTCTCTATTTAGTGAATTTAATCCTCAACCCAAGAGAAGAGACTAACTACTCTCTAAAATATTATTTTTGTACTTAACCTTTATTTAAAATTCCTTTAGCCAAGTTAGAAATATGATATTCCATTTGTTCACAGGCATAATCAACTAAATCATGACTAAAACCAAATCTGTGAAGCCAAAAAAACTGGTAAATACGAATAAGACACTAATTCATCTGCACCTATTCATAACCAATATCATTCAGACATACTAGAAATATTTTTAAAGATTTTTTTAATGTTTGTTTTTGAGCGCGAGAGAGAGCGAGCGGGTTTGGTTTTGAGAACGAGAGATAGAGGGTGAGAGACAGAATCCCAAGCATGCTCTGTGCCATCAGCTCAGAGACCAATGGTGGGGCTCGAACCCACAGAACCGTGAGATCATGACCTGAGCTGAGATCAAGAGTTGGACACCCAACCGACTGAGCCACCCAGGCACCCCTGAACTTAAGTCGAATTTTTGACTGCCCCACCAAATATTTCCTAACCTGTTAACAAAATGATATCTACAACTCTGCCAAAATTCTTGATACTAAAGTATCATCATCTTAGGTTCATGGAATCATTTCTCCCTCAAAGCAAATAAAGCTTTTATTTGCAACAGATCTTTTCTGTCCATAGTGGGAAGTACAGTCATGCAATAGTCCATGTTTAATGAAATTTAAACTTTCACTTCATCTTCTAGGACAAATCACTAAACCAGTTACCACTGGAGTACAAATCAGTTTCAGGAATACTACAACTACTTCAAAGAGGTCTGATTTGTACCAGCATGCCCAGGTCTTTCGTTTTGCTTCACTTTTGAATGAGCCTCTTGTTCAGACATAGCAAGAGCTTAAGCCAAGCTTTTTATAAAAATATGTTTTCTCTTGTAACCACGCCGTCAGGGCACTGTGTCATTTTAAGACTTCCCGATGTCCATCTAGTATTTCCAATACCTCCTTAATAGATACATAACCTTCCTATTTCCAACTTTCACTTTGGTCACCCTAGGAAATAGTTGGTTTATACCTCCTTAACCTTCTTTACGGGTTATAATCATTTTTAGCAGGGGTGGTTTTTATTGTTTTTGTTTTGGTTTGGGGTTTCTTTCTGCATGTCAATTGTTTTTTCCATCTTGTCTCCATATATATTACTTAACATGGGACTTGTTTTAATTTTCATTTCACTTGATTAACGTAAGGAGTATTTCATCTACAAAAAGAGTAATTTCTATTACTACTTTGATATCACTACTTTTCACATGGTTCAGGTCAAACAGGTTAGGTAACTGTGGTCATGGTATACACGTAATCAATGCTATAGTTTCTTATTCTCAAAGAAAAAAGTCATATAAACAAGAGTGACTTGGGGAGGTCAGTTGGTATTTAACAACACTGAAGAGACTATAAATAGCCAAATAGCACAAGCTTTGAAGGGGCAAGGCTTTAAACCTGCAGCAAGAAAAATTATCTAGAAGCTTCCATGTGCAATAAATAAAGAGAACAATGGCCCAGCTCTGGTGCTTGGGAGGATCTCAGGTCAAATGAGGTCCTCCAAGGACAGCCTTATTTCCCTTCAGTTCAAAAGTAAAAGAGAAAGTTGAATCGGGGTTCAGATGGCACATTAACCTCACTTCCTTTCTGAGCAGAATTACTAGAATTATAAAGAACAGAAATCTACAAGTTGAATGTATCTTAATTATATCTTAATTCAAGACCCTTGAAGTATAGGTCTTTCTTTGATAGAGAAAATAATAATCTCAAGCAATCAGAGCAAAAAAACTAAGAGTAAATGAATCTCAGTGATGTTCATGATGATATTCTCAGTATTTGTCTGTATACCTCCTAATCTGAAAAGGGGAGTAAGGCAGTTATGGTGGCTAGCTCAAAGTAGATTTCAACGCCACACGCAGAATAATTATTACATAATTGGTGAAAAGGCTGCTTCATAAAGAAATGAAGTCCCGGCTCACTGTTTTTAAGGCAAAGGTTGCTAGAAAATGCTATAAAAAGGGTTATCCCACTGGGTAAAAAGATCAGCCTAAGTTATTTCCAAGATGCCAACTCAACACTCTAAATTTGACTTCAGGATGTATTTTACACAGCTGACTCTTGAACAATATAGGGGTTAAGGGTGCTGATCCCTGCGCAGTCAAAAACCGTATAATTGGATTCCCCCCAAATTTAAATACTAATAGCCTGCTGTTAACTGGAAGCCTAACTGATAACACACAGTTGATTAACACATTATTTTGTATGTTGCACGTATTATATACTGTATTCTTACAATAAGGGGAAAAATGTTAAGAAAGTCATAAGAGAAAATACATTAACTGTACTGGACTGCCTTTATCCACAAAAATCCACGTACAAGTAGACCAGCACAGTTGAAACCTGTGCTGTTCAAGGCCCAACTGGACTTGAATACTAGAATGTGTAGTGACTAGAAACTCATCAGATTTCAACTAAAGAAAGGAACCAGACTGCAAGATATGTAATCTATGAGGGCACATTCCTGCCCTTCTATTAAGATTATTCCGGGAATCTCACAAGGCCTCTTTAAATGATGCAAAAGACCAAAATGATCCAAATGTTCTGACAGCCTTTTAGAATAAGGATGCGATCATTTTCAAATAAATTTAGAATAATCACAGCTCCTATTCACAGTAGCAAAAATAATTATGGAAAATATAAAAATCCAGTAATTTTTTAAATCTGGCAGAGATCTTATCAAGTACGAAAAATCTACTCACATATAATCGAATACAGGCAGCAGTTACTCAGATTATCTTTCATGTCTGACTGGTAAAAATCACTAATATAAAGAACTTACAATCATCCCTTTAACAGAGAAAACTGATGGTTCACAAAATCTACAGTTCCCGTCACAGTTCAATTTTTAGAAATTCACTTTTTCTCTTATCTTAGAAATGTTCTCATTTTTACAATTTTTAAAACAGGCTTGCATTTTACCCTTCTGTCATTCTTTTTAACCTTCTCTCAAATTTCAGTTTTAAAGAGTACAGAAACTTATTACGCTGACTAATGTAATCACAGATTATACTGTATCGCCTGCTAAAAAAAATGCTGTATAATGATAGTGAGGTAAAATAAAGCTTCACTGCATACATTTCTTGCTGATGAAGCAACGTTCTCTGCAGGTAAATTTGTCAACATCTTGTTGATTTTACATTTTTAGCCAGTATCATACTAGTTGATCTAATGAAAACAATTCGCAAAATCTTCCATTCAAAAATTTAAGGGGAAGTTTTGTACAAAGGTCTCATTCATGAATGAACGAAAATAGCATCAGAGCACAACATTTTCTAATATACTGATGAATGAATATGTATGGTTTAGAATAACTTTCCTATTACATTTCCATGTTGGCATAGAAAAAAAAAAGAAGGAATTCAATTACAAAATTATCACACGAATGTTCTCCCTACTCATCTAGATTTAAACACCAGGGGCGCCTGGGTGGCGCAGTCGGTTAAGCGTCCGACTTCAGCCAGGTCACGATCTCGCGGTCTGTGAGTTCGAGCCCCGCGTCAGGCTCTGGGCTGATGGCTCGGAGCCTGGAGCCTGTTTCCCATTCTGTGTCTCCCTCTCTCTCTGCCCCTCCCCTGTTCATGCTCTGTCTCTCTCTGTCCCCAAAATAAATAAACGTTGAGAAAAAAAAAAAAAAATTTAAACACCAAAACAAAAACTTTAAATAAATGTAGAAGCACACCAGTAAAATCAATCTCCCTAAATCCGGAACGTATTCCAATCTCTAACTGCTACAAATCTCTTGTTGTAACTATGCCATGCAGAAATGTACAGAAATTGTACATTGAACAAATATCGATTGGGGAGACCTACATGCCAGGAACCAGGGACAAAGGAGTGAATAAAACAGACAAAAATTCCTGACCTCCTGTCACGTTTACACTCTGATAGGAGCTTGAGTTTTTTTGGAGTCGTTCCTTTGAGAATCTGAAAGAACTGCTGAAGGCCTCTCCTTCTAAATGCTCATATATATATCTAATTTTGCAACATATGAACCTTTCTCATCCAATTGTTTATCATGGGTTAAGAAGCCCTGATAAAAACCCTCCTCGTGTTTATTTTCTACTTGCCGTTTATGGTAGTTTCATAATTTTACTATTCAGAGTAAAAAATAGTACTTTTTCTCCTTGAAAATATTTACGGCCTTCAAATTTCAATGTAATGTTTTTTTTATTTATTCCAATTATACCTCTCACAAATTTTCAGGCTGCCAGATTACCCTTTATCTTTCTAGAAAACTCAATCCTAATGTCTTCAGTAACTTCACCAGAGAAATTTCTGATTTCATTAATTATTCTCTAGATCCCCTTAAGTTAAAATCTCCCTCCTCCTGCACAGATCTTCTGTTAGTCTTTGAATCAAAGTCACCCTACAGCATCTTTGGAAGAAGATATGCTCAAGAGAATGACAATAAAACCTTAATCACTTAACAGAAACCGTCAGCTAATTAACCCAAAATTTTGGATTTTGCTTGTCACAAAAAGAGAGTGATTCCTTAGGGGGGAAAAAATGGGGGGGAGGGACAGAAAACAGAGGAGAAAGTCTTTTTTATTTAAAAATAACAGTTTCTAGGGTCATTACAGTCTCTAATCAATGTGTTGTACCTTTTATATCTATTATTTTTGAAATGACACAATGGAAATTTCAACTAATTATGATCCTGAGGTCCTATCAGGTAAAATATCAAAGAAATTACATGCAAATTTAATACAGATATTTTGTACATTTTGATAAAACAATTTGCAATAGAAAGGTTGCTGGGCTAATCCAAGCTTTAAGTTATTCAGAAAAATGAAAAAGTAAATGGCCACAAGGTCATAACAGTATATGGCCCCACTTTAAACTCCGGTTTGTCTCTCCTATTTTTTTCTGCTTATGGTCTCTCCAGCAGGCTTAAAGAGGTCTTTTAGAAGAACAATGATGAAAGCAAAAATCCCCCTTGATGATTAGATGACCTATTTCTCCCAAATTTATAGCCCCAAAACATCTTAAGTTTAAGGAGAAATGATCATTTGTCATATGCAATCTCACAATTTGCATCAGGAGCCTTTAACATGTTTTATATTCTTTGATCCAGTAATTTTATGACCCTGTTTTTCTAGGAAGATAATCAGAAATGCACACACAGATTTATCTGCAAAGATGTTCACTGCACCATTATTTCTATGAGCAGAATGCTGGAGACAGGGACAAAACAAAGCACAAGTCGAAAACGATCATCGGGGTTGTGAGTCAAGCCCCATGGTGGGTGTAGAAATTACTATAAAAAATAAATTTAAAAAAAGAGCAAAGAGTAAATGTAGAAGGATAGAATCAAATCGTCAAGGTACTCAATCTCTCCATGCTTTCATTGCCTCATCTACAAAATAAGGATAATTAAACCTCTTATGGTTATTAGGAGAATTAAGTATAAAAGATGAAAAATGTTTGGGGCACCTGAGTGGCTCAGTTGGTTAAGCATCTGACTCTTGATTTCAGCTCAGATCATGATCTCACAGTTGTAGGATTGAGCCCCACATCGGGCTCTGTGCTGAGCTTGAAGCCTGCTTAAGATTCTCACTCGCTCTTTCTCTGCCCCTCTCGCCCACTAGCACATTCTTTCTCTCTCCCTCAAAAAAACAAACAAACAAAAAAAAACATTAAAAAAAAATAAACCTTTAAAAAAAGTTGAAAATGTTTAGTGATTGACACAAAGTATTCAATAAATGTTTATTATTTATTAACTTATATACACTGACAGATGTGCAACACTTCAAAAAAAAGTAATGAAGAAATAAAAATCACTGATAATTCTAACACCTAAGAAATAGCCACTACTAATTCATGTTAGTATGTGGGTTAATTTCCTTCAGGTCTTTCAATATGCCCTAGATGTTTTATAAAATCGGTGTCACATTGTATCATTTCTAGTGATTACAAAATATTATACTATTTTGTAAATATATGCATTTAATCATTTCACTACTATTGAGTGAGGTTCTTCACTGCTATAAATAATATTGCAGTAAATATCTTAATTGGCAGTCATTGTACACATCTTCTAATTTCCCTCAAGAAAGAATCTAGAAACAATTTCTATCTCTTTTTTTATACTAAATATAATTGTCAAATTGGTTTCCATTCAACACACAGTGCTCATCCCAACAGGTGCCCTCCTCAATGCCCATCACCCACTTTCCCCTCCTCCACCCCCCCACCGATCCTCAGTTTGTTCTCAGTATTTAAGAGTCTCTTACGGTTTGCCTCCCTCCCTCTCTCTCTGTAACTTTTTCCCCATCCCCTCCCCCATGGTCTTCTGTTAAGTTTCTCAGGATCCATATAAGAGTGAAAACATATGGTATCTGTCTTTCCCTGTATGACTTATTTCACTTAGCCTAACACTCTCCAGTTCCATCCACGTTGCTACAAAAGGCCATATTTCATTCTTTCTCATTGCCATGTAGTATTCCATTGTGTATATAAACCACAACTTCTTTATCCATTCATCAGTTGATGGGCATTTAGGCTCTTTCCATAATTTGGCTATTGTTGAAAGTGCTGCTATAAAAATTGGGGTACAGGTGCCCCCATGCATCAGCACTCCTGTATCCCTTGGGTAAATTCCTAGCAGTGCTACTGCTAGATCATAGGGTAGATCTATTTTTAACTTTTTGAGGAACCTCCACACTGTTTTCCAGAGTGGCTGCACCAGTTTGCATTCCCACCAACAGTGCAAGAGGGTTCCCGTTTCTCCACATCCTCGCCAGCATCTATGGTCTCCTGATTTGTTCATTTTAGCCACTCTGACCAGACTGAGGTGGTATCTCAGTGTGGTTTTGATTTGTATTTCCCTGATGAGGAGTGACATTGAGAAGTGTCTGTTGGGCATCTGGATGTCTTCTTTGGAAAAGTGCCAATTCATGAAGTGTCTATTCTTCTGCCCATTTCTTCACTGGATTATTTGTTTTTCAGATGTGGAGTTTGGTGAGTTCTTTATAGATTTTGGATACTAGCCCTTTATCCAATATGGCATTTGCAGATATCTTTTCCCATTCCGTTGGTTGCCTTTTAGTTTTGTTATTGTTTCCTTTGCAGTGCAGAAGCTTTTTATCTTGATGAGGTCCCAGTAGTTCATTTTTGCTTTTAATTCCCTTGCCTTTGGAGATGTGTCAAGTAAGAAATTGCTGTGGCTGAGGTCAGAGAGGTTTTTTTCCTGCTTTCTCCTCTAGGGTTTTGATGGTTTCCTGTCTCACATTCAGGTCTTTTATCTATTTTGAGTTTATTTTTGTCAGTGGTATAAGAAAGTGGTCTAGTTTCATTCTTCTGCATGTTGCTCTCCAGTTCTCCCAACACCATTTGCTAAAGAGACTGTCTTTTTTTCCATTGGATATTCTTTCCTGCTTTGTCAAAGATTAGTTGGCCATACCTTTGTGGGTCTAATTCTGGGATCCCTATTCTATTCTATTGGTCTATGTGTCTGTTTTTGTGCCAATACCTCTACTACAAAGCTGTAAGCATCAAGACAGTATGGTATTGGCAGAATTTCTATCTCAAGTAGTATGAAATACACTTGGCTTCATTCCCCCACTGACCTGTACAGAATGTAGACACACACTAGGTGTTCAAAAAAGCTGGGGCGCCTGGCAGGCTCAGTTGGTTACACATCCGATTCTTGATTTCAGCTCACATCATGATCTCACAGTTCATGAGATCAAGCCCTGCATTGGGCTCTGCACTGACAGCGTGGAGCCTGTTTGAGATTCTCTCTCTGTGCCCCTCCCCTGCTTATGCTCACTCACTCTCTCAAAATAAAGAAACTTGTTTTTAAAATGCTCATCTGTCTTTTTTCCACATGGGCACTTAAAAGCTATTGAAGGGTTTTTTCATTGTCACCCCTCTATTGTTTTTTGGTACATCTGCTCATCAGGTATTTCGCTTTTTCCATTTAGCCCATTTGTAGGATCTCACTTTTCCTTTATATCACTCTAATATCCCAAACACAATTTGAGTGTTCAGAACTTTAGTAAATTCCCCAACAGGTGAGGATTCTACTGTATAAAACTAGAAATGAAAGTCTGTCTTTCAGAAATACATCCTGAAATATTTACAGATGATGTTTCATGACCAAGGGATTGCATCAAAATAACTGGGAACTGGAAAAAGGGAGTGGGTAGAGATAACAAAGAGTTGATAAATGTTGAGGCTGAGGAATGGGCACATGAACATTCATTCCACTCTCTCTGTTGAAATATTTTTTTAAACTATTTTTGGTGGGAGGAAACTTTAAATCTTTAAAAGATATAAAATCAATAAAACAATCATAGTTTAGCTTGTACCCTCGGTCTTACAGAATAATCCAAGGGTTATTTTAAAAAAAGCAAGACGAAAATTATTGAAGCCAAATTCAAAAGGGAAGTAAACAACTACAGTATTTAGAATCTCTCAATTATACTTGCCAGTAATTCCCACAGATAAAAACATACTACAATGCCTTTTTCCAAACCATGGCTTCAGCATACCATGCTGATTCTCCAAAACAATATTAGTATTTATATTGTGCATTACAAGAATACAATTATGCCTCTGTATGTGCCCACATGAATATTTGATAAGTAGTTGTATTATGTACTAGTATTAAATAATCCAAATTCTCTTGGTGCTTAAATCACATCTTGGTACTAAGTTAGGCCCATCATAAAACAAAATTTACAGATTAACAGATCCACCAAAGTGGGGTTTTTTTGTACCCAGAGGCAGTGTAATTTAAAAAAACTACCTCACTGCATATCTTTTATTCAGATGAACTGTGGTAAAATACCACCTGTGTATATTTCTACCTGTGTAGCAAACAGTTTACCTTGAAGGAGGTCATGATAATAGGAGAGCACTGTATAAGGAGTAAGTCATCTATCTAGGGATAAGCATATCAATGGCTGCTCCCCAGGTTTAAAACAAGGGTGAAATGGACAGATTAGAGAGTGTTTCCAAACTCTTTGTTGCAATAAAAAAAATACATTGTATATAAATGTACTTATAATACATTTTATATAACAACCCAGTATACGTGTGTGTGTGTGTGTGTGTGTGTGTGTGTGTGTGTATACACACACCCACATGATATACTTGAAATAATAATCTGCAATACACTTTGGTAAATTTCCAAGCTATTTTTAAAAAGTGCTATATTCTAGTCACTACCCACTAAAACAATTTCTGGAATTCATAGTTTTAAATCCCCGGACTTAAAAAAAAAAAAAAATGGCCTGCATCTCCTACTGCTTACCAGCAAAGGTGGTGGGAGAGAGTACTCAAAAAGCTACACATTCCATACCAGCCAATCACCTGCCTGCTTCAACTCCTCTCTCCCCTGCACAGAAACGGACATTATTCCATGTGTGGGAAGATGGGGAGGAAGGGGGCAGAAGACACTGAAGAGGGCTGGACATGCACGTGCACACACAACATCCAAGAGAAGAGAATCTCTTAAAGTTCTTCCTGTTCTAAAATTCTGTGGTTCTAAGAGTTAGCTCTGAGAGTAGGAGTCCCTAAAGGGTAAGAATCATCATTACATCTCCCACAGCACCTAGCAAACTGGCTTCCAAAAAATACCGAAGCATTAAATAAAGATTAAATTCAACTAATAATATGCAAACTAAGCATAAAAGCAAAGGTTTCTGCCATTAAATATAGGTTTTCTGCACACTATTAAATGTAAAACTCAGTGCTAATGTATATTATTTGGAAACTCAGAAGCATAAAAATGTTAAAATATACATTGTGTATTTATTATGTATATGTATACAGAATATCTATGTCACAAAGCAAATACTATTCTTGTCATGTTGTCCATAAATGTATAAAAACAATTCACTGTAAAACTATTCTAAAACGCAGAATCAAATTAAACACTAACTTTTAGTTTCAATCTTACCTTTGTTTCTCTACCTGCTTCATGACACATTATTAATTAGCAAGGAAATGAGCAAAACATAGGCCTAGTACATACAAAAAAGAACAGCAGAGGACTGGACAATATACAACTTTCATAATTCAACCACGATTTATAGTACTCCAAAGTTCACCAGTTGTTGGCTCAAATGGTCTCCTCTGCCTTTGTCTTAGAAGGAATATTTTCTCCAAAATAAACTTCAATGACATCAAAGTTTCTTCCTATATATACTAACTTTCAATAAATTATTACAGTTTAATTGAAGTGGGGGGGGTAAAAAAAAAAGAGTCTACATAAAAGACTTCCAATTCTAAATCCCAGTAAAACCTTTTATAAATAAGGACAATAAAGCCAATCTTTATACCTTTTATATGATATTATAAAATGCCATGTGATGCAATAAAGGACCCTTTCTCATGATAACCTTAAAATTGTAACACAACTCGGGGCGCCTGGGTGGCACAGTCGGTTAAGCAGCCGACTTCAGCCAGGTCACGATCTCGCGGTCCGGGAGTTCGAGCCCCGCGTCAGGCTCTGGGCTGATGGCTCAGAGCCTGGAGCCTGTTTCCGATTCTGTGTCTCCCTCTCTCTCTGCCCCTCCCCCGTTCATGCTCTGTCTCTCTCTGTCCCAAAAATAAATAAACGTTGAAACAAAAAAAAATTTTTTTTTTTAAAATTGTAACACAACTCACTTTCTTTCCATATGATTTACCTAAAATAAGAGAATTTAGCCAAAATTAACACAATTTCTGATTCTTTTTTTCTTAACGTTTTATTTATTTTTGAGAGAGAAATAAAGAATGCACGCACAAGCAGGGCAGGGGCAGAGAGAGAAGGAGACACAGAATCTGAAGCAGGCTCCAGGCTCTGAGCTGTCGGCACAGAGCCCGACAAAGGGCTCAGAACCACAAACTGCGAGATCATGACTTGAGCCAAAGTCGGATGCTTAACCGACTGAGACACCCAGGTGCCCCACAATTTCCGACTCTTAAATGAGGAAAACGTTTACAAATATATTTTCATTACTAAAAGAATAATGTATTTTAAGGAGCAATTCCAAATTTCCAGTTCTGGTTCGTATTTCTCACCTCTTCCCAGATTTCTAAATTTTAATTACAACTAAAATTAAACATATGTTGAAAACCCTTCATGGAGAAGGATTTGCAATGTCCTAAAGGACAAAGGATTTGAATTTCCTAAATGAAATAGAGAATGTGTATTTGCAGAGGAGAAAGAAAGAAAAATAGGTAGAATGGGAGAAATACAGGATGGGGATTAGCTTCTCTACAAGTTTTCATTAAAGAATTGTTAGAGGCAATATCGAATGATATTTATTGGACCAGTTAATGTTGAGGAGTTTCCATTAGCCAGAGGGAGACATGAACTTAACAGTGACTAATGGTCAACTCTGAGCTTCCAGAATCTGCACTAAGTGATACCGACACAACCACCACCGTCCAGGAGCTTACAGACTAGCCAGAAGAGAGATACATGTTGATGACAAGTTTCAGTGCTTTAAGAAAAGCTACCTAGGGGCACCTGGGTGGTTCAGTCGGTTAAGCGCCACCTTCAGCTCAGGTCATGATCTCACAGTTCTAGAGTTCGAGCCCACGTCGGGCTCTGTGCTGACAGCTCAGAGCCTGGAGCCTGCTTCTGATTCTGTGTCTCCCTCTCTCTCTGCCCCTCCCCTGCTACCATTCTTTCTCTCTCCCTCTCAAAAATGAATGAATGTTTTAAAAAAAATTTTTTTTAAGAAAGAAAGAAAGCTACCTAAATGTGTTCAAGCTACAATCAGGTAGAAACAGTCATCAAGTTTAAGTGGAAGAGGAGACAGGGGCGACCTCACCAAGTAAGTGGGGCTCACAACCTCTGTCGCCAGAAGGTTCACTGAATCGACAATCTACAAAGATATGAATGGTTTTGTGCCTCTATTTGAGGACCTGGCTAGCCACTGATTTAAAAAAATAAAAAAATTAAGGCTCAATAAACATGACTATTTCACTGCAGGCCTGTGAGCTGTGACTTCCCAGTGTGACAGGCCCCAAAGTTGGGTGCTATCCTGTATTGTCCTAGTTACACAATGGTGCCTGGCTTTATCCCAGAAATGGTTATCTCGGGAATGCCTCCTCCCCATGTTTATGAAAGGAAGCACTGTGTAGGGTAAGGTTTACACTGATTGACAGTTCCTCTCGCTCTAGAAATTTATAAAAGATAATAAGCAATGTATTCAGATCAAAATCCTCTGTATGGAAAATAACACATTTCAAAGTTAGTAACAAAACAACATTCCAAATGAGTTTGGTCACTATGGATGACCATATAGAACATGCCACAAAGCTTAATCCTTCACATTCCAGTACATCCAGTAACTCTACAAGGACTTGCACACAAAAGTCAAAAAGCCCCACCCCACTCCACCAATAGGCTTTATTCTTTACAGTGGTGAAGTCAGTCTAAATAAATTACAAATACAGAAGGGAAGAATTCAGTTCTGGTTCGCTGTACCCAAAGAAATGGTGCCCTAGAAATCCAAATTAATTAAGTAGCCAATAATAACAATAACAACCACTAATTACTGAGGGCCTACTATGCACAAGGAAGTAGGTTAGGTGCTTTACACGCATCACCATTTTAACCCAAAGAAACCCATTTCTATAAATGTTCAACTTTGCAGCTATGGAAACTGACAAAGCTACTAAATGAATGGCGAAACACTGTTCACCTGGGTTTTCTTCTATTTTAAAATAAGCTGTTATGTGGAATTCTATGAAACAAACTTCTCAAATCAAAATGCAATTATGATTTCAATATATTTTTTCAGAACAAAAGCTAGAGACCTCTCAAAACAAGATTTAAACACAGTTAAGGTAAATTGTGTGTTAATTTCATAAAGAATAAATTTGCCTCACCAAAAGTAAAAACAAAAACAAAAAAAACATGGGGGGGAGGGCAGCCCACTGTGATAGGAAGGGTCATTAGGAAGAGTACCTGATATGAAGGAGTCATGCCTCCAGCCTCCCCTAGTCCCTAGGGCTGCCCAGTAGCTGCCTCACTCTTCAAGTGCAGGAGCCAGTTGAAATATCAGGAATGGAAGCCAATGTGACCATCCCAATTTGGTAAAACAAGCCACATGGGGCTACTCAAAGTGTAGTGAGAAAAACTGGGACCAACCTGCCCCCTGAAGCCATGTCCCTGGGCATCCTTTGAAACCCCATACCCAACATGTCTGACCTGCGTCTAAAAGATGTGCCCCCCATCCCTGCTCTGGCCGACACTGCCTGGAATGCTGTGATGAAGAGGAGATATACGTCCGGGTCAGGAGTGACACGTGGCTCCTGAGGCACACCTGGAAGCCTAGCCCTCTAACTGTCACACAGCACAATGCCTCAGTGCCCAACCTGCGTGGGTCTAAGGTGACCATCTTTCTGACCATTCCAGCACTGCCAGCCCAAAGTCACACCACAGTGCTGCAGGATGAGCTGAACTACCTGCACGGCCGGATTGCCAAGATAGCAGCATCTGATACACCTTCGGTTTCATTAACAACAGATTTCTTATCTCCAGGAAGTTCAAATGTCTCTCCTCCCTTACCTGGTTTTGGATCCTCACTCCACTGTACAACTTCCTTTGCCATTAGTGGCATCACCAAGGAGACCAAGGTAGAGGTCCCTGAGCTACCATTATCCCCCCCTGCTCTGTTCTGCCAGCCCTGAAGGCTGCAAACCACAACACAAACCAACCCACAGCTCGTCTGAAGAGGATGACTGGGTCTCTCTGTCCAAGGCCAGCAGCTTTGCAGACATCATGGGGATCCTGGAGGACTTTCACCAGATGGAACAGAGCCTAGATCTAGCTCTTAGAAAAAAACCTCAGGAAAAAACCTTAATGATAAGAGAGGTAAGTAATCTACCTGATAAAGAGTTCTAAAGTAATGGTCATAAAGATGCCCACCAAACTGGGGAGAAAATGGGGAAAAGAATGGATAAACACAGAACTCCAACAAAGAGATGGAAAATATACAGAAGTACTAAACACAAGTTACAGAGCTGATGAACACAATGACTGCACTGAAAAATACACTAGAAGCGTTCACCAGCAGACTACATGACACAGAAGAAAGGATAAGTGAACTCAAAGACAAGGCAGTGGAACTCTCCCAATCAGAGCAGCAAGAAAAAGAAATGAAATACTAGAAAAATAATGAAAAAAAAGAAAAAAGAAAACATAGCTTAAGGGACTTATGGGACTACATCAAATGGACTAACATTCTTATCACAGGGCTCCCAGAAGAGAAAGAAAGGCACAGAAATCTTATTTGAAAAAACAATGGCTTAAAACATCCCTAACCTGGAGAAGAAAACAGACATCCAGATCCAGGAGGCCCAGGGAGATTCATATGAGCTTAACTCAAAGAGACCCTAAAAGCAGCAAGAGAAAAATAACTTGTTATCTAAAAGGGAACCCCCCCCCCCCATAAGACTATAAATACATTTTTCAGCAGACCATTTGCAGGCCAGAAGGGAGTGACACATGTATTTAAAATGCTGAAAGAAGAAAGCTTCCAACCAAGCAAAGTTACTCAGAATTGCAGAGAGAGAGTTTTCCAGATGAGCAAAAGCCAAAGGAGTTTATCGCCACTAAATCAAACTTACAAGAAATGTTAAAATGACCTCTTCAAGCTGAAAAGAAAGTGCTAGTCAGTAACAGGAACACATATCAAAGAGTAAATCTCACTGGAAGGATAAATATAATAATAATGAAAATAATGGATTCAGCACTTATTAAGGTTAAAAGGACAAAAGCAGTAAAAATAACTATGATTATAGTAACTAGTTAAGGGATAACTTAGATAAGGCACACACAAGATAAAAAGATGTAGGTCTGTCCAGTCCATGACCGCTTACTGCCATGGGCTGCTTTCCACTGCTTGGGTGCCTTCTCTAGAGCCAGGACCTTAGTCTTGGCCTTCTATGGGGTGCACAGTGCCCAGTTTCCAGATGCCTCTGGGAAGGAGCTCTTAGACAAAGCCAACAAACACCACTTCTTACACAGCCTGGCCCTGCTGGGGGTACCCCATTTACTGCTAGCCTCTAGAACCACTTTATTCTGCACCAGCTTTTACTTCCAGGCTCTGGCCCAGACTTTGGCCCCTGTGCGAGGGAGCCTGCTAATCTTGGGCTGGCTTACCTTGGTTCTTTGAGTTTCCTTGCACTTAATCTCTGGGTACTTTTTTTGAGAGTTGAAGCAGGGAGAAGATTAAAAGAGAAAGGGGACAAAGAAAAAAAGATGAAACATGTGACATCAAAAACACGCGAGGGAGGAGTAACAATGTTGAGCTTTAGAATGCAATCAAACTTAAGTTGACAACTATTTTATCAACCTAAAATAGACTGTTATACATATAACTTGTTATAGTTACAGTTAAACTTAACTACAAAACAAAACCGGTAGTAAATACACAAAAGATAAAGGACCATAAGCATACCACTAAAGAATGTCAGCAAACCACAAAGGGAGAGAGCAAGAGAAGGAACAAAGAGGAGCAAAAACCAGCCAGAAAACAACTAACAACATGGCAATGAGTACATACCTATCAATAATTATACTTTAACTGTAAATGGACTAAATACTACAATCAAAAGACAGAGTGGCTAAATGGACTAAAAAACAAAATCTATATGCTGCCCACAAGAGACTCCTTTAGACTTAAGAACACACACAGACTGAAAGTGATGGGATAGAAAAAGATATTCCATATGGAAACCAAAAGAAAGCCAGGGTAGCTATACTTATGGATATATAACCAAAAACTCAGGGGCACCTCAGTGGCTCAGTCTGGCTCAGTTAAGCATCTGACTCTAGATTTTAGCTCAGATCATGATCTGATGAGGTTGAGCCCCGAATTGGGCTCTGACAGTGCAGAGCCTGCTTGAGATTCTCTCTCTTTCCCTCTTTCTCTCTCCCTCACTCCCATGGTCTCTCTCTCTCTCTCTCTCTAAAATAAATTTTTAAGGGGCGCCTGGGTGGCACAGTCAGTTGGGCGTCTGACTTCGGCTCAGGTCATGATCTCACTGTTCATGGGTTCGAGCCCTGCATCAGGCTCTGTGCTGACAGCTCAGAGCCTGGAGCCTGCTTCAGAGTCTGTCTCCATCTCTCTGCCCTCCCCTGCTCTTGCTCTGTCTCTCTTGCTCTCAAATATAAAATAAAACATTTAAAAAAATTTTTTAATAAATTTTTAAAAGGAAAAAATCGACTTTAAAACAAAGATTGTAACAAGAGACAAAGGGTACTATATAATGATAGAGGGGTCAATCCAACAAAAGACTAGAATGTTTATAAATATTTATGAACCTAATATAGAAGTATCTGAATATATAAAGCAAACATTAACAGACATGAAGGGAGAAACAGCCATATAATACCAACAGAGAA
Organism: Prionailurus bengalensis; assembly: GCF_016509475.1. Lineage (NCBI taxonomy): Eukaryota > Metazoa > Chordata > Mammalia > Carnivora > Felidae > Prionailurus > Prionailurus bengalensis. Next base: position 165,187,974 of record NC_057344.1, on the reverse strand, counting down.
CATTAACAATTTTATGGTTTTTTTTTTGAAAGAGACAGAGAGAAACAGGCAGAGCATGAGCAGGGGAGGGGCAGAGAGCGAGGGAGACACAGAATTTGAAGCAGGTTCCAGACTCTGAGCTGTCAAGACAGCACACAGCCCAACAGGGAGCTCGAACCTGTGGACCAGGAGATCATGACCTGAGCCGAAGCCGGCTGCTTAACTGACTGAGCCACCCAGGCGTCCCAGCAGGGGACTTTAATACCCCACTTACATCAATGGATAGATCAGACAGAAAATAAGAAAACATCACCTTAAATGACATGTTAGACCCAACAGACCTAACAGATATATACAGAACATTTCATCCAAAAGCAACAGAATATACATCCTCAAGTATGTATGCAACATCCTCCAGGATAGATCAGGTAGGACACGAAACAAGTCTGAATAAATTTAAGGGGACTGAAATCCTATCAAGCATCTTTTCTAACCACAGTGATATGAAACTAGAAATCAAAAACAAAAAAGAAAGAAAGAAGGAAAGAAACCAGAAATCAATGTTTTTTTAGGTAAAAACAAAAGGTGGGGGAAGGAGAAATCATATTATGGCCAACAAATCACAGAGAAGGTTATTTTAAGACTAAGTTCAATCCTCTTCTGTTAATGTCTTCCTACTAACTTAAAAGTCCAAGAACAACTTTATAAAGGAAAGTGACATTCTTCTGTTTCAGCCAGAATTCTTAAAATAATCTTTAACTTAAAATGTTTCCCAAAGATGGATGCTCGCAGTTCAAATGCCAGTGATAATTCAATTGGCTGCAAAATTCGGTGTTAGCAGTCTCTACATTTATAGGGAAAACCTGACACAGTATACGAGTATCAATTGCCATATCTGTGGTTTCAAATGAAACTTCCTTCCACAGCACTTAAATCATCCTTTTTCTCCTAGGTCCCTGGTTTGCTTCATTTCCTTTAATCTTGCTTTATGTTAAGACAATATTTGGTCCCTGGCTCCATTTAGTGGAGTTCAGGGTCATCAGAATAATGCCCTTGGAATGTTGTCTCTGAACCAACTTCCTAATATAGGTTATGCTCCTGTTCTTAAGAATTTTAATATATCCAAATCATAATGTCCAAATCATAACAAGGCTAGATGTAAATACTAACTGGAAGATTTATTAGAGTAAAGCAAAAAAGGAAAGAAAAAATTTTAAGCTTTCTAGAAACCTAACACCAGCTAGAGTATAATAAATAAAAATAGACCTACTTCTGCTACCTTTGTCGAGCCCAGTGGTTTATCAAGCTAGGTAGTGAAGGACACAATGAATAAGACAGATCTATGCCTTTATGGAATCTGAGACTCATCCAGTTCTAGGACCATCTCTCCTCAACTGTCCTAGAAGGAGAGTGTTATAGAAAGTTTCAATATGGTCCAAATGGGACTCATTGCAAAACAATAAGCATGTATCTTTTAATATATCAGACTTCTGTATTAAGGTTGTGATTGTATTTGAAACCGGAGTACTCATGTAGGATTAGAAAGGGGAGGAAATAGAAGTGGAGAGCGCAAAGCTAGGAACTGAGTCACTTCTCCCACCTCATCAGGTTTTTCACCCTCGCTACTGGTTACATAAATCCTATGTGGAATGTAATCTTTCACTTAGGACAATTTTATCTCTTAAGCCTTTCATAAACCTGTCACACCATGAGCTACGTGAAACATTTTTTGTCTTATAGGTTCTCAGTTTGCAAAATAAAAACTTTCATCACTTCAAACTAAATGCAGTATGAAGATCACAGTACCAAGAGAGAATTTGATTCTTACCGATAAGCACCTGCCCTAGTTAATGTTTCAAAGTAATTTTTTTAACAAAATTATATTGCAGAAACTAAGACTTAATTGTCCTAATTTAAGCAAGCTCACTAAAAATTTCCATTAAGATATTTTTCCCTTAAAATAATATAACCAAAACACTTCCCGTTACTTTAATAGTGCTGAAACACCAAAAATTTGTCATGTGACTTTAGGAAATTTACTTTTAAAACAGATTTAGGAGGTTTAGACCATTGCATTTCCAATGACAAAAAGAAATCCCATTGAGGATGGAATTATTAAAATTATTATAATCTCCTGTTTTATTGCATCAATACATATTAGAGGACAAAAATAGCCATTTAATTCAAGAAGTGATCCAAAGAGACTAAAAGTTACATTAATCTGTGAAAAGTCACATGTAAAACAAATCTATATAAATCCCATGTCCGTTATAATGAGAAAGGACCTCATCAGCACAAGGCATGTGGTACAGTTACACAATACTAAGCTATATTACCAGACAAAGTGACTTAGTCTCATTTATAGGAGGAAAAGAGAGGGAAGGAGAAAGAAACATGAGAGAAAGAGGAAAACTTGTAAAAATAAAAGAAGATGGACGGGTACCTGGGTGGCTAAGTTGCTTAAGCATCTGACTCTTGATTTTGGTTCAGGTCATGACCTCATGACTCGTGTGAGCCCTGCATCGGGCTCTGTGCTGCCAGTGCAGAGCCTGCTTGGGAATCTGTGTCTCCCTCTCGCTCTGCCCTTCCCCTGCTCATGGGCACTCTCTCTCAAAATAAATAAACTTAAAAAAAAAAAAAAAAGATGGAGCACATAAGATCATTTTTTCCAAGTTTGCAGACAGTAAATGATAGGACTCTTCTCCTCACAAAAGAAACATGCTGGCTGGCTCTGATATACAAACAAAATCACATATGAGAATCAAGTATACTAATATTGTCAACATGCAGACTAGTGCTTTCAAGCTAGCAAGATCCCAATAACAAGTTAGCCAAGTATAAGTTTGTCTACAAGACATCTCAGGTAAAGAAGAGATTTAGATATGCTACATGGTCATGATTTTATTGGCCATTCTCCACCACCATAGAAATCAAATACTGAATGCTCTAAATGTGTCAGGAAGCCATCAAAATCCTCAAGGAGAAAGCAGTCAAAAAACCTCTTTGACCTCAGCCGCAGCAACTTCTTGACTCAACATGTCTCCGGAGGCAAGGGAAACAAAAGCAAAAATGAACTATTGGGACCTCATCAAGATAAAGCACATCCTTTGCTGTGCTTCCTCTGTACAGCAAAGGAAACAATCAGCAAAACTAAAAGGCAACTGACGGAATGGGAGATGACATATCAGATAAAGGGTTAGTATCCAAAATCTATAAACAACTTATCAAACTCAACACCCAAAAAAACAAATAATCCAGTGAAGAAATGGGCAAAAAACATGAATAGACACTTCTCCAGAGAAGACATCCAGATGGCCAACCGACACATGAAAAAATACGCAACATCACCCATCATCAGGGAATTACAAATCAAAACCACAATGAGATACCACCTCACACCTGTCAGAATGGCTAACATTAATTAACAACTCAGACAACAACAGACGTTGGCGAGGATGTGGAGAAAGAGGATCTCTTTTGCCCTGCTGTTGGGAATGCAAACTGATGCAGCCACTCTGGAAAACAGTATGGAGGTTCCTCAAAAAACTAAAACTAGAACTACCCTACGACCCAGCAATTGCACTACTAGGTATTTATCCAAAGGACACAGATGTGCTGTTTCGAAGGGGCACATGCACCCCAACGCTTATAGCAGTGCTATCAACAATAGCCAAAGTATGGAAAGAGCCCAAAATGTCCATCGATGGATGAATGGATAAAGAAGACGTGTGTGTGTGTGTATACATATATATACATATATTGCAGAGTATTACTCAGCAGTCAGAAAGAATGACATCTTGCCATTTGCAACTACATAGATGGAACTGGAGGGTACTATGTTAAGCAAAATTAGTCAGAGAAAGACAAATATATGACTTCACTCATATGAGGAATTTAAGATACAAAACAGATGAACATAACGGAAGGGAAGCAAAAATATAAAAACAGGAAGGGGGACAAAACATAAAAGACTCATATATAGAGAACAAACAGAGTTGTTGGAGGGGTTGTGAGAGGAGGGATGTTCTAAATGGGTAAGGGGCATTAAAGAATCTATTCCTGAAATCATTGTTGCATTATATGCTAACTAACGTGGATGTAAATTAAACAATAAATAAATTTAAAAATAAATAAATATGTGTAAGTCCCAGACTCCAAAGGCCCAAGAACCTGAAGCTAAAATGTCTGAGGACAGCAGAAGATGGAAATCCCAGCTCAAGGAGAGTGAGCAAATTCACTCTTCCTCTGCCTTTTTGTTCTATTTGGATCCTCAGTGGATTGGTGATGCCCACCCACAGCAGTGAGGGTGGACCTTCTTTACTCAGTCTACTCATTTAAATGCTAATCTCTTCCGGGAACACCCTCACGGACTTACCCAGAAATAATGTTTTACCAGCTCTCTAGGCATCCATTAGCCTAGTCCAGATGACACACAAAAGTAACCAACACAGGGAGCCACCATGAGTTTTTGATGAAGTAAGTAATATGAATGGACCTGTGATTTCTAAAAGTTACCTTCAGAAGCATATGGGAAAGAAGGCTGAATGAGCAGGACCAGTTTGTAAACACCTACTGGAGTAGCCAACAGATAACTTTCTGAACTAAGGCTGTGGGAGACACCAACAAAGCACTGAAGTAGAACCGAAAGAAATTCACAACTGAACGAATGGGGGACCATCACTTTTCACAAATGCGATCACAGCCTCCTATAAAGTTCTCCCTCCCATACATTGCCCCACTACAGCTGGGAGTGATTGTTTTACAAACTAAATCAAGTTGCATCTCAAGGCCCTCCACCCCGCCTCCCTACATACCAAACTGGACTTTTCACTTCCTAGACATTCAACTTCTTTCCTGCCTCAGGATCCTTCACTCACTGTTTTCCTTTATCCGCAAACTGGCACCTTGGTGTTTTTCACCAGGCGGAACCCTAACCCCTAACCGGTCTTCAAATCTCAATTTGAATGTCCCTCCCTCAAAGACCTACCCACCTAAACTCTCTAGTCTAGTACCATGTCCCAACCTTTAGAGTCTCTCTTGGAATACTTACACACATGCAGACATGGGTTTATGTATATATTTGATTAATATCTATTCCCCATTAGACTATTCCTAAGACGTAGGATTATAACTATTTGTTACCTATACCTAGCCCAGTACCTGGCACCTGGCAGGTACTTAACAAACACCTGCTGGGGGTGCTTGGGTGGCTCAGTCGATTGAGCGTCCAACTTCAGCTCAGGTCATGATCTCAAAGTTCATGGGTTCAAGCCCCACTTCGGGCTCTGTGCTGACAGCTGGGAGCCTGAAGCCTGCTTTGGAGTCTGTGTCTCCTTGTCTCCTGCCCCTCTCCTGTTTGTGCTCTGTCTCCCTCTGTCTCTCAAAAATAAATGTAAAAAAAAAATAAATAAATTTCTTTAAAAAAAAAAAAAAAAAACAAGCACGTGCTGAATAATAAATATACCACAAGAGACCACTTTGAGTTCTTGACTGGGAAAATAATAATGCCATTACCTAATAAAGGGAACACAGGAACATCAAATCTGTGGATAAAGTGGAATTCTACCTGGGGAATATTGAGTTGAAGAAATAGTGAATTAGGTCTGAGCTGTAGAATCACCAGTGAATGATCACTCAGCCAAAAGAATAAATGTAACATTACTGGAAAAGGAGAAGCAAAATAAAGCAAGCTATGAGCAGATAAGACAAACCTCTATTTAAGTGGGAGGAAGAAGAAAACAGACAAAAGGTTTATATTCCTAATATGTAAAGGGCTTATAAAATAGCAAATATCAACAAACCTGAAGAAAACGAGGCTTAAAAAAATGGACAGTTAACAGTAAAGAAAAATGCAAATGCCTCCTAACCATATAAAAATATATTCAGCCCAATGTGTACCTCAAGGTAAACTTGGTATAAGACTATCTTTAAAAAAAATTGTTGTTAATTTAAATGATTCTAAAACGTGTATAGGGCTCCTGGGTGGCTCAGTGGGTTAAGCGTTCGACTTCAGCTCAGGTCATGATCTCCCAGTTTGTGAGTTCAATGCCCGCATTGGGCTCTGTGCTGACAGCTCAGAGCCTGTAGCCTGCTTCAGATTCTGTGTCTCCCTCTCTCTCTGCCCCTCCCCCACTCAAATTCTGTCTCTCTCAAAAATAAATAAACATTTAAAAAGCAGGGGCGCCTGGGTGGCGCAGTCGGTTGGGCGTCCAACTTCAGCCAGGTCACGATCTCGCGGTCCGGGAGTTCGAGCCCCGCGTCGGGCTCTGGGCTGATGGCTCGGAGCCTGGAGCCTGCTTCTGATTCTGTGTCTCCCTCTCTCTCTGCCCCTCCCCCGTTCATGCTCTGTCTCTCTCTGTCCCAAAAATAAATAAACGTTGAAAAAAAAAAAAGTAAATAAAATAAAATGTCTATAAGGAAATTTTTTAAGTTAAAGATATTCAATTTCACGCATGAGATGAGTGAAATTAACATAACAGTGATATTCCATTCAGTAAAAAAACAAAAGTTTGACAACATATTCTGTTGCTGAGGTTATGCATAGACAAATAGGCACTTTCACACATTACCAATGGGAACACAGAGACACATGAGGCACCCAGTTCTGATAGTATTATCCCTGGTGTCATTGAGAACCAGAATTCTTAGCTAAGAAAAAAAGATACAGGTGTAAAATAAAAGACTGAGCAAAAATCTTATAGAGCTGAAACAGAATTGGAAATATCAGTATAAACTCATGAGGTTCTTAATCTTAAAAAAATTTTTTTCCTAATTTTGACAACTGAAAAGATCTAGTGACGATGGTCAATCCATTAGAAATAAGACCCTCTAGAGGCCAGATTGTAGTCTTGAAATCCTACTCCCCAGTAAAGGAATCAGGGGTCCTTTTGGGTCCAGCGATATCAGGTGTAGAGAGGAAATGTACATGATGTGCCTAGAAATCCCTGTCATACCAGATAATCAAAGAAGCGATCACAAACTATTAGAGTCATGTCAAAATAACTCAGCAACTTTAAAAGGCTCCCACTGGTCCAAGATTAAATAATTTAAGCAGCAAAAAAAAAAAAAAGAAAAAAAAAAAAAGACAATGAATTTTTCAAAATTCAGTATGTTTAAATCTAAGAGTCCATAATGAGTCTAGGGAAGAAGAGGCGACCCTAACTGATCACCATTGGAGAAGGCTAATATAACCAACTCATTGTTTTGAAATTGGTAAGTCAGAAGAAACTATCAAGCTTTTCTCCAACCTTTCCTATACATACTGTACTACTAGGTAACAAATAGTACATGAGGAACAGTTTCCCTTTATAAAAGATTTCACATAATAAGTGAACAGTAAAGTTACAGTGTTACGTCTTGCAACCCCTAATTATTTAATAGACCTAAAGCAGGGAGCCCACTGCCTGTTTTTGTAAATAAAGTATTATTAGAACACAGCTATGGCCATTCATTCACATTTTGTCTGTGGCTACTTTCCCACTACAAGGGCAGAGTATAGTAACTGTATCAGAGGAGACCAGATGGTCCACAAAGCCTAAAAATACACTATCTGGCCCCTTACAGAGAACGTTTGGCATTCTCTCATCTAAAGCATTGAGCATAAACGGCAACTAATCAGCATTAAGAGAGACGACTAAACACTTGTGTACCAGACAGACACTTGCCAAAAGAAACTGAACCTGAATCTGAGCAAATCTCCGGATCCAACTGCCAATTAACAAGAAAAACAAAGGACAGAGGAATATGCTTATTTTTTTAAGACTGCATTTTTAAGTAACCTCTACACCTAACGCGGGGCTTGAACTCACAACGCCAAGATCAAGAGTTGCATGCTCTACAGACTAAGCCAGCCACGCACACCGACAGATGAGTACATTTAATCACTTCACAGGAATGTAATCAGGAACATCCACATCTATGGCCCAAAGACCCAATTTGCTCAACAAAAATTTTAAGGACACAAGGCAGGGGGAACTTAGGAGAAAAATCAACTAATTGCAATGAAGGGAGGGCTTATCTAGATCCTGATTCAAACAGCTCAACTGCTTTGGAAATGTATGAAAGAATCAAAATTACCACGAACTGCCCATTTTATTACGTTGGGATTGTTGCTGTTTTTTTTTTTTTAAAGATGACAATGGTATTGTGGTTGTATTTTTTAAAAGAAGATCTACTTTAAGAATACATACTGGAATATAAACAAATTATATGATGTCTAGGATTTGCTTTAAAATAATACAGAGTGGGAAAGAAGTCCATGGAAGAGAAACAAACAATTTGGCCATGATTTGATAATTATTAAACCTGAGTGATGAATACAAAGGGGTTCATTACACTAGCCTGTTTACTTTGTACAAGTTAAAATTTTTTTTACAAAATAAAAATTAAAAATAAGGCAAAATCTTTCTTACTCAGACACAGAAAAAAATCTGATGGAAAAAGGTCAGGAAGTATGCTAGATCACCCCAAAAAGGCAACTGGACCGTGACAAGGTGTGGGATCTTTCAAAAGAAGGGTAAGAAGCCAACTTTGAAAAGAACCAGTTCAGAGATCAAGCAAATGACTTTTACAAACTGAGTTATGTGCCCTTTTCCAACTATTTCAAGCACCTAGAAAAAGGATATATATGGCCAACGAACTTAGGTTTGAGAACTAATTAAGATGTGTTCCTCAGAGTTTTAAAAAGGCAAGAGACCATAAGATGTAAGAATGATCGTGGAGTTTGGGTAAGTGGAAAGCTAATGAGGCTAGGAAACGGCCCACCTGGTTAAAGAAAACAAAACAAAAACAAAAACAAATGCCAAGAAACTACAAGTCAAAATTAATACTAAAAACAGATTTAAGAAGTGGGATGAGGGGCGCCTGGGTGGCTCAGTCGGTTGAGCGTCCGACTTCAGCTCAGGTCACGATCTCACGGTCCGTGGGTTCGAGCCCCACGTCGGGCTCTGGGCTGATGGCTCAGAGCCTGGAGCCTGCTTCCGATTCTGTGTCTCCCTCTCTCTCTGCCTCTCCCCCATTCATGCTCTGTCTCTGTCTCAAAAATAAAATAAACGTTAAAAAAAAAATTAAAAAAAAAAAAAAAAAAAGAAGTGGGATGTGACAGAGGGTTATGATCATGACAGGAAGTTTGCCAAAGCCTCAGAAATTAGAAGTCTTCCAGGCGATGGTGAGGTCTAAGGTACGAAGTGATGGGGTGTGCGCAGTAGGCAGAACTTTTGGGTTCCAGTCCTGATGAACGAATGCTGGGTAACTAATCGGTTTCAGCTCCCTGCCAAAGAATCACACCCTTCTCCCAAGCTTATTTCAACAGGTAACTGTATGTGTAAAGGTCCCAGGATTGGGAGCTCTGGTCTAAGACATAGTGATATTGGAAAATCAGTAAGATGAAAATGATGGATGCTAGACGTATCAAGGAAGCAGGATGAGAGCCACCAACATGATAAAAGAGACAACATCAGAGTCAAATAAAGGAAAATTCTAGAGGTCAACAGAAGAGGATGGAGAGAAATGTGGAGAGAAAGAATGAAAGACCTCAACTTCCAAACAAAATGATTAACTGAAAAATGTTGTGTTAGTGAAGGCATTATTGTAACCCCACACTTCCAAGAACGTAGTCTAAAAATCTATCAAATAGGTTACAGAAGAAAGGCATCCTCAAAAGACCAAAAAAATCTACCAATTTGTTCATTATGATCATAAAGTGTTAGATGTATGAAAATACCAAAAAACCTGAAAAAACATTTAGTTTAATTCGCTCATTTCATAGATGAGAAAACTGAGGTCTACTAAGGCTAATTAACCTGCACTCAAGAACACCATACAATTAATGATCAGAACTAGGGCTACAATGTACCCCATTCTTCACTCACCCTCTTGACCTTGCATCCTCATTTAATGCCATGGTTTCCATCTGGTGACTGACTTCTCTACAACACTAAACGCCATTATATATTTTCATGCTTCGATAGCAGGCATTTGATAAGTATTTGTCGCCTGACACTCAAAGTGAGCCTACTTCAATGATTTTCTTTCAAAGGTCTCCCATATCAGCAACTGGTTCTGCTCACTTTTACTCTTCTGGCCCCCAATAAAAAGGCACTGAGGAAATCTCAGAGGTGTTCAAAAAACATGTCGGCTAACTAGCATCCATGCTTCCAAAAAATGTTAGAACGCGAAAAGGCACACATAGTGCCCAGGGGGAAAAAAAAAGAGTTGACGTCACTCTCCTCTTATCATCTCCAAAAATGTGTCATTACATAATGTACACATCAGTGGGAAGTAAGACGATGTTCTTGACCGGATGGACTCAAAGCACCTAAACTGACAGGAAAAGACCGTAACAGGATAAACTACCTCAGTCTTACAATAAGGGATTATGGAGAATGCACGGAGTACAGACTTCACACACGTTTACGTATTTTTAATGTACTCTCTATAAATGTTACATATAATCCTGGACCTAGAATCTCATGGAAGGAATGTTCTGAGCCTCCAAAAACCTGATGTTACTGCTATTTTTAGACGTGATTTTTTTAAGTTAGCAAAAAAAAAAAAAAAAAAAAAAGGCAGGTATTATAAGAAGAGAAGGCATCATAGAGGGGAAGGCAATCCACACAAAAATTATTTTTACAAACTTCTATTATTCTTTTTTAAAAAAGTACGTATCCTTACCACTTAGAAAGGGTTGTTGAGGCACAGAGTTTGTAGAAAAGACACCAATTTTGGAAAGGATCCATCTAGAAGCTTTTTCGACCTGGAGCTTGTTGTACTTTATAGGCACGCAAGTGGGCACAGTAGTGCAAAGCCGTAGTGATTCACCATGTACGAAGCAGAATATGGAATGTTCAAGGCTGGAAGATAAAAAATAGAGAAAAGGAAAATACTCGGGCTGGTTATTAGTAGCACCCATGTTTAAAACAAAAGGTGTCCCATTTTAGTGGTTTTTATAGAACAAATATCATTACCGAAGCTAAGTTTTTGTAACTGAGAACTTGCACAAGAAGAACTTACTTATATAAGTATCTTAACTACGTAGGGAAAGAATCTATCTGGAGAGAGAAAACAAGAAAATGAGAATTAGTCTTCCAAAGGTTCTAAATTAAAGATTTCTTTGCCACCCATAACTTCTTTGTCAAATACATTATAAATTTCCCTACCATCTAAACACAATTACCTGTTTCTTAATGAAACAAGGGGGATCATCAAAGGAGTGCTTCCACAGTACTTGAGGATATATACCTTATAGGACTTGGGGTAATGACCCCAGAACGGCCTTTCTTTCAAAAGGTACCCCCAAAGTACCCCAACGAATAAGCACCCTCTGTTCCTGGTGGTGGTGTCAATAATCTACAAAGTTAGGAATGAATTTATCCTTTGACCCAACAATCCTCTTTCTGGGACATTCTCCTACACACGTACTTGTACACTCATAAAGTATACAGCAAGATTGTTGTGAGATTGTTTGTAAAAGTGAAACACTGAAAACAACCCAAGTGACACATGATCTAGCAATTCGACTCCTGGGTATGTAACAAGTGATAAAATACATCCATGCAAAAATAAAAACGTAAGTGTTCACAGTAGTGTTATTTGTAATAACCAAAAGGCAGAAACAAGACAATGGTCATCCACTTTTATAGCAATTTGACAGAGTAAATTTATGTTCCTTGAATATAATGATAAAAAGGGTGGGCTTGTATTTTATGTATCATATTTAAAGAAAAAAAAAGACAATGGTCATCAACTGATGAACGGATAAATAAAATGTGATAGATCCCATCCAATGGAATATTTCTGCCACAAAAAGGAATGAAGTAATGATACATGCTACAGCATAGATGAATCCTAAACACCATGCAAAGTCAAAGAAGCTAGTCACAAAAGGCCACATATTACATGATTCTATTTATATGAAATGCCTAGAATAGACAAATCTACATACAGAAAAAACAGATTAGTGGTTGAAGGGCTGCGGGGGAGAGGAAGATGGGGAATGACTAATGGGTATACTGTTTCTCTCAGTTTCCAGTCACTTGCACTCTGACCCAATACTAGATACTAAAATACTCTTCCTAATGACTTTGAAAGAATTTTAAGTGCCCATTCTAACTTGTATCTGACCTCCCCTCTCTCACTACTCCAATGAACCTAAGATTGCTGTCAAGTGCACAACTAGGATCACAAAATTCTCTGGTTTGGTAGTACAGTGGTACTCCTAATTCCTACAGAATAAAGTTCAGAAATTAATTAGCCTCAAAGTCAAGATCCTAATGGCAGAGAACAAACTACGAGCACATCTCCCTAATATTCTCTAGACTACAGGCAAGCTGAACTCTGCTCCGTGCAAACATATCCCATTCCTACACCCACATCTTTTTTCATCATGGGCATCTGGAATGCCCACCCTTTGTTTCCATGCACTGAAATTCCTCTAAAATCATTTTTAAAGCTAAAAATCACTTATCCGACCAGAGCATTGGATTTCTCAACTCTCACACCTTCAAGGACTAGTTTACAAAGACTATAAAGGGTACTGCAAGTATTGTAAGTATGAAGTATAAACTAAGAAGAGCCAACATATATCACTCAACAAATGTTACTGCTACTCACTCAACAAAGTAACCAATAAATATTTTTTAAATTGACATACAAAATTAAAAAATTGTGTTTTCCAGACATACTACACTCTTGGCTCTAGAAGCAACAGTTTAAGGTTTGACACCTTTGAAAGTCATGATGATGAGAATTTCTGATCATCAACAGGTTTCAATTACGCGGAATCTCATACAGATTCATGATGTAAGAGCAGCAACCCATTATTTCTTTATTTAATCAAGAGCCAACTTGATTCGTAATCATTTCACAATGTATGTCATAAGTCGTTATGATGTATACCTTAAATGTATACAGGGGTACATGTCAGTTATACCTCAATAAAAAGGGGGGACAATTTGATTCACTTTATTCAGTAATATCCACCAAAAATAGGGAAAGAGGGCAAGCCTTACCAAAAGACAATAGTTTCATTATCTTTTTTAAATTGTGGCAAAATACACATAACATATAATTTACCATCTTAATCATTAAGTGTGCAGTCAGCAGCATTAAGTACATTCACACTATTTGCAAACAGCACCACCCATCTCCAGAACTCCTTCTATCTTGCAAAACTGAAACTTTGTGCCCATTAAACACTAACTCCCCATTCTCCCGCCTACCCCCACCCCCCCCCACCCCCCGGCCCAGCCCCTGGTAACAAGCATTCTCCTTTCTCCTTTCTCTATCAAGGAGTCTGACTGTTCTGGGAACCTCACGCAAGCGGAACCACACAGGATTTGTTCTTTGTGACTGGCTTATTTTACTAAGCATGATGTGCTCAAGGTTCATGAGTGTTATCATTTTTCATTAAGAACTTCAAAACCACAGAAAGGACATGGTTTAAACAGATTCTAGTTTAAACTCATGGTTTAAACATACTCTATACCCTAGAGATTTAGAAGACTCAAATTACAGAAAGAAAGGAAAAAGAAGAATAACAGGTACCAGATAATCCAGTCTGATACCAGGCATTCTGCTCCATACAACTCTGAGGAGGTAGTGTTATTATCATTCCCGACTGGTAAAGGACAAAAAGGGGGCCCAGGGGACCATGCGGTATTAGGTAGGCCTCCCATGCTACTTTCCTATTTCCATTTTGTTCTTACCTGACATATATCCATATATCCATTTATTTATCTCCTTATGTGCCAATTATGTGTAGACCAAAAACACTGAAAATCACTACTTTAGTCGAAGGGTCACATTTATATAACAAAGTTGTGTCTATTACACAACATAGTTTAACTAAGCATCTTACAATCTCTGGCTTTTCCGAGATGTTTGTCCATAGGTACACTTTTTTTTTTTTAATGTTTATTTTTGAGAGCCCAAGTGACAGAGCACGAGCAGGAGAGGGGCAGAGAGAGAGGGAGACACAGATTCCGAAGCAGGCTCCAGGCTCTGAGCTGTCAGCACAGAACCCAACACGGGGCTCAAACCCACGAACTCCGAGATCATGACCTGAGCTGAAGTTGGATGCTTAACTGACTGAGCCACCGACTGAGTTTATACTCTGGTGGAGAATATGGTAATGAAGCAAATACATTAAGGGGTTATTTATTTATTTATTTATTTACTTAACGTTTATTTATTATTGACAGAGAGAGAGAGAGCATGCGCATGGGAGGGGCAGAGAGGGAGGGGGAGACACAGAATCCGAAGCAGGCTCCAGGCTCCAAGCCGTCAGCACAGAGCCCGATGCGGGGCTCGACCCCACAAACGGTGAGATCATGACCTTAGCCAAAGTCAAATGTTCAACCGGCTGAGCCACCCAGGTGCCCCCATAGGCACATTTCTTTAGACACTCAGAAATTAGGAGACTTTATTACTGCCAAAGATATATTTAGAGATTTTTACCCCCAGCAGGGAGGGGAGGTGGAAGGCATTGGAAGGCCAGGGTAGAGGATAAAATTCCAAATGAGAAGTCCAAACAGGCTTGTTTTCCAGTGAGCCCAAATCTGTTAGAACATTCTTATGTTCTATAAGTTTTATTGTTTCCATCAAACTTCACCTGAGGACTTTTCTACTAAGCATGAGTTTACAATAGAAAGGGCGATATCACAAGGTTGTGATAGTCTACTTACACCTTAAATATATTCTCCCTATAATATTAGCTATACTTACAGTAATTTGATTTCCTTCTGCTTCGGAATGAAAGTAAATATTCCCACCATCCTGTATTGCTATATTTTCTCCCTCAAATTAGTTACGACTTTTATTACATTTCAAGCCATTATGAATTAAATACCTAACATTTAACTTGCTTAATCTATTTTTTCGTAATTTAAATTACAGCAAGTACATCCACAATTAGAATATAAAATGTTATGAAGCAAAATCTGATTTTTAAGGACTCTGACTAAATAAATCCCCACTTATAACAAAGTCTACAATTCCCACTAATTTATTGTTTGCAGAAAATAATTTCTTTTGAGCACAATATGAGCACTCTTACTCATAAGAGAAGTACTGTGTTCACAAAATAATTTTATCTTCGCTGATATAATAAGAAGTCAGTGGTTTCCTTTTTGTGGTAAACAATGGGTCTTAGGAAACACATTCCCGCTAAATGTCTTTTACATTTTTTTTTATACACAATTGGTCCAACTTCCTAATAATCACCATTTACCAGAAATGTGAAAGATAAAAATCTATCAAGATACACAATGAAATTAAGCAAGCCAAAAAGAGAAAAAGAAAAGAAAATTACAAAGAGGGCAGGGTGGAGAAAACTTCCAACCCAACACCAACCATCTCCAAGCTACTTTTTAAAACTGAGAGTATCAGGGAGCCCGGATATATGCTGAGAATGTGGAGCCTGTTGGGGATTTTCTCTCTCTCCCTCGCTCTCTGCCCCTCCCCAGTTCATGCTTGAGCTCCAGCTCTCCCTCAAATAAATAAATGAAAGTTATCAAAAATATTTGAAAATTGGGGCACCTGGGTGGATTAGTTGGTTAAGGAACCAACTTCGGTTCAGGTCATGATCTCACAGTTGGTGAGTTCGAGCCCCACGTCGGGCTCTGTGCTGGCTTTAGATTCCATGTCTCCCTCTCTCCCTGCCCCTCCCCCGCTCATGCTCTGTTTCTCTCTCTCTCAAAAAAGAAAAAGAAAAAACATTTTTTAAAAAACTGAGAATATTGGTTTCAAGGTGACAAAAATCTACATCTTTTTTCTACATTCCCAAGGGACCATGCCCATCAGTATACAAACATATTATATGATCCCTACCTTAAGGGGAGAAAAAAAAAGGGCCTCCCATGATACTGTGATTTATACTAAGAAATACATATTTGGTCTTCATCCCATTTCTGGTACAGGACTCCTAAAACCCTTAGAATTTCCTAAGTGATGAGAGACTTAAAGGTGTCTTTTGTTGTTAATGAGGTGACTTGGGGGCCACACCTAAGGATCCGAACTAATTGCCAGGAGAAGCAACCACATGATTAGAGGGCTGGAACTTTCAGTGTCACCTTGCCCTTCACCTGGCGTCAGGGGGGAGACTGGAGAATGAATCCATCGCCAACGGCCAGAGATATAATCAACATGCCTGTGTCATGAAACCTACATGAACACACAAAAGGATGAGGTCTGTCTGGAGAGCTTCCGGGTTGCATTATGTGCAGACAAGGGGACAGTGGCACACTCTGAGGGCAGGGAAGGTCTGGGCCCTCTCCCCATATCTTGCCCTGTGCAGCTCTCCCACCTGGTTGTCCCAGCTCTGTATCCTTTTATAATAAACTAGTAATCTAATAAATAAAATGCTTCTTCAAGTTCTGTGAGCCACGCCAGCAAATGAATTGAACCCAAGGAGGAATTTTCTGGAACCTCTAACCTACAGCCAATAGGTCAGAAACCCAGGTTGACAACCTGGACTGGTGTCTGAAGTGTGTCTGTGGGGGCGGGAGTGGACATGGGGACGTGGTGTTGTAGCACTCGGTCCTTCAACTGTAGGATCTGCTGATATGTCCCAGTAGTGTCGGAACTGAGTTGAATTGTAGGCCACACAGCAGGTGTCTGAGAATTGCCTGGTGGTGTGGGAAAAGCCATGCATACATACACACACATCTGGAATTGATGACCAGAACGTCTACCTCCCTTGACCACAAAACCCCTGTCCATGACTAGAGCATCTCTCTGCTCCCTATTGTAGTAAAAGTCTCCCACACAGTTGTCCCTGTACAGTATTTTACTAGCTTCTCTTCACCCTCTTTTCTCATCTATCCGTTGCAAGGCTTTCTACCTTCCAGGACTGTTTGTTGATGTCACTAATGACCTCCATGCCTCATGAAATCTAAAGGTCAATATCAGGCCTCATCTCAGTTGACTCCACAGCAGCACTTCCCTCCCTCCTTTTTGAAAGACTGTCTTCGCCTGGACTGCAAAATGCCACACTCCTGGTTTTCTTCCTCCTCCTATGAGATGGTCTTCCTCCACCTCTTTCCCAGCTCAGAACACTGAAGAGCCCAAGGTCAGTTGTTGGCCTTCTTGTCCACTGGCATTTACCTCTAAGTGACCTTATCCAGTCTCAAGGCCTTAAATTCAAATTTGGGATTGTCAGCATATAGATGGTGTCTCTAACCCCACTCTCTCTCCTGAGCACTAAGCTCAAAAATCCAACCATCCATTTGGACATCAAATAGGATCTCAAACTCAACTCTTTATACATCTCCTTAAATCTTCACCTGCCCCCAACATTGTATCTTAGTAATAATACCATCATTCTTCTAGAAGTCACTACTTCATCCTAACAGAAAGTAAAAAGATGAACTGAAAAAACAGTAACTCTTCTTAGATGCAGGAGAACAGTGAGGTCATAGGGCAAATCAGAATTCCCAGAATTGAAGAAACAGACAAATACAGAGTCACAACTTATGGAACAGAAACCTCCATGGAAATCAGTGCCAGGGTAAGAAAACCTGAACTTTAACTGACAATTTGCTGGAGGTTCAGTGTGGACAACTTTGAGAGATTAAAAACTCCAGGAAGACCCAGTCATAGGAGAAATTCTACACTTTTATTTATGAGTTTTATCTCCAAGAGCTAGACCTGGTTCTCATAATGAATATCAGAGAAAAATCCCTTCATGCTTCTCAGTGGGAGGGGGTGGGGGTAAGAATATTCCAAAGCATTCTGTTCTTCTTAACAAGGTCAGTCTTTAGGAGAAACTATTTAACCAAAGCCTAACTGACCTGGGGGAAAGGAAATACCCAACGCCAGCCCACTCTAGCCATCCTTTCCTACCTAAGGGGGTAAAGGGAGAACTGAGAAGCACTTGTGAAATTCACAGTCCAGAGGCACAGGCTCACTAACACACTGACACCTCATCATAGAACCAAAGAACACTTCTCTCCCCCCACCTTACCACATTACTGGAGGTCTATTTACAGCCATTTACTCAAAATCAGTACATCATGTCCAGCTCTGAAGAAAAAAATTACAATGCATACTAAAACACACACACACATACACACACACACACACACACGGTTCGAAGAGACAGAGTAAACACCAGAATCAGACTGGGATATGGCAGGAATGTTGGAATTATCAGGCCGGCAATTCAAAACAATTATGATTTATATATTTTCAGGGCTCTAATGGATAAATTAGACAGCATGCAAAAAGAAAGGGTCAATGTAAGCAGAGAGATGGAAATTCTAAGAACCAAAAGAAACAACTAGAGATCAAAAACACTAACAGAAATGAAGAATGCCTTTAATTGGTTTATTAGTAGCCTGAACTTGGCTAAGGAAAGAATCTCTGAACTTGAAGACAGCTCAATAGAAACTACACCCCCCCCCAAAAAAAAAATACATTAGAAAACTAAAAAGAAAAAAGACTGGGGGCACCTGAGTGGCTCAGTCAGTTAAGCATCCAACTTCAGCTCAGGTCATGATCTCACAGTTTGTGAGTTCCAGCCCCACATTGAGCTCACTGCTATCAGCGCGAGCCCACTTCAGATCCTCTGTCCCCCTCTCTCTCTGCCCCTCCCCTGCTCAAAAGTGAATAAAATATTTTTAAGTTAAAAAAAAAAAGAATTAGTTGAATCAATTTAAAAAAGAAACAAAAAAGACTGGGGAAAAAAAAAAGAATAGAATATCCTAGAACTGCAGGACAACTACAAAAGATGGCACATATACATAACAGGAATAATAGAAGAAGAAAGAAAGGAACAGAAGAAATATTTGAAACAATAATGCCTGAGAATTTTTTCAAATTCACGTCAGATACCAAACTACAGATCAAGGAAGCTCAGGGACCACCAAGCAGGATATGTACTAAAGAACTACAACCAAGCATATCACACTCAAACTACAGAAAATCCAAAATAAAAACTCCTGAAAGAAGCCAGACAAGGTAAACACCCTACCTAACGAAGGAGCAAAGATAAGGATTACATCCAATTTCTCAGAAACCATGCATGCAAAAAGAGAGTGAAGTGAAATATTCAAAATGTCGACAGGAAAAAACCACCTAGAATTCTGTACCCTGCAAAATCATCCTTTAGAAATGATGGAGAAATAAAGACTTTCTCAAACAAAAACCAAGGTAATTTGTTGCCAGCGGACCTGTTCATGTACATAAAGAAAGGAGAAGCATCAGGGAAGGGGTAACGAAGGTAAAATTAAAACTTCTCCTTATTCTTAATTGAGCTAACAACAGTTTGTTCAAAGCACTAGCAACAATGTGTTCAATTATGTATGCTTATGTAAATGAAATGAAAAATAGCAATGATACAAGGGAAGGGTGAGAGGAAACAGTATAGCATTATTTGAAAGTAGATTTAGATTAGTTGTAAATGTACATTGCAAACTCTAGGGCAATTACTAAAAACAATTTTTTAAAGTACAATTAATATGATAAGAAAGGAGGGGTGCCTGGGTGGCTCAGTCGGTTAAGCGTCCAACTTTAGCGCAGGTCATGATCTCATGGTTCATGGGTTCGAGCCCCACGTCAGGCTCTGTGCTCATGGCCCAGAGACTGGAGACTGCTTTGGATTCTGAGTCTCCCTCTCGCTCTCCTCCCCTCCCCTGCTCATGGTCTGTCTCCCTCTCTCAAAAATAAACAAACATAAAAAAAAATGCTAAGAAAGGACAGAAAACATAATTATATAAAATGCTCAACTTAAAACCATAAAAGGCAGAAAAAGATTAGAATACAAAACAGAGAACGCAGAACAAGGTCACAATCAGAAACAGTAACAAATATGATAGTTATTAATCCAACAACAGAAATAATCAATTTGAACATCAATTGTCTAAATGCACCAATTAAAAGAAAGAGACTGGCTCAAAAGAGCAAACAACAAGGCAGATTGCCTACAAGAAACTCACTTTAAATATAAAGACACATATGGATTAAAGTAACCGCATGGAGAAAGATATGCCATGCTAAACACTAATAAAAAGAACAATGGAATAGCTATATTACTTTCATACAGAGCAGATTTAAAAGCAAGGAAAGTTATCAAGGATAAAGAGGACGACTACGTAATGACAAAAGGGTCAATGCTCCAAAACCTAACAATCTTCAATGTGTATATGTCTAACGAACATCAAAATACATGAGGCAAAAACTGATAAAACTGCAAGGAGAAATAAATGAATCTACTATTATAGTTGAAGATATCAACACTCCTTTCAGAAATGAACAGATTTAACAGGCAGAAAATCAATAAGGACATAGTTGAACTCTACAACACCATCAATCAGCTGGGTATAATTGACATCCCTAGACCACTTCATTCAGCAAGAGCAGAATAACACTCTTCTCAAGCTCACATGGAACATTCACCAAAATAGTCTACATTCTGGCCCACAGAATACAACTTAAGAAACTTAAAAGAACAGAAATCCTACAATGCCTACTCTCAGTTCACAGTGAAATTAAACTAAAAGTCAATGACAGAAGGATAACTGGCAAATCACAAAGTATTTGGAGATTTAAGAACATATTTTTAAATAATACATGATCAAAAAAGAAATCTCAGAAGAAATTTTAAAATATTTTGAACTGAATGAAAAATACTTAAAATTTGTGGGATGCAGCAAAAGCAGTGCTTAAATGGAAATTTGTAGTAGTAAATATATATATTAGAAAAGAAGATCTAAAATCAACAATCTAGGGGCGCCCAGTGGCTCAGTCGGTTAAGCGTCCAACTTTGGCTCAGGTCACGATTTCAGTTTGTGAGTTCGAGCCCCACGGCGGGCTCTGTACTGACAGCTCAGAGGCTAGATGGAGCCTGCTTCGGATTCTGTGTCTCCCTCTCTCTCTGCCACTGCCCGGCTCATGCTCTGTCTCTCTCTCCTTCAAAAATAAACATTAAAAAAATAAGAAATAATAAAAAATAAAATAAAATAAAATAAAATAAAATAAAATAAAATAAAATAAAATAAAATAAAATGAAATAAAATGAAATAAAATCAACAATCTAAGTTTCCACCTTAGGAAACTAGAAAAAGAAGAGCAAATTGAATTCAAAGGAAGCAGAAGGAAAGAAATAATAAGAATTAAAGCAGAAATCAATGAAACTGAAAACATGAAATCATTAGAGAAAAATCAATGAAACCAAAAGCTGACTTAGAAAAACAGGAGAGGATATAAATTACTAATGAAAAATGAAAGAGGGACATCATTACAAATTCCATGAACATTAAAAGATAAAAAAGTACTATGAACAACTATATGCCCACAAATCTAATAACCTAGATGAAATGGACTAATTCTTTGAATAGATAATCTGAATGGCCTTATATCTATTTTTCAAACTCAATCAATAATTAATTTAATTTGTATTCCCAAACTGAAAGCATCAGGCCCAAATGTGTTCACTGGTGAATTCTACCAAGCATTTATGGAAAAACTATAACAAATCTCTACAATAACTTTCAGAGATTAGAAGCAGAGGGAATACTTCCTAACTTATCCCATGAGGCCAGCATCACCAAAACCAAAGACAAGGGAAGAAAACTATACAGACTAATATCACTCATTAACAGAAGTGCAAAAATCCTCAACAAAATATTAGCAGTAATGTATAAAAGGAATTACACGCTATGACAAAGTGGGATTTATCCCGGACATGCAAATATGGTCCAACATTTGAGTATCAATTAATGTAATCCATCATGTTAACAGGCTAAAAAAGAAAAATCACATGACCACATCAACAGTTACAGGAAAAGCATTTGACAAAATCCAGTACCGAGTCCTAATAAAAACTCTCAATAAAATAGGAATAGAGGGCAACTTCCTCAACTTGATAAAGATCATCCACGAAAAAACTACAGCTAACATCATACTTAATGGTGTGATGAAAAACTAGAAGTTTCCCCAATAAGATCAGGAACAAGGCAAGATGTCCACTCTCACCATTCCTTTTCAACATTGTACTGAAGTCCTAGCTATACAATAAGACAAGAAAAGAAAAGAAATGATATACAGATTGGGAAGGAAAAAAATAAAACTGTCTTTGTTTGCAGATAACACAATCATCTAAGGTGAAAACCCAAAAGAACACACGCACGCACACACATCCGTAACTAATAAGCAATTATAACAAGGTTCAAGGATACAAGGTTAATATGTAAAAGACAACTGTGTTCCTATATACCAGCAGTGAACAAGCAGAATTTGAAATTAAAAACAATGCCATTTACACTAGCACTCCCCAAAAATGAAATACTTGGGTATAAATTTAACATAATACGTACAAGATCTATGTGAAGTAAACTACAAAATTCTGGTGAACAAAATCACAGAACAAAATAAATGGAGAGACAGTCCATGTTCATGGACAGGAAGACTCAATATTGTCAAGATGTCAGTTCTTCCCAATTTAATCTATGTATCCAATGAAATCCCAATCAAAATCCCAGTATGTTACTTCGTAGATATCAACAAACAGACTCTAAAGTTTATATGGAGAGGCAAAAGACTCAGAATAGCCAACATTATATTGAAGGAGAACAAAGTTGGAAGACTGACACTATCTGACTTCAAGACTTAAAATAAACCTATAATAATCAAGACAGTATCATATTGGGGGGGAAAAACAGACAAACAGATCAATGGAACAGAACAGAGAACCTAGAAACAGACCCACATAAACACAGCCAAACTGATCTTTGACAAAAGAACAAAAGCAATACAGTGGTACAACTATGGCCTTTTACACACATGGGACTGAAACAACTGGACATCCACATGCAAAAAAAAAAAAAAAAGAAGAATCCAGACACAGATCTTGCACCTTTCACAAAAATTAACTCAAAATAGATCATAGAGGGGCACCTGGGTGGCTCAGTCAGTTGAGTGTCCGACTTAGGCTCAGGTTATGATCTTGCAGCTCGTGGGTTTGAGCCCTGCATAGGGCTCTGTGCTGACGGCTCGGAGCCTGGAGTCTGCTTCAGATTCTGTGTCCCTTTCTCACTCTGCCCCTCCCTCGCTTGTGCTGTGTCTCTCTCTCTCAAGAATAAATAAAACAGTAAAAATTATTTAAAAAAAAAAAAAAAAGATCATGGACCTGAATGTGAAATGCAAAGCTATAAAACTAGAAAATAACAAAAAGCAAAAACCAAGATGACCTGGGGTATGGCAATGACTTTTCAAATACCAAAGGCACAATCCATGGAAGAAATACTTGATAACTGACTTCATTAAAATGAAAACCCTACTGTGCAAAAGACAGTGTGAAGAGAATGAGAAGCCAAGCCACAGACTGGGAAAAAAAAATATTTGAAAAAAACAAACAACAAAAACACCTAGTAAAAGATTGTTATCCAAAATACACAAAGAAATCTTACAAGTAAATAGGAAAATAATTCGATTAAAAAAATGGGCCAAAGACCTTAACAGACACCCAACCAAAGAAGCTATGCATACTGCAAATAAGCATATGAAAAGCCGCCCACATCATATGTCATCAGGGAAATGCCAATTAAAATGAGATGCTGCCCCACATCTATTAGAAAGGCCAAAATTCAGAACTACTGACAACCACAAATACTGGGAGGGACATGAAGGGACAAGAACTCTTACTCATTGCAGGTGGGAACACAAAATGGAGCCACCACTTTGGAAGACAGTCTGGAGGTTTCTTAGAAAACTAGACGTACTCTAACCATATGACCCTGCAGTTGTGCTCCCTGGTATTTACAGGCTTTGAAAACATGCCCACACAAAAACCTGCACACAGATGTTGAACACAGGCATGTTTATAATTGCCCAAGCTTGGAAGCCACGAAGATGTTCTTCAGTAGATGAACGGATAAACTGTGGTCTATCCAGACAACTGGAACATCATTTAGTGCTAAAAAGAAATGAGCCATCGAGCCAGGATATATAGGAGCCTTAAATACACAATGCTAAGGGACAGAAGCAAATCTGGAAGGCTACACAGTAAATGATTTCGATTACTGGTTACTCTGGAAGAGGCAAAACTATGGAGGAAGTAAAAAGACGACAGGTTGCCAGGGGTTAAGGACGGGGAATGAACAGGCAGAGCAGAAAGGGTTTCAGGGCAATGAAAATACTCTGTACATTATAACAATGGATACATATCATTATACATTCATCCAAACGATAGAATATATGACACCAAAATTGAATCCTAATGTAAACTGGGGACTCTGGGTAATTATGATGTGGCAATGTGGGTTCAACAACTGTAACAACCGTACCACTCTGGTGTCGGGGGGGGGGGTGTCCTGATGATGGGGGACAGTGTACATGAGTAGGAGCAGTGGGTGTACGGGAAATCTCTATACTGTCAATTTTGCTGTGAATCTGAAACTGCTCAAAACAAAACAAAAGGCTTTATAAAGAATGTCTATAAAAAATAAAGATTAAAAAAAAATGTTAGTGGGGGGCGGGGGGAAACTCTTGCCTTATCTGATCAGGCTCTGATTCCAGTCGTTCCCACACATCTTACAAAACAGGTTTTCAGTTTTGGTTGCCATTAAAACAAAAAAGTAAAATTGTCTGGAAATTTTTTTAAATGACATACATGTAGCTGTATCAAAGACAATGGCAGAATTTCAACTTATCATAAACTGCTCTTTCCATTAAAATTAACTTTTAAGGGGTGCCTGGATGGCTCAGTCGGTTGAGCGTCCAACTCTTGATTTCAGCTCAGGTCATGATCCCAGGGTCATGGGATCAAACCCTGCATCAGGCTTCATGATGAGTATAGAGCTTGCTTAAGATTCACTCTCCCTTCACCCCTCCCCTGTTCACACTCAAGCTTGCTCAAAAAAAAAAAAAAAAAAATTAACTGTTGAAAATAAAGTTTGTTTCATCAAAAAATTTGGATTTTTTTTTCCTGGATGTAGCAAATAATTTTACACAAACACGCAAATAATGTTATACAAAAATGAGACAGAAATCACTGCAAAGACTGGTTTTCTACGGCCTGTGAAGGAAATCAATTTACAATACACTAAGTGGCATAAAAAAATGCAAAGTATGTGTTTATAAGCATTTTTCTAGTGAGAGGTCCACAGCTGTCAAATTCTCAAAGAGAGCCATGCATGACCCAGATAAGACTGAGAGTGGCAAGTTCTTAGGTGTAAGTTAAATCAAGACATTCACCCACTATTTAATACTAAGGGTTCTACTACCTTCATTTATGAAACCTTCTCTGACTTCCATCCTGTGTACATAGCTCCTTTCCACAGACATAAAAAGAAAGTAATTTATTGCCACCCAAGTATTTAGAAAAGGGCTAGGGAGGGGTGCCTGGGTGGCTCGTCGGTTAAGCCTCTGACTTTGGCTCAGGTCATGAACTAGTGGTTTGTGGGTTCAAGCCCCACATTGGGCTCTGTGCTGACAGCTCAGAGCCCGGAGCCGGCTTCAGATTCTGTGTCTCCCTCTCTCTCTGCTCCTCCCCTGCTCACACTCTGTCTCTCTCTCAAAAATAAATAAAGATTAAAAAAATTTTCTTAAAAAGTGCTAGGGAACATCAGAAGTGTTCATTATTAGATACAAGACAACAACCGGAAGTCAATTAAATCACCCCAAAACTTTTTTGGTTTTGTTTTTGAGAGAGAAAGAGAGAGAGACAGCGTGCGAGCACAAGTGTTGGGGAGACGCCGAGGGAGAGAGAGAATCTTTTTTTTTTTTTTTTAAGTTTATTTGAAAGGGTGAGCGAGTTTGAGTGCATGCATGTGAAGCAGGAGGAGGGGTGTAGAGAATCCCAAGCAGACTCCCTGCTGTCAGCGCAGAGCCCCACAAGGGGCTCCATCTCACAGACTGTGAGATCACCACCTGAGCTGAAATCGAGAGACGGACACTTAACCAACTGAGCCACCCAGGCACCCCTAGAGAGAGAGAGAGAAAGAGAATCACACAGGCTTCACCCCAAGCATGGGGGCCCACAGGGCTCAATCTCACAACTATGAGATTATGACCTGACCCGAAATCAAGAGTCTGGTGCTTAACCAACTGGGGGCCCGGGCACACAAACCCCCACCACCATTTTTTTGTTTGTTTTTAAGGCTACATTCACATCTGGTTGACAAGACCCTGGAAAATTGGGCCATATAGGTTATGAAAGGTCCATAACCTCTAATCCAAAGGGGAATTTACCAAATAATCCAAAAGCAGGTTAAAAATTGTGTATGCAGAAGGATGCTTAACTGTAATAGATCAGTCAAAACCCGGGCTCCAAAGACCACCTGTGGGGATTCACTTAGAAGTTATGCGACACAAGGTAAGTGTCTTAACCTCTCTGTTTCCATGCATATTTAAAAAAAAAAAAAAAGGGATGGAGAGCTTGGGTGGCTCTTTTTTTATATATATTTATTGATTTGGGGCGTGCAGCTAAAAGTCTGATTGATTTATTGTGAATCTTCCATGAATTTTCAAAGAACCAAATTTCAGTAATGACTTTAAAGCAATCAAAAAAGAACAACTGTTTACTATCAAATTCTTGTTTCCCTTCTTTTTTGCATACCAGGTCTCTTAAATCCTCAGAAATGTTTACTAAAATCTTGCATTCCTAAAAATTTTGATACGTTTACTGTGCATATACAGTATTATCTGTATTCTAATTTCCTTAAAACCTACACTTCTTGTCACAACATAATGTTATTCTTTACGCTCTTTAGTGTTTGTGGGGGGGGAGGGGGGAGGGGAGTATTTTGAGAGAGAGGGAGCGAGAATGAGCAGGGGAGGGGCAGAGAGAGAGAATCCCGGGCAGGATCTTTCTCTGTAGGCACGGGGCCCAAGGAGGGGTTCGAGCTCACGAACCTCGAAATCATGACCTTAGCTGAAACCAGGAGTCCATCACTTAACCGAGCCACCCAGGCAACCCTATACTATTTAGTGCTTTTAATTTAAATTCCCTGTGTCTAATTTTTTTGTATTCACAAGAATGTTGTATTTATGTGCTCCTCCACATATATTAAAACTTTATTCACTCTGTTTTAAAAAAAATACTCAGCACACAGTAAGCCCTCTGTAAAGGTGTCCTCACTTATTTAAAAATACTAAGCATCAACTAGGTGTTAGGCACTGTGCTAGGTGGCTGGGAATATGTCAATGAAGATGTTGCCCTCTTGTAATTTACTTGCTAACAGTGGCAGATGATAAACTACATATAATAAGTAAATGATGGGGCACCTAGATGGCTCAGTCGGTTGAGCGTCCGATGTCAGCTCAGGTTATGATCTCATGTTTGGGAGTTCGAGCCCCGCGTCAGGCTCTGGGCTGACAGCTCAGAGCCTGGAGCCCGCTTCGGATTCTGTGCCTCCCTGTCTCTCTGCCCCTCCCCTGCTCATGCTCTGTCTCTCTCTGTCTCAAAAATAAATAAAAACATTAAAAAAAAAATTAAAAAAAAAAAGGAAATTATGGAGTATGAAAAGGTGAAAAGAGCTATAAAAAAAACCAAACATGGAACTTCAAGCACTGGGCGTGGTAGGAGTTGCAATTTTTCAATGGAATGCGGCTTATTGAAAAGGTGACATCTGAGCAAAGAATTCAAGAGGCAGCCAGGTGAATATCAGGAGTATTCGGGAAGAGCCAAGCCCTGAGGCAGAAACATGCCTGGCACATCAGAGTGAGAACAAAAGGAGATTAGAGCAGATGAGCGAGGGCAGGAGTAGTAGGGAAAAAGGATCAGAAAGGTAGGAAGAGACGGACTCAAGCATGGCCTACAGACAAATGCGCCTGAAGTGAGGTAGGAGCCACTGCAGGATCTGCACAAGAGTAACAGTACGGTCGTACGTGCTCAAGGAGCGCCCTGGCTATTGTGCTGACAAAGAGCACAGGGGAGAAACACAGAAGGGGAGCACCTCTCGGTGGCAGGCTATTTGTGACTGAAGTGTTAGAAAAACCCTGGTCTTTCAGCATGAGAAATTGCTCTTGGATTCGGTTAACTGTCTAGCTCTGTTCCCCAGGAAACCATGAATGTCAGAAACCACAGAATGTCAGCTGTGTTACTAGGCAACATGGCTTATGGTAAAAATGACCCATTGGTAAATTGCTTGGGTCTGAGAGGGACTAAAAATACCTGGAGAGTGGCTGTAACTTTGGACTTCTCCTAGTGTGGTGACTGCTGTAATCGAGCATGTACCCCGTGGGGATCCTAGAAACCTTGCTCATGGGTGGTCATACAAGGTAATGGCTTTTGTGGAACATGCAGCTTCTTAGACAGGTTGGCTACATACCCCCTTCGTGGGAGCCTCATTATTCACACCTAAGCTCCACCTGAAGGAGGGGGCACAGAGAATAGTTCTGGCTATTCTTCCTTCTTCTTTAAAAAAATAACATTAAAAGTAAACTCTAGGCCCACTGTAGCCTTGAACTCACAACCCCCAGACCAAGAGTCGGGTGCTCTACCCACTGAGCCACCCCTGGCTGTTCTTTCAGCACTGCCACCAGGACCTCCCAAAAAGAACACTGGTGCTTCTCTGCTGACAAGCTGTGTTTCCTGTCCCATATCCTCATAAGTGAATGTGATGTCAAATACGGATTGCCACAGGCCACAGGTCTGGTTGAACCCTACTAAAATTCCCTGGGTAGGGGGCGCCTGGGTGGCGCAGTCGGTTAAGCGTCCGACTTCAGCCAGGTCACGATCTCGCGGTCCGGGAGTTCGAGCCCCGCGTCGGGCTCTGGGCTGATGGCTCAGAGCCTGGAGCCTGTTTCCGATTCTGTGTCTCCCTCTCTCTCTGCCCCTCCCCCGTTCATGCTCTGTCTCTCTCTGTCCCAAAAATAAATAAATGTTGAAAAAAAAAAATTAAAAAAAAAAAAAAAATTCCCTGGGTAGGCACTGTTCTAATGCAGTAGAATATGCAAGAAATAGCAGTAGCATGGACCAGGATGGCACTGGTATAAGTAGGAACAAATAGTAAAATGTAAAGATAATTTGAAGGAGGAGCTCATAGGATCTTCTAATGAATAAAACATGGGATGTGAAAGAGTAAAGTTAGGGATGACACCAAAAATTTTGGCCTTAGCAACTGGAAAGATGGAGTGGAAATTGGGATAGGGGAAGAACTGAAGACCTGGAGTTCAATTTTAGACAATTTTGAGTTGAGGGTCATTCTCAACTCACTTTTCCCTTCTGTGACCCAAGATGGCAGCTCCAAGTATCATGAGCTCATATAACAACATCCAAGAGAGGGGCTGTACCTTCATATACGGAAGGAAACTAGACTCCAGCAGACGTCTGTGTCACTATCCCGAAACCAATTGTAAGCAAGGAGAATGGAACATAATGGGCTTTAGGCTGAGCCATACTCACAAACTGCCACCTTCGGAATGGAGGCGAGGGAAGTCCATGAAACTCATGGGCACTAAATATCTGGACAAAATTGGGCCTCTATTAGCAAGGAAAGATACGAATAGGTACAGTGTGTGTCAAAGGTATTAGATGAACCATCCACATCAATGTGGAATAAAAGATTAGTCACGCGGAATAAAAGATTAGTAATAAAGAACAGGTACAAAATAAGACAGGGAGCCAGGCTTCGGTAAGTGAGAGGAAGTGACCTACCTTCTGTTCCATGAAAAAACATGTAGACAAATCCTGTGAAATTATACAACAACCAAGAAAAGATTCTAAATGATTTGAGGAAAAAACAAAAAATGAAGACTCTGACTAAAATCAGAAACTCTCAACTGCAGGAGAGCAAGGTCGCAGAAATTTCTAAAGTGAAATAATTGTGACCTAGATTTTTATATTCAAATGATCCATCAAGTAAGAAAGCAGAAAAAAGACACTTTCAGACATGTAAGGGCATTACTTGAGGGTATTCTCTAGCAACAAGGATGAAACCCAATAAAGTAGATGCGAGAACACAGTGGAAATGATCCAAGAGTGAAATGAAAAAGACGTCCCAGGATGGCAGCTGTGCAGCAGAAATAGACAATAATTCATCCTATTAAAACAAAATTAGTGAACTCCATGAAAGGAAGAAAGGAGTGGACTCCATTCAAAAGATACAATCACTAAGAAGCTGGTTTAATGACAGGAATGCATGTTTCTTTTCTCAATAAAAAAAGAAAATTATGCAACAGAAAATTCCCACAAAATGCTGATTGTTTTACCCAGTTTTCCTCCCTTACTGCTTGCTAAAGAAACCTAATTGTTTTTTCTCTTTCTTTTTAAGGTTATCAGGTAAAATCACAGGATTAGAGAAGGGAGCCTCTCTCCCAGACCCATGGGACAAAGTCCCTGTAGATCTAAACTAAGCCTGGAAATCCCAGTCTCCTCTGCCAGTAATTGGCCTGAGCAACTGCTCCTGTCCCACTGTAGAGAAGCTGTTCGTTTCCGGCCTACGAGACATACGGGAAAATCATCTGGGGAGCTTCTTGAAAGATTTTCCAAGATGAAAAGAGATAGGACAGGGAGGAAATCTGTGATAATGGATGTTATTGGGCAACTGGCGAATTTGAATGTAGACTGTATTAGATGATAGTATTGCATCATGGCAGACATGGAGAGGTACCACCCACATCCAAACAAGTCACCAGCAGGCGGAGAAGTATGGTTATGCTGTTAGCTTCATCACGGTTGGCTTCAGCTGTCAAGAGGAGATCTCGGTGTTCTCTGGACAGCTCAAGCTCATAACTGAGAAAGCAAGGTACAGGCCAAGCCATTTCTACCCAACACAGAACGGTTCTAATGGACAATCCTGCCTCCAGGTCTCCTCCTTCTGCTGGCAGACAAGCCACCACAATCTGACGGCTCCACTTGCCCACTACTGCTTCCTTCTTTTTACATTTATGCAATCCTTATCCTGGCCTCAGCATCTGCTTCTGAGCGAATACAAGTGTTAAATTTCCTGAATTTAATCACTGTTCCACGATCACATGAGGAAGTCCTTTCCTTAGATGATATGCAGTAAAGCATTTAAGAATAAAGAGTCATGATCTCTACAATTTTCTCTCAAAAGATTCCCCCAAAACAACTATAGACCCATAGACAAAGATAAAGGAAAAAGCAAATATAGCAAAATGTTTATAACAAGGGAATCGAGGTAAAAGTTAGACAAGAGTCCACATGACTCTTCTCACAATTTTATGAGTTTTTAAATTTTTCTAAAATAGGTTTTAAAAATGGGGAAGATCCACAAGAAGCAGCACCCATTCTATGCCCTTCTCTCCGCCTTTTAGGAAGCGAGAAAAGGATACTTGGTGCAGCGGTAACCACCGGCAGTAAAAGAAAGGTCAAGACCATCAGCTGGGTCACCTGTGGTCAGACATTCTGCAAAATGCTGCCAAAAGAACCAAAGTGAAACACCAGGATAAACAAAAAGCTAGTCAGGAAAGTCATAGCTCTGGAGTGCCTGGCTGGCTCAGTTGGTAGAGTGGGTGACTCCCGATCTCAGGATCGTGAGTTCAAGTCCTATGTTGGGTATAGAGACTGCTTAAGAAAAATCAAAATTAAAAAGAAAAAAAGAGAAAGTCGTGGTTCAAATGTGGAAAAAAAAAAAAAGGACAGGATTTCGAGCAACTAATGGATTACAGGAAGAGAATCCATTTGTCTTTGACATTAGAAGCATCATCCTTCTGTTGGCCTGGGTCATGATACTGGCATAGAGAGAAGGAAATGTCACCATAATTACTTCATCACTCTGCAATGAATATCTGCATAATAATTAAGACATCAGACCAATATAAAAACCAAGCACCACAGCCTTCATTAAGGTTGCAGAACAGAACATAAATGTTCTCCACCTTGTCAGTGTAAAAGGCACAGCTGACAGAGGTTGGAAGCTGGAGTGAGGGAGAGCAAAAACAGAAAGGACAAGCAGTGGGAAAGAGTAGGATTTTAATTTTGAATCCCTGAAGACTAGAAATCTCTAAGCATATTCCACTTGACCCATTTTTTAAGTTTTTACTGAAATATAATTCACATACCATAAAATACACCAGTTTACTTTTAGTCTTTTTATTACTGAGTTATTAGAGCTCTTTAGAGAACTTCGATACAAGTCCCTTATTAGATAGAAATTGCAAATACTTTCTCCCATTTTGTGGGTTGTCTTTTCACTTTCTTGATGGTGTCCTTTGAGGCACAAAAGTTTTTAATTGTGATAAAGTCCAATTTATCTATTTTATTCTTTGTTGCTTGTGCGGTCAGTGTCCTACCTAAGAAGGCTTTGCCTAGCCAAGGTCAGTAAGATTTATTCATGTTTTCTTCTACAGGTTTTAGCATTTCTGCTATTACATTTAGGCCTATGATGCATTTTTAGTTAATCTGGGTATATGATGTGAGGAGGAAGTTCAAATTTGTTCTTTTGCATGTAAATCTCCAGGTTTCTCAGCACAATTTGCTGAAAAGACTATTCTTTCCCTATTGAATTTTCTTGGCACATTTGTCTAAAAAAAAAAAAAAAAAACTATTGATCACAGAGTTTTATTTCTGGATTCTCAATACTATTCAGTTGATTTATATGTACTGACACTTTAAGGTGAAATCCAGGTAATGTAAGTAAGCGTTTTAAAGTGTATGGCTCAGGGCGCCTGGGCGGCTCAGTCGGTTAAGCGTCCGACTTCGGCTCAGGTCATGATCTGGCGGTTTGTGAGTTCGAGGCCCACGTCGGGCTCTGTGCTGACAGCTCAGAGCCTGGAGCCTGTTTCCGATTCTGTGTCTCCCTCTCTCTCTGACCCTCCCCCGTTCATGCTCTGTCTCTGTCTCAAAAATAAATAAACATTAAAAAATAAATAAATAAAGCGTATGGCTCAATACCACACAGTACATTCACAACGTTTTACAACCAACACCCCTATTTCCAAAACCTTTTCATCATCCCACATCCATCAGATAGTCCATCCTCATTCCCCATGACCTTGGCAACCACTCATCTAATTCACATCCGTATGGACATAACGGTCCTGGATATTTCATATCAGTGAAATCACATGTGATCTTCTGTGTCCAGCTTCTTTCACTCAGCAGGTTTTTGCGGTTCGTGCACTCTGTAGCGTTTATCAGTAGTTCACGGTTATGGCTGAATAATATTCCATTGTGTGGATAAGCCACACTTTGGTTATCCACTCATTAGTTGATGTACATCTGGGTTGTTTCTATGTTTTAACTAATGTAAATGGCTACGTAAGTACAGAACTACTATAAATATTCATGTTCAAGTATTCGTTTGAGTACCTGTTTTCAATTCTTTTGGGTACATATGTAGGAGTAGACTATCTGGTTCATGTCATAATTCTAGATTTAACTGTTTGAAAAACCACCAAACTGTTTTCCACAGCAGCTGTGCCATTCTGCTACCAGCAACGTACAAGGGTTCCAATTTCTCCCTATCTTCACCAACATATGTGATTTTCTGTTTTCTGATTCATTCGCATGTGACATCCGTAACTCAACACAATACTCCAGGTGTTGTCTGGACGGTACAGAATAAAGTAAGACTAACACCTTTCCTCTTCTGAGCCTCCTTCCTGTTAAGTCCCGTCTAGGAATCGATGCAGGCTTTCTCGTAGTCCCATTACATTTTATATCCAGATGGAGTTTATTACAGTAATTAAAATACCTAAGTTGTTTGTATTCAACCACATCTCCCTCACTCCTATAATTATGCAGATGTTTTCTCAACTCATATACAGGACTTCATATCAAACTCCTTTAAGTTATCATGGTAGCCTTGGCCCACCATTTCAGTCAGAAATATTTTTTAAAGTTACCCCTAAAAAATACATTTCATCCAAAAATGTGATAAGCGTAGTATCAATGTTTTTATTCACATTACAAAAATATGGACAGCAGCCTTCAGCAATAGGAATTTTTCTCCACTTGTCACAAATTCCCTATTACTAATTTTTATTTCTTTTTATCTTTATTTTTGAGAGAGAGCGAGAGTGCGAGCGGGGGAGGAACAGAGACAGAGGGAGACACAGAATCCGAAGCAAGCTCCAGGCTCTGAGCTGTCAGCACAGAGCCCGACGCGGGGCTCAAACTCATGAACCGTGAGATCATGACCTGAGCTGAAGTCGGACACTCAACTAACTGAGCCACCCAGGTGCCCCCATTATTACTAATTTTTAGAGTTGCTACTCAACCACTCATATTTCCACCTGATTTTATGGTCATCCAGGCCACACTCCTCCACTTGTCAACAGAGAAATGTTGCAGAATGCCTGTCTGAAATTCACTGATACTGCATTCTCTGCATTCTCCTGACCCTTGGCCTAATAATCCTACCTAAAAAGAAGTATGGTTTGGGGCACCTGGGTGGCTCAGTCACTTACGGGTCCCAATCTTTGTTTTGGCTCAGGTCATGAGCTCACGGTTTGTTCTGAGCTCGAGCCCCGCATCGGGCTCTCTGCTGTCAGCACAGAGCCCGCTTTGGATCCTCTGTCTCCCTCTCTCTCCTCCCCTTCCACATGTGTGCACTCTCTCTCTCAAAAATAAACAAACACTAAAAAACAAACAAACAAACAACTAAGGTTTGTCTAACATAACTGTCTCTAGTGAGCCCATGTAATACTTTCCTTTAAAATATATAATCACAGGGGCACCTGGGTGGCTCACTCGGTTAAGCGTCCGGCTTCGGCTCAGGCCATGATCTCGCGGTCTGTGGGTTCGAGCCCCGCGTCGGGCTCTGTGCTGACAGCTCAGAGCCTGGAGCCTGTTTCAGATTCTGTGTCTCCCTCTTCCTCTGACCCTCCCCTGTTCATGCTCTCTCTCTGTCTCAAAAATAAATAAATGTTAAAAAAAAATTTTTTTTTAATAAAAAAAATATAATCACAGTCAATGTTTTTAGTACATAAAACACAATGAACTCAGATTAAGTCATACTACATTTCAAATCTTATTTGGAGTTTTATATACCAACAAACTTAATACAAAGAAAAAGCAGTATGTATCTCGTGTTATACTTGAGATTATCAAGACAAATGTGTCGTCAATTTATTGTAATTTAGGTTTATACATCTTTTAAATTCTACAAGAGTCTCTCCTCAACCAGAAAAATTCAAGAGGAAAAAAAACATTTTCCACCAATCCAAAGCAGAATGAGATTTTAAGAACTCTTGTGTTTCTAGTAATACAGATTATCTTATTGAAACCAGTTTTCCTAATTCCTTTAAGAGCACATTCCTCACTCAAAAATCTCTTTTATGAAGCCTTCTTAGGTTGTTCAGGTCTAAAACAGCCTCCCCTACTCTGCCCTCTCATACCTACTTACTATCCTCACCACTCACTTTAACATCTGATGTTTGGTATTTACTGCTTGTTAACAGTTGGCTAATTTACCTATTGTCCGCAACAGGCTCCTGCAGAGAAGAGACGCTCATTCATTTCTAACCTCATCACCACCAACATAGTATAATGCTTATGAAAAGGTAAGCACTCAAGTTCTGATATTAACTTATATCGCATATAATAGTTAGAAACCTATCCAGAATTGAAATCAAAGAGGAAATTATCTGATAAATGTGAAGACATTTCAGAGTATTGTGGTCCTTTGGGGTGGCTGCAGTGTGGTAACTAAGGGAAAGCAGCGTCAAACAGAAGGTTCTCCGAGATGAGAGAGCTCCGTGCATATTTCTAGGTAGCAGGCAAGGAGGCAGGAAAAAATGAAGACACAGGAGGTGACGGAAAATATGGAAGAGATGAGATTGTGGGGCTCAGTAAAAAGAAGATAAAGGACATTTTTCCTTCTGAAAAAGGAAAGCTAGCTACACAGATACATTGAACCAGACAAGGGTTAACTTCAATAGGTGATTTTTAAGAGAGGAAGACCATGTATATTTAGCTAATATTTATCAAGCAAGCACCATGTCAGTTTCCTGTAGTGCAATCAATTGCCGCAGTGACAAATTATCACAAACTTAGTGGCTTACAATTCATTATCTTACAGTTCTGGAAGTCAGAAGTCCAAAACAGGTCTCACTGGACTAGAGCCAAAGTGTCAGCAGAGCTGGGTTCCTTTCTGGAAACGCTAAGGATAATCCATTTTCTTGCCTTTACCAGTTTATAGACGCTGCCCACATTCCTCAGCTCCCAGGCCCCTTTTATCTTCAAAGCCTCGGTGGACGTTTGGTTCCTTCTCATGATGCTATCTCTCTGGTCCTGACTCTTCTGCATCCTGCTTCTCTTAAAGACCCTTGCGATTACATTAGGCTCACCAGATAACCCAGAGTACTCCCTTTCAAAATTAGCTGATTAGCAACCTTAATTCCACCTGAAGCCTAAATCCCCTTCAGCTGTGTGATACAACATCCTCAGTTCCGGAGATTAAGATGGGAGGGAGGCCGTTATTCTGCCTGCCACAAGCACTATGCTGTGTGCTTTGTCTATATCTTTTAATTTAATCCCCACAACAACTCTATTTTACACGTGAGGAATCTGGGGCCACCCCACTTTCAGACTTGACATGACTCATAAGAGATACTACTATAATAATATTCACTACTTGTGTAACTGAACCGGTAGAATCAGGATCGAGATAACACAGCCTCCACTGGTCTGTCCCAAAGCCCTCACTACCCCTCTCTCTACGTGTGTGTGTGTGTGTGTGTGTGTCAGGGTGAAGGGAGAAAGGCTTCTCCTTCTCCCATCAACCAAAACCATATCCTCTTTCATCGTGTGAAATCTCTGTGCATGATTTTGTAAATCTCTACACACCAGGCTGCATTCCACTGAGGCTTTGGTGTATGCGATGAGGTCATATGGTAGTATGTTAAGAAATAAGGCAACACTGGGTGTTATAGGAAAGCGATGAATCACTAAATTCTATTCCTGAAAAAAATAGATTTTGATTTAAAAAAAGAAGTAAGGCTAAAATTATTTCATTTGTAGATTCCTTCCTAAATGGTATAATTTTAGGTTCCAGATTTGAACATATAAATTATTTTTATAACTATTTCAAGTATTCAGATATATCCCCCAAGGTATAATATATTGGATTAGAGATTATCAACATTTTAATATGTCTCGACACACATAACCCATTATTTTTCAGGATCCCATCAACCATACATATAGGAAAGGTTCCTTTTGGAAAAAAAATGATTGCAATATAATTGACTTCCAGGTATCTCTCCTCATTTAGTAATGAACTCTTATGTTGTTCCATCGCTCTCCTTAAACACTTGGGTAACAATAATTTTCTTTCCATGTCCTAAAAAAAGGCTCCAGGCATAGGATGGAGATCAGGGAAATGGTCTGTGATTGGCAGCAAAAGCCTTGATGTTACATGGTTGGCAAATGTCATGGTTGGCAAATATCTTGATTGAACTTTCGTCTCTAGAGCAGCCATTGTTTTTAATGTTTATTTATTTTTGAGAGAGACAGACAGACAGACTTCGAGCAGGGCAGTGGCAGGCAGAGAGGGAGACAGAGAATCCAAAGCAGGCTCCAGGCTCTGAGCTGTCAGCACAGAGCCTGACATGGGGCTCGAACTCATGAACTGTGAGATCATGACCTGAGCCCAAGTCGGACGCTTAACCAACTGAGCCACCCAGGTGCCCCGAGCAGCCATGTTTTAAAAAGATTTATTTATTTTTGGGAGAAAAAGTGCAAGCAGGGAAGGGGCAGAAACAGAGGGGGACAGAAGATCCAAATCGGGCTCTGCGCTGACAGCAGCAAACTCGATGGGGGGCCGTGAGATCATGACCTGAGCCAAAGTCGGATGCTCAACCTACTGAGCCACTCAGGTGTCCTGAGCAGCCATTTTTAATCTTTTCAGGATCATGGACTCTGCTTTGAAAGCTGATAAACCTATGGACCTCTTCCCACTAGAAAAATGCATATGCACTCACACTCAAAATTTTTCATACAACCCATTTTATTGCCTTTTAAATCTACTGCCATCACAGACCATATAAAACTAGTCTTTACAAGGATATCTGTATGTCTCACTTTTGGTTGTGTGCCAAAATTTGCTACACCCAGAAATAAAAACCTAAAGTATGCAATAAAACGAACCAAACTTTAATTATTTTTGACAAACAGATACCAAAGTAGTGATGACTGCTGGCTGTAGAGCCTCTGGCACCAAAACATGGGTCTCAGGGAAAACCAACCTCTTTTACATTATTCCCCAGGGAGACCTGGGAAAACACGGGTGTTACAAGGCTCAGGTCCCGACAATAAGGAAAATGGCGTTAACTGAATTTAATGAGTGTTTCCCAAAATAATAACATTTTATACTTTGTATACTTATAAAAAGGAAAGATGTGCTTTGGTTCGTTTGAAGTAAGCTCCCCACCCAATGTAGGGCTTGAACTCACGACCCCAAGATCAAAAGTCACATGCTCTACTGACTGAGCCGGCCAGGTTCCCCTAGGAAAGACAGGGTTTTAAAATTGGGAAACATTGGGGCGCCTGGGTGGCGCAGTCGGTTAAGCGTCCGACTTCAGCCAGGTCACGATCTCACGGTCCGGGAGTTCGAGCCCCGCGTCAGGCTCTGGGCTGATGGCTCAGAGCCTGGAGCCTGTTTCCGATTCTGTGTCTCCCTCTCTCTCTGCCCCTCCCCCGTTCATGCTCTGTCTCTCTCTGTCCCAAAAATAAATAAACGTTGAAAAAAAAATTTTAAAAAATAAAATTGGGAAACATTAATATACATGTAAATATTTGAGGAAAAAAGCATACCATACCTACTAGTTCAAAATGTATTAAGCTCAAAGAGGAGTACCCACACCTGTCAGAGACAGGGTGATGATCATGCCGCTGGGGTGAAAAGAAAATCCTGTAAGACTAAACGTATGTGTTCTCTTAAATTTGAAATTGAGCTTTACGAATACTCAGTACATGAAATCGACACCAGCACGTTCTCCCGTTCCTGCATCAGGCTGCCGCAGCCTTGTGGCCTTTACGTGAAGAACGCCAGTTACCACGGATTGCCTCACTCGACCTCCAGCGTACCTCTAGGCACCCTGAAAGCCACCTCTCCTAGGAGTCTGGGGGTAAGCACGGTTGTGGAAGTAGGAGTTCTGTCTACAGCATCACTCCAGCGTCCAGTCTCCAGCTTCCTGGGTGGCAAGAAGCAGAGTGGCAGGAGCCACAGAGCGGAAGCTTTTTGATCTGACTTCCCAGTCCTGAGCTGATGCGCTGCGTCTGTCCCGCAGTTTCCAGAGCGGCCACAGAGGTGGCACAAGCTCTGGCTCCCAGTACAGGGACAGGGACGGCGGTGCCTTCTGAGTTCCACCGAGGGGTCACCTCTGGATTGTCGCCCTAGAGGAGCTGTTAGGCTCTTCTAACAGTTCTGTAAGCATCTTATACTCTTTCAGTAAATCTCGTCTTGTTTCAAATACTCAGAAGAGTTTTGTTTGTGGCACTGACTGCACACACAGTGTTCTAGGAGGTCCAAGTAGGTCAAGGAAAGAAGGCAGGCTCCACACCCTGGAGGGGCTGTTTGTGACGCCCTCACTGGTTTGTTCACTTTCAGCAAACTGCCACATCCTGCAGCTTCCTTGGGCCCAATTAAGTACATCTGCAGATCTCATTACAATTATGATCTCACTCACTAATGGGTTTTCAAACATTTTTGCAAACGAACAAAGTGAAAAAGAGACAGCGAGACAAACCAAAACACAGACTCTCAACTATAGAGAACTGAGGGGGGCAGGAACCAGCATGGGGGAAACAGCTGATGGGGATTAAAGCGTGCCCTTGCAGTGATGAGCCCTGAGTGATGTATGCAACTGTTGAATCACTATATGTACACCTGAAATGAATAGAATACTGTATGTTAACTATACTAGAATTAAAAATTTTTTTAACTAAAAAAAAAAAAAATAAAGACTGCCAGAATTGGATACTTAATTAAAATATCTGTAACAAATAAGAACAGATTTTTGCAAGGGCTCCTGGGGGACACAGACGACTCTTGACTTCAGCTCAAGTCTTTTTTTTTTTTTTTTTAATGGTTATTCACTTTTGAGAGAGAGAGTGTGAGCAGGGGAGGGGCAGAGAGCAGAGACAGAGGATCCGAAGCAGGCTCTGCACACTGACAGCAGCAAGCCTGACACGGGGCTCGAACTCACGCACCATGAGATCGTGACCTGAGCCAAAGTCAGATGCTCAACTGACTGAGCCACCCAGGAGCCCCATATCAGCTCAAGTCTTGATCTCAGAGTTGGGGAACCTACTTAAAAAAAATTTTTTTTAATTTAAAAATAAAAAAAAGAAGAGTTTTGCAAAGAAAGGTGGATTAAATATAATAAAGCAAAATACAAGCAAGCAACAAGAAAATGGCAGAACTGACAACTGTGTGTTAACAATACCAGTACTTTATCAAAAGTGTAAGGTAAAAGTGATTATCTTGTAAACTGTACAACTATACAGCTTTCAGAAGAAAACAAAGGAAAAACATCTTTGAGACCTACCACTGGACAAAGAGTCCACAGATGTGACACCAAAAGCACAATTCATAAAAGAAAAAAAAAAATGAATGCACTACATGAAATTTCTAACTTCTTCACTGTAAGAGACCCTGTTAAAAGGATGAAAAACCACAACAACAACAACAACAATTTTTGCCAATCACGTATCTGACAAAGAGCTTATTCTCAAAGCTCAATAATAAAAAACAATCCAAATTGTTCATTAGGGAAACAATTTGCCCACTGGGAAAGACAATTAAAACCACAATGAGGGGCACCTGGGTGGCTCAGTCGGGTAAGCACCCGATTCTTGATTTCGGCTCAGGTCATAATCTCTCGGTTTGTGGGTTCAAGCCCCATGTCAGGCTCCACACTGATGAGGCAGAGTCTGCTTGGGATTATCTCTCCCTCTCTCTCTCTCTGTCTCTCCCCCCCCTCCAAAAAATATGAATAAAAACTTTAAAAAAATTGTTTTAACCACAATGAGATATCACAACTTTTTAGAATGTGTAACATTTTAAAAATAGAGAAAATACCAAATTCTGACAAGTGTGTGGAGAAACCAGATCTTTCATACGTTGCTGGTGGGAATAGCCACTCTGGAAAATAATCTTATAAAATTCACCATACACTTACAATATGAACCAGCAATTGCACTCTTGGGCATTTATCTCAGAGAAATGAAAGCCTATGTTCACACAAAAACCTATACATGAATGTTCAGAGCAGCTTTATTCGTAATAGCCAAAAACTAGAAAACAAATCATATGTTCTTCAACAGGTGAACAAACTGGGACTGTGGCACATCCATACAATGAATACTAAGTACTCAGTAATAAAAAGAAATGAATTACTGATACGTTGGACAACTTGGATGGTTCTCTAAGGCATTGTGCTGAGTGCAAAAGTCAACCTCAAAAAGATACATACAGTATGATGCCATTTATGTAACATTCTCAAATGACACAGTTATAGAGAGATAGAACAAATTAGCTGTTGCCAATAACCAGGGAAGGGGGGGGGGGGGGGGGACTTTGAGATGCATGAGGGAGTTTCTTGGCAGTAATGGACCAGTACTGAATCTTGATTGTAGTGGTCATTAAATGAATCTAGACATCATGAAACGTTATCTATTGCACAAAACTATACACACACGTACACCTGAATGAGTGCATTAAAAAAACATGAAAACTGGGGCGCCTGAGTGGCTCAGTTGGTTAAGCATCCGACTTTGGCTCAGAGCATGATCTCGCTGTTTGTGGGTTAGAGCCCCACGTTGGGCTCTGGGCTGACAGCTCAGATCCTGGAGCCTGTTTCAGATCTGTGTATCCTTCTCTCTCTCTGCCCCTCCCCTGCTCGCACTCTGTCTCTCTCTCTCTCTCAAAAATAAATAAACATTCCAAAAAAATTTTTTTTAATAAAAAAATTTAAAAAACCATGAAAACTGAATATGGCTACTTAACAGTACCGTACCAATGTCAGTTTCCTGATTTAATGTTAGTAACATCACCTTACATAAGATATTATAACCAGGAGAGCTGAATGAAGGTTACACAGGACTCCCTGCCTATCTTCACTACTTCCCATGAGTCTATAATTATTTCAAAATAAAGGGTTTTTTTTAAGTGACGGTCTTCAATCATACTTATTTTTAAGATTACTAATATTTTAAATGTATCGAAAACATAAAAATAATACATTTTAAATTGTTCTACAATGTTTTTCAACGTTATCTCATTTTTGTTAGGGTCTTACAATGTACAATATATGTGGTATGTAGTTTACAGCAAACGGACATATTGAGAATGCAGACACAATTATTTATACAGCTGGGGTGTGACAGGAAAACTGGCAGATCTCTACTAATAGAGGCTACAAAAGTCTAAGATTCTATCTGTCCCTTGAAGGTTTTACTTAGGGAAGTGCATACAAGAACAGGAAAAACACTGGACTGAGAATTGAAAAGAACTCTATTCTACCTAAACTTGCAGTTTAAACAAGTCACAATCTCACTGTCATCTACAAAATGTAAGGGTTGTATCAGAGCATTCCCAAAGACATTCCAGTTCTGAAAACACTAACTCCACGAATTCTACAACAGGAAAAAATGAAGCAACCATAAAGAAATATAGGACTAAAACTCTAACCAATATTTGCTGAAAGTATACTAAAGTTTCAATATTGCCAGGAATATTAAATACAAGACAGAGTCTAAGTTATCATTAACACAAACATCAAAAAGGACACCTCCAAAGACAATTTTACCTAAAAGAAAACAGATTACCAAAAGATCCAGGTGACATATAATATCCAGGTAACAGGCAAAGGTGGCTATTTTGCATGCAGCCTCATGGTTCTTGAAGGCCTCTAATTTCTGCTCTTGGAATTACATTAGGTTCTGAATTGCAACAAACGATATCCCATGCATTCAAGTATCCTGAGTAACAAAAGTCTAGATGTCAAAGACAAAGCTGGTCTTTGTCCAGACGGAGATGATATGGAAGGCGATTCTTTCTTTGATGATCCCATTCCTAAACCAGAAAAAACTTACGGTTGGAGGAGCGAGCCCGGGCCGCCCGCCGGAAGCCTCGCCTCGCTCTCGGACGCGCCCCCCTTAAAGAGCGGCCGCAGCTCCCTGACCGGAGCCCCCGGAGCCCCCTCGTCCGCAGAGGCCGGAAGTAAAAGAGGAAACACGGTTTTGAAAGATCTGAAGTTGGTCAATGATAAAGTTGGATCTCTTGGGTTAGGGACTGGAGAAGACGACGACTATGTTGATGACTTTAACAGTACCAGCCATCGCTCAGAAAAAAGTGAGCTGAGTATTGGTGAAGAGATCGAGGAAGATCTTTCTGTGGAAATGGACATCAATACCAGTGACAAACTTGATGACCTGACGCAGGACCTGACTGTGTCCCAGCTCAGTGATGTCGCGGATTATCTGGAAGACGTTGCATAGACACGAAAGGAGGAAGTATTCTCATCAACAAAGGACAGACGACTCTGATCAGTTGCATCCCCCCCCCCCCCAACCCGCCCCAGACAATCACTCTTTGCTGGAATGTCTGCTCCCTGTTGGTGCCTTGTGTTTCAAAAAGACTGCAGATATTTTTAAAAATTAACTTTTCGTTATACTAAACAAACGCTTCCGACTTGCAAAAAAAAAAAAAAAAAAAGCTTGGGGATCATGATGCAGAGCAAGTAGAATATCAAGACATCTAAGAAAGAATTCTTTTCCTCTTTTCCATCCACTTAACTAATTACTCACCATCCACTTGACTTAGTAAGACAGAATTTTAAGAGGTCTATTATTCAGGGGAAGCTAAACCTCCACAAGGTAATAATCCCATCCTGTTACACAACCCGCTATCCAGAAACATCATCTACCTGAAATAGAGTCCAAAACCAGGGAAGAAGTGAGAGTCATCTAAGCAGTAAAAGCCAACAGAACAAGGTCCTAGCACTAAAGGACCGGCTCCTCTGGCTCCATATTCAGAACCTTCTATCATTTTTATCCACCATTCAACGAGTGTAGCTGCAGATTCTACTCTTACAGCACACTAAAAATATCAAATTAGAAAGGCAAGGAAAGTACGAGAAGCAGGTA
Organism: Prionailurus bengalensis; assembly: GCF_016509475.1. Classification (NCBI taxonomy): domain Eukaryota; kingdom Metazoa; phylum Chordata; class Mammalia; order Carnivora; family Felidae; genus Prionailurus; species Prionailurus bengalensis. The sequence goes on along the minus strand of NC_057344.1, from coordinate 165,143,999 downwards.
TAATGAGAGCAAAGAGATACAGCTAACAGTAAACTATAAGCAAATCAATCCCCAACCAGACATGATTTAGAAAGGAACAGTTTCACCAACAAATGAATGAAATACGGTGGTCTGCATGCTGCTGCCTGAGGAAACTAATGGCTGGAGGTTCTTCTGCAAATAAATCATTATGTGCTCATGGGCGTCCAAGACACGTGAAACACGGAACCACTAAAGTGGCGTTTTTTTGGGGCGCCTGGGTGGCTCAGTTGGTTGGGCGTCCGACTTCGGCTCAGGTCATGATCTCACAGTCTGTGAGTTCAAGCCCCGCGTCAGGCTCTTGCTGACAGCTCAGAGCCTGGAGCCTGCTTCAGATTCTGTGTCTCCCTCTCTCTCTGCCCCTCCCCTGCTCGTGCTCTGTTTCTGTCTCAAAAATAAATAAAAACATTAAAAAAAATAAAAATAAAGTGGTGTTTTTTAACCAGTATTATAGACAGCATAATCCATCTTAAATTTTTAAATGAAGAAACAAAACTGAAAATTGTATTTAAATTATCCATATTCTAGCATTCTTTAATATTGGAACTAAATTACATCACATCTGAATTTTACCATGAAATAGAGATATAACAAAACTCAAAACAGAACAAAACAAGGAATCCTGAGAAGTTGAAATATTATGTTAAAATTCATTCAGGCAACAGAGCATACATGTGAATACTTTATGACCTAAAAAGTGAGGCTGCATTACAGTGAGTGAACAAACTAATATCCCTTTCTCATCAGCTCCGACACCCTTTAATAAATAAAACGATCAAAACACAACACTTCAACCTCTCTCAAGTATGGATGCTCTGAAATAGAGGTGTATCTTACAATTGCTGTCACCCAACAACAGGATGTAGTTGGTGAAAATTTTATCTCCTAGAAACATCAAGAAAGCAGCAGCATCAAAGTGTCTTAGGTCTGATCAAAAATGGCCACTCAAAATAATCTTTAAAAGATAGGGGCTCATGGGTGGCTCAGCCGGTTAAGGCCCGACTTTAGCTCAGATCACGATCTCAGTTTGTGAGTTCAAGCCCTGTGTGGGACTCTATGCTGACAGCTCAGAACCTGGAGTCTGCTTCGGATTCTTCGTCTCCCTCTCTCTCTCTGCCCCTCCCCTGCTCTCTCGCCCGCTTGCTCTCCCTCTGTCTCCCAAACATAAACATTAAAAAAAATTTTTTAATAAAAAAAATTCTAGAGCTCATAGATTTATTTATTTTAACAGTCTCCATGGCCCCCAGCACCCTGCGGAAGACCAGATTTGTTTGCTAGCATACTTTGGAAGAAGCTATGCAGAAAAATATACAAGAGTGAATAATAAATGCACCTGGGTGTGCCCTTTGTTTACACTAGTTTTAATCCTCAGGTACCACTCTGCCTATTTAAGGATCCTACACAGAGAAGCTCACAATTTTGGTAGAAACAGACTTAATTTTATCTTCAATGCTAGGCAAGTACACAGAGTAGGTGCAAGTCTCAATAAAAATCTGCTGAATGAATGGAGATTTCTCAGTTGATTAGGCCAACTGACTGCTTACAGCTGGGTTTTCTATTTAAGGAACCTTTGGAAAACCATTTTCCCCGTAGGCTAGCTTAAAGAATCACCTAAGACAACAGAATCTTATCACCCAATTCATCGGCCCAAATTGTAGCTCCTTTTTTTTTTTTTAAGTTATTTATTTATTGTGGGGGGAGGGCAGAGAGACAGAGAGGGAGAGAATCCCAAGCAGGCTCTGCTCTGTCAGCACAGAGCCGGATGTGGGACCCGAACCCACAAACCATGAGATCACGACCTGATCCGAAATCAAGAGTCAGACCCTTAACCCACTGAGCCACCCAGGTGCCCCTGGAGCTCCCTTTTTATAAGGAGCAACATAAGGTTTGAATACAACCTGTGTATGTGATTTGATAATGAAGAAATGTCTTCCCACATTCCTCCTTGGGCTACTATGAGGAGTGCCTGTTGGCAATCTCAAAGCAATTTTTAATGCTCTCTAGAGATTAAAAGAATCAAGAAATGAGAAGAGATTAAGTTTAGAAGTATGTACTCCAAACATATTTTATTTTATTTAATGTATTTATTCATTTTTTGAGAGACAGAAACAGAACATGAGCGGGGGAGGGGCAGAGAGCGAGGGAGACACAGAATCCGAAGCAAGCTCCAGGCTCCGAGCTGTCAGCACAGAGCCCGACGCGGGGCTCGAACCCACCAATCTCGAGATAATGGCCTGGGCCAAAGTTGTCATGACCTGAGCCAAAGTTGGCTGCTTAACCAACAGAGCCACCCAGGCGCCCCTGTACTCCAAAAAGTATTTTCGGGTAAAGGCAGGTAAACTGTTCAGCAACACAGGTTTTGACCAGTTTTTGAAATGTTTTGAACACACACTAGTGGTAGCCCTGTATCTCAAGAAAAAGTAGAAAAAACATAACTGAGCCCAGAGAACCGGGTAATAAGTGTGTAAGAACTGATTATCTTTCTCCATTCCCAATAAACACAACTTACTAATTAAAACTTTCAAATATGATGGTTTAAGGCAAGTCCTACCAGAAGGTAATAAAAGAAGGGGGAAGAACTGGAAGAATAAACACCAAACCATTACCAGTAGTTATAATGTGATCATGGAAGTGTATGGGGGGCATTTTTAATTCCCAAACTCTACATTTCTTTTGTACCAATGTTTTACGATAGCATATGTATCACCATATTGGTGATAAGGGGAATATGGTTCTACCTCTAAACACACATATACACTTTCTCCAAATAAAAACAATTTGAACTTCTTTAAAGCTTATGGTTTTTTCAGAATACTGGTGGGATAACAAAAAAATGCTCCAGTATTTTAAGCAACCATTAAAAAGAAAAAAGAAAAAAGAAAAAAGAGGGAGGACCTCCAACGTTTGTTAATGGTTTTTTACCAACGTCTACAATCTAATGAAGGAAATACAAACATAACCACACCTAAGTCAGAGCATGGCTTGTGCTGTAAAAGGTTTTATAAGAGCAAGAGGAAAGAGCAATGGCTTATGATTAGGAGAACAGAAGAAGAGCGTGCAGACAAGGTGACATTTGAGCTGGGTTAGATGGATGATCTCTCTAGCGAGGTAACAACAGTTGAAATTCAGAGCACATGCTCTGCCCCAAAAAAATATTTTACAGATAAAAATAGTTCAAGTAGAGAACATACACCCAGCCAACCCCCAAACATATTTTATCTTTTAAAATTTCTTTAAAACTATAAAACCTGCTGTATAAAGCAATGAAAATTTTCCCATCTCACCTAGATTTCTTCTATACCACTATTCCTTTACCATTTGGGCACGAGTCCTATGTCACGGTCACTTTGCACCTATTACTGTGCTGAGATATACACTGTCTTTTTCCTATGGATAATAATTTTGCATCTTCCCATTAAACTGCATACCTTTGAGAGCAATGACCGTCATCCATTTCTACTTTATCTTTCCATAATATTCCTTAAATAAATGGATACTCAACAGATATCACTGACAAGTTAAACCTAGTCCTAATAATTGTGACAATTAGCTATCACTATCACAAAAGACGTCTGTGGAACAGGTATTGTAAACAATTAAATCACATTTTTTGTACAAAGAACTAAAAGCATCCTAGATGCTTCCCCTAGACACTGAACTAATTGCTGTGCTTTGGTATAACTTGTTCACAAAGGTGCTTATTAAAAAAAAAAAAAATTAAGTCTCTGAAGCAGCCTTTACAGAACATTATCTCTTTGTCACAAAGTCCTAAGACAACACATTTATTGTGACACAGTGAATTTGCACAGGAATGAAGGACAGTCCTAGTTCCCAAGGATCTCAAGGGACAGTTCACAAACTCAAGAAATATCTTGGCACTGTGTATATGGAAGACAATGTGTTTAAAACAATACAAAAAGCACACAGGAAAAATGTTTTCCAAAAAGCAGAGCCTAGGTATGTCAAAGATAATTCTGAAAGTTCAGATTCTCTCCTCTATTGTTTAAACTGGAAGTAAACTAAGAAATTTGGAAACTTGTTTTAATCTTCTACTTACTACATTATGAGATGGAAAGGAAGACTATGGCTGCAAGCCTGACATCATTATCACAGAAGAGGATCAAAGGGGAGGGAGGAGAGGAATATAGGTGTAACAATGCTAGATACTATCAAGATTACTACAAAAGAACATGTTTTTTTGTGTGTGTCTGCACTTCCTAAATTCTGTGGGAAGAATAAAGTACTTCTCAAACATTATTATCTGAAATTGACTTTCAGTTTCCCGAGTATAATTTCTCCTTTCTTGTTATTGCCAAGACTGTGAAATAATGCTCCACACCAGTCAGAAAGTTACTAGACAGTGAGTTCATCAAGGAACACTTTGGGAAGTTGTTAGTACTGCATTAAAAAAAAAAAAAAATCACTGGGCCAGGCGTTCCAACAAAATTCACTCTTCCAGAGAAGCAATTTTTACAAAATAACTCAGAATGGAAGAAAAGACGGGATGGAATGCTATTTTTGATAGAGTAGCAAAAAAAAAAAAAAAAAAAAGACTACAGAATAACACACCCACTGCTACTTTGTTTATAGGCTTGTAACTTGCACATGCAAGTTCTCTACAAAAGTATTGCTCAAGAAGAAACTGTCAAAAATGAATGCTTATGAAAACATTTCTTTTCTAAATAAGTTCTCTAACAAGGGATGTGCTGTTTCTAAATGATTTCTTTAGCAAGTATTGACAAGTATAGCACAGCAATAATGCTCAGGATGGAAAAAAAAATCTCATACTTGTTTTATCAATAGTAAAAGTTGCTGTTACTAATTATAAGGCATAGGAGTTCTGTAGAAGAAATTAACTGTATGGTTGATACCTGCTAGTCAGAACACTACAAAACCAACTTCATTTCTTTACAAAAAGTTTTTTTTTTTTTCCTAATCTTATAGACCCTAGCAACCTAATGGTTGGTTTTGTTGCGTGGGTTGCTCTTCCCCACTTCCAAAAGAACCTCCGCCAGTAAATCGAGGTAACTTTCCAAATTCAGTTCTACATAGACCTGTTACCCCTCATCAACATAGCTCCCTTTTTTTTCCCTATCATCTTGGCCTGAGAGAGATTAATGCTCCCGTATTACTGCCAGTCCAAGAGAGAAGTGATTTTCGGTGCCGGGGAACGAAACTGGGATAGGAGGAAAAACCGACGGCAATCAAGAACCATCTCGCCCTAGAAACCATCCTCTCCAGAAAGGAGAATAGAGTCGCTGACCAAAGAACCTGCTGCCCGGAAGGCACAACTTCCATCCCCCGCCAAAGAAAAGTTGCAAGGAAGAGCTCAGCGCCCAGGCAGCCCGCGCGGGTGCGGACACCGAGAGCAGCAGAGAAGCTCATCAGGCCCGGGCGGCGCGCGAGCCGGGGCTGCGGCGTCCGTGGGGCCGACTCCGGCTCCGGCAGGCTGCGGGTCTGGGGGTGCGACCGCGAGCAGTGGGCGGAGAAACGAGAGCAGAGGAAAAGAGGGACAATGCTGGGCCGGGCGGGCGACTCCGCGCGCTCCAAGGGTCCGCAGCGCCTCTTCCCGCCCGGGGCCGCCAGCTGCCGCGCCAAGTTTGCTCCTCAGCCCTCCCTTCACGGCCGGGGCGGCGAAGCCGTGGCTGCCGGCCTCCCTCCGCCTGGCCGCCGCCGCCTTCCTCCCCGCGGGGCGGCTCCTGCGAGTCGGCGAGCCGGCGGCGCGCGCGAGGAGAGCCGCGCGCGCGAAGGGGAGCCGGGCGCGCGAGGGAAACGGGGCGCGAGAGGGAAGGCGGGCGCGCGAGGGGCAGGGGGCGCGCGAGGGGAGGCTGGCGCGCCAGGGGCAGGGGGCGCGCGAGGAAGCGGCGCGCGCGACGGGAGCCGGGCGCGCGGGGGAGCCAGGCGCGCGGCGCTCCCCGAGGACCCGCTGCCGCTCCGGCGGGTTTTCGGTTGAGGCGGGGGCTGCGCCGCCGTTTACCGTCCGTTATGAGTCTTTGCCCGGGCGCCGCAGCCTGCCAGCCATCCTGGCCCGCCTCCCCCTCGGCTCTCATCAGGAAGGGCAGCCGGGCGAGGGCCGGCGACCTCGTCTCCTGCCACGGCTGCGGCCGCCGGGCGGTGGGCATCCCGGCGCCTGCCCCTGGGGCTGGAAGAGAAAGTGAAATGAAGCGTCTTTCCCCAGGCGACACCTACCCGTCCCCAGTCCAAGTGCAGCTGCCTCGCTCCTCGGGCGCCGCCGGTCCCCGCCCTCGGGCCCCGGGCTCCGTTCTCTTGACAATGGCGCGTCCCCTTTAAGGAATAATCCGATCGGAACCGATCTGTGGTTAAACCTCCGACTCTGATTTTAACCGGATTTCTCTCTCTCTCCCCCTGAGCCCGACGGACGCCCGGCGGTGCTGCGAGCTCTTCCCACCCCTTCCCCGCCCCGCCTACTCCCTCGCCTCCCTGATTGGCGAGAAACACTACAACAGGAACAGCAATCCTCGCACTCCACTGGCCAGCCCAGCCGCCGCTCAGAGTGGCTCCCGCCCCCACCCCGCCCCTTTTCCCGGGTTGGCCCTACGTCTAATCACTCTCTGTCTTCTACTCGATCGTTGCTTTGGAGAACTGGCAGTCAAGGCTCACCCTCCCGCCTCCGGAAAGCGAACTTTATTTTTATTGGTAAAAGGACATCTTCCTGTGCACCTGATTGGGCAAGGAAGGAGTTAGTCTGCACGCCCCTTGCCCATTCTCGCTCTCTCTTCACGGGTTTGAGAAATACAGCCGCAAAGTCCTCCCTGCTTTGCCTTCTAAGCGCCTTTCCCTTTAAATGGTGGTAGGGGTCGTGGACAGACTCACAGCCTGTATTGGGGAAAGCGAGAAAGGGAGACGAGAAACATTCAAAATCTTCTCGAGTAATCTATCCTGAGCTGGGATCCTGCTGATCCTCAGAGTCCTGTGGTCTAGTGAATGGAGTGGTGAGAATGAGTTAGAATACCTGAACTTCTGGTACTAACTCCTCCGGAGCTTCACTCAAGTTTTCATTCACTGCCCACTCTACTTTCACCGTCGATTCTACTGGCATTTCGCTACCCCGAAGAGCTTTCGTAAAGATATCTGCAAACCTGGAGGTGTCGTTATCTCACAATCGTTCATTTAAACAAACTAAATCACTTGCATTAAAAGTTCCGCTTCATTCACGTCCTCTGTGTTGTCTCGGCGTTTGCCACGAAAGCGAAGGTGCTCTTCTGAAAAGACTACACCATAGATGGTTCCTCTCCCGCCAGCTTCAAAAGTTGAAGGCGTCCGCGCCCCCCTTCCCCCGCCCCGGCCCTTGCTAGAACTATCACAGGGAGAGCCCAGGTTGACCGAAGCGGGCACCAGAAGGCTATTCCTTGAGGGATAAGGAGTCTGGCACCGGAAGGTAGACCCTGCAGCAAGACCTCACCCAGGAGAGGAGAAATTCTACGACAGCCTAGGGGGTTATGATGTCCCCAGTTCCCCACCAGAGCTGTAAGAACAGAAAGAGTTGTAACTACTAACACTGGGTACAGTTAGTGCTTCGGTACCCATCTAAGAATGTTAGGGGGAAACGGTTAAGGGTCCTGGCCTCTTTGCCAATGAACTTTGACAGCCTTTGGACCTCAGGATATTTATTTAGTGCATTTGCAGTGGTAGCCCAGTGGTGCCTAGAAAATGGCAGCACTCAGCAGTACCCTGGAAAGGGAGTTTAGTGCCAGAAAGGGGGAAATAAACATTGGTGGTCCAAAGGACTTTAATGTGAGTTCAGCTCAAAAATCTTACATACCCATAAATATCGGGCAGTCAGAAAAGGGAGAACGCCTTAGGTAATTTAGGTGTTTCTAGTAGTGGCAAGAGACAAGGAAATATCTGGGTTGTATTTATATGGCCTTCATAGATGCTTCTATAAATCTCTTCTTAAGTGTCTATAACTAAATCCCTGTTTTCAGCCTATTCCATTTTGGTTTTTGGTGGTTAGGGTTTTTTTGTTGTTTGTTTGTTTTACCGTAGTCAAGGTAAAGTAATACCAGTTTTCTCTTGATTTACTACTGTCAAGTTTTGAGATTGCTTCTGGGTTCTGATATTCTATTAGAATATAAGTAGACTAAGAATATTCTATACTCTAATATCTAGTATGATCTTCTGGAAATAAAAACATCTAGTATATCAGATGTGTACACAGTAGTAGGTTTTGTTCAAGATCTAGGTGATATTTTCAAGTTCTTTGTAAAACATCTGTTTTATGATGTCCAGATTGTTCTATTACAGTGGCATTTGAGCTCATAATTCCAGAAGCCCATCTGTAGTAACCTCTAAATTCTATTCCCGACACTTAACCAACCATGCTGAGATCATCACCTGACAAACATAATTTATATTATTTTTTCTATTTTATATTATTATTATTATTTCACACTTGCCCACAATAAGATTGTTTATCACTTTTTAGCTCATACATCGAAACTCCTACTCCTAAAAGCACCATTAGTATTTCACATCAAGGAAAAATTTAGAAAATCTGCAAACCGAGAGTTTCCAATATGCAGGTCATTTGTTCAGTGTTACTAAACCAGTCCCTGAAGAAATTTACTATTTGTACTTTCCCCTTCAGACAGACTTTATCTCCTGGAGAAATTTACAATGTGCACTTTCCCCTTCGGAGGGACTTTATCCCATGCCTTTATTTCTCATCCTTAAGCTAGATCCCCATTCTTTAAAGAGAAAGATTCCCAGAGGTGCCTAGCTGGCTCACTCGGTCAGTAGAGCATGCAACTCTTTATCTTGGGGGTTGTGAGTTTGAGCCCCACACTGGGTGTAGAGATTACTTTTAAAAATAAAAAATAAAATATTCTACCAATGTGCCAATATGACTAAAGCTTTTTAACATCCTTGTACAGAGATCTTTTTAAAACTCTTTTAGAGGGTGAAATACATTATGATGATTTATTCTCCCTGCTCATACACAAAAGTAAACCACGTCAAAGAACTACTAGTGAAATGCCAATAATTAGTTTTCCTTAGGAAAATTGTTATCATTTATATTGTAAATTCTTTTCAGTTCACTGTACACTTATATAGTAACTATTAGGTGTTAAGTAAAGAATAGAGGGAAAAATGAATATATCTCCTGGCACTTGGGTGGCTCAGTTGGTTAAGCTTCCAACTTCGGCTCAGGTCATGATCTCGCAGTTCTTGAGTTCAAGCCCCACAAGGGGCTCTATGCTGACAGCTCAGAGCCTGGCTGCTTTGGATTCGGTGTCTCCCTCTCTCTCTACCCCTCCTCTGCTTGCACTCTGTCTCTCTCTCCCTCAAGATAAATAAACATTTAAAAAAATGAATATATCTCCACTGTGCAGAGACAGAATCTCCAAAATCTACTCAAAAGTGGCACAACTTTACCCTTCACTTAGCACTTTTGTGGATACCATCTACTAACCACTGATTTTCTGCAGTAAAATGAAGAAAAATCCAATTCCTAGGAGCTGTCAACAAAAATCTCTTCCCCCAGCCCTTTATTAATATTAACAAGAATGAAGCAAATTAAGAGAAAATAAATTCATGGTAATTTGATTTTATAAAGAAACTTCAAGAAATATTTCCTGGGTCTCTATAGAGACCCTATAGAGGAGGCCTATGTCCTCCATCTTTCATGCTTTCAACATGTTTCTTTGTAAAATGAGAACTGATATTCATTGAGAATTTCACTGAACAACCTTCAATCATCAGTGAAAGATTTAATTTTGTTCAGTATATTCTATCTATTGAGGCGGAAAGGAGATACTAATACATTTTTAGATTTCTAATTCTTTCCTGCTTAAAATCCTTCCAAGATTCTCTAGGCTCATACTGAATATAGTCCAAGCATCTCAGCGAAACAGACATCTCCCTTTATAATCCGACTCCAGGCTACCTCTCAGATTTCTTCTCTGGCCACTCCTTCCTTTGACACTTGAAATGACTCCTCTATCAATATCAATGATCCTGTTCTTTCAAGCCTCAATGCCTTTGGGCACGTGGTTCCCTTTGTGTAGAATAGCCTTCCCTTCCACGCTCTCCTGGAGGATTCTCAGATATCCATCAAAACCTAACAGAAGCATTGCCTTCTTGGTGAAGACTTTTCAGATTTTACCCCCTTTCCTGACATGATTATTTCTCTATCACATACGTACATCTCAATTCCAAGTGTCAAGTTGAAAGCAGGACTTAAATGTTTCTTTCAGTTGGTTAAGCCACCGACTCTTGATTTCAGCTCAGGTCATGATCTCATGGTAGGTTGGAGCCGCAGGTCGGTTTTCACATTCACAGCTTGGAGCTTGCTTGGGATTCTCTTTCAACCTGTCTCCCACCCGCCCCCCACCCCAGACTTGAGGGCATAGGAGCATGTACAATCTCTCTCTCAAAATATATAAATATATTTTTTAAATATTTCTTTTTCTGTCTCTTGCACTAATCTGATCTGTTCTCCAAGATCAAAGGCCATGCTTATACATCTTTTTATCAGCATCACTTGGGTTGATGCCTGGTCTAACTAAGGCTTTTAATAAATCCATGTCAAATTGAGTTGAATGAGTAAGGCCGAAACAAAAAGGTTAACTTACAATGTGAAAATCTAATTAACCAGAATACTATTCTAGGAATATTTTTTATAATTTTTTTTGTTTTATTTATTTATTTTGAGAAAGAGAAAAAGTACAAGCAGGAGAGGAGCAGAGAGAGAGGGAGATAGAATCTCAGGCATGCTCTGCACTGGCAACACGGAGCCTGACTTGGGGCTTGAACTCAGGAACTGCAAGATCATGACCTGAGCTGAAACCAAGAGTCAGACACTCAACCAGCTAAGCCACCCAGGAACCCCTAGGAATATTTTAATTACTTAATATTTTATTGTAAATCTGTCTTATCAGTCTAGATCACTGGTTCCCAGACATTATTTCATGGACTGGTAAAAATTGCAAGGAATTTTTGGTAACTAACATGGCTTTAACAAGTTTTTTATTCTGCAAAGTAAAAGCTTAAAAATAAGTATAAATAAACCATCTATCTGTTCTTCCCATTATTTCATAAAATAAAACTATTTTAGGGGCGCCTGGGTGGCTCAGTCGGTTAAGTGTCCGACTTCGGCTCAGGTTATGATCTCGCGGTCTGTGGGTTCGAGCCCCGCGTCGGGCTCTGTGCTGACAGCTCAGAGCCTGGAGCCTGTTTCAGATTCTGTGTCTCCCTCTCTCTGACCCTCCCCTGTTCATGCTCTGTCTCTCGTGTCTCAAAAATAAATAAATGTTTAAAAAAAATGAAAACAAAATAAAATAAAATAAAAATATTTTAAAAACCAAAATTGGGAAGGTCATAAGGTCAAAATAAACGTTCTTTGAATAAATTAGACATTATAAAGAACTTGCACAAACCTCCAATTGAGACTAGCATACTCATTGCACTTTAAGTTACTCAATCTGATGCCTCTTTTCATCTATTTTTAAAGAATGGTTTAGAAATTAAAATATCCTTAAGGTTTTTTTCCCCCATGATGTCCATAGGAGGAAAAACTATTTGATTTTCTGTTAATTTTCACTCTACCTGTGAGTAAATGTCATAGGGTCACACTGACTGACTTGCTAGCTTCCTGCCAGAATATTTTAGAGAAACTATTATTTTTTTTTAACATTTATTTATTTTTGAGACAGAGAGAGAGCATGACCAGGGGAGGGTCAGAGAAAGAGGGAGACACAGAATCGGAAACAGGCTCCAGGCTCTGAGCTGTCAGCACAGAGCCCGACGCGGGGCTCGAACCCACAGACCGCGAGATCATGGCCTGAGCCGAAGTCAGATGCTCAACCGACCGAGCCACCCAGGCGCCCCAAGAGAAACTATTATTTATGAAAGCCCTTGCAAAATGCTACTTGAATTCATTTCTTCATCCACCATGTCTTATAGAGTTCCCTTACTATTCTTTTGGGAAGCTTACCACTTTTTAAAAATCATTGTTTAATCCTTAGAAAGTTCCCCCCTTGTTTGTCAATGAATCAAACAATAGAAATTTAAGTCCTTTTTTAAAAAAAAATGTTTACCCATATAGTTTCTGAGCTTACAAAAATTTAGTTTAAATGCCTGATAACCATCAATAAATATCATAATGCCTATCCTGTCACAGTTAGATAATGATAATATGAGTCATATTAAAGCATATGGATAAATGTTTGTGTTATATTAATGCAAATGTATTTATATATGTGTATATACTCAAGTATACATAATTATATATAAAGGTGCTTTTTTAAATAGTGCAACCCAATCAGATACAAATTTTTTATGATGGGATAGTTCATAATGGCTAAGCACCGTATAGAAGAAATCTTCTAATGCTATGTATGGTAAAGGTCTAGAAATATCACCTTCTAAACTGGGTCAAGTAATTGATTTTTTTTTCAGATAATTGCTTATTCAGTGGAATACATGATTAATGTGTTTGGACTCACCTTTTATTAATAAGATATTACATTTATTTTGTCTTCATATTCTGTACCTATTTTAGATAATTTAGGAGCTTTATATTTTAATATTATTTTATTAATTGGGATACCTTTATCAACAAGATCTTAACTTTGCCAAGAATATTTTACTGGTAATATGTTAGTATTTTGCCATTTTTCTTTTTTTTTTTTTTCATTATTACAAAGGGACTTCCACTCTAAACAGACCCATTGTGTGAAAATGTGAACTTAAAGAAGAGATAAATCAAGGATTAAATACTGACTTTATAAGTGGATTACTCTGAAGGAATTTTGAGAATATTTTTCAACTTGATATTTCCACTCACAAACAGCTTTTCAGAAGTGAAAAGCATGACATAAAGAAAAACACCTATATTCAGTACGATCCCCTTTGTCCATTTCTCAGTAAAAATGTCTGAATTCCACAGCCAAGAGACTATATAGTGGTTACTTTACAGATTATATAGTTTTAATGTTTATTTATTTTTGAAGGAGAGAGCGAGAGACAGAGTGTAAGCAGGGGAAGGGCAGAGAGAGAGGGAGACACAGAATCTGAAGCAGGCTGCAGGCTCTGAACTGTCAGCACAGAGCCCCACGCGGGGTTTGAACTCACAAACTGTGAGATAATGACCTGAACCAATGTCGGACACGTAACCGAGCCACCCAGGCGTCCCACAGATTAGATTTTTAAATTAAATAATTTAAAGGAATGAACACATCATCTGTCCCCGTTAAAATGGTTATCTAGTTAGTACTCTTGTGAAATCGCTTTGAAATTGTCTTAAACCTGTAATGCACATTTTAAAGTGTTGCTCTGGTAAGTATGAATTTGTAACTGGTAAGGGAAATAGTCCCTTTAAAAAAGACAGGAAACACTTTTTAGTCCATTTCCAGTTTGTGAGTTGAAGGGAAGGTGATGGGAAAATGTAGGCACTCTATTTAAATTCATTGCTACCACTTATCAACTCATTATCTCATTTGGGAAAGGAACTCATGAATTATCCAAAGAACTGGGAAATTTGACGACAGAAGACAGTTACATGATCATACTACCGGCAAAGGAGTATGCCAGATGACTGATCTCTTTGGGGGGCTTCTGTCTGTTGATCGAGAAACAGAAAAACAAAGGACAAAGGAAAGTCTCTTTAATTAATCCTACCAACTAAGCAAAATAAATAGATCATTTGTTTCAGCAACAGAAGCAAACTGTTAACAATTGAGAAAAGGCACCTGCAGGTGCTTTTGAACACAAGCTGCCCCAGAGTCCAAAATTACTATTGTTTAACACAAGGGTCAGCAAATTTTTTCTGTGAAGGGCCAGATAGTTAAATATTTTTGGTTTTGTGGGCCATCTGGTCTCTTTCACAACTACTCTGTCGCTGTCGCACAAAAGTGGCCATGGAGAATACGTGAATGAACATGCAGGGCCATGTTCCAATAAAAGTTTATTCATGGACACGGAAGTAGAATTTTATTTAATTTTCATGCGTCAAGCTATATCATTCTTCTTTTGATTTTTTTCAATCATTTAAAATATAAAAACCATTCTTAGCTTGCAGGTCTCAGAGGTAGTGGGTCAGATTTGCCTATGGCTATAGTACTGACTCCTGGTCTAACATAACTCTAATTCATCAAAAAAAATTTTTTTGTTGTTTTTGTTTTTGGTTGAGTACCTAGTATGTGTCACGTACTATTTGTGAGAAGTAAAGAAGATGATTCAATTTCAGAAATATCAAATAAAAGCTGTGCTGTCTAGTTAACAGTAGGTTTACAACCTATTGGAAATATATATGACCCCCCCCCCCCCCATAATGGAGTCCCAAACCCTTGGACACTCCACTTCCTGGTTCTTCTTCCCCTCTCCGATTTGCGGGCTTATTTTCGCGCGGACTTATTTTCATGGACTTTGCAATGAGCATGCATCAAAGAACAAAGGAGGGACTGAAGGTCTCTGCCTCACCTAAAGAAATGTACATTTATTCCAATCAGAGTACTTTTTGCCTTATGTGGGCATAGGCTACTTCCGGGTAAGTCTGTAGTCTCTGTAGTCCTCAGCCAATGAGGAATCAGGTGAAGCCATTGCACGCTAGGAGATAAATTGTCTGCTGTAACTGCCCGAGTGTGCCTGTCCATCAGACACCTGCTCTTGCCTCCCTTCACTGTGCTCCGAGTCTCTGCGTCCCTCCTTTGATTGGGTCAGTGGGCTTATTTATCACACTATGCTAGGTCTGAGGACTCTAGAGGGTGACAAGATGGATGTGGCCTCTGTCCTCATAGAGCTTATGGTATAATAATCGCACAAATATATATAATTAGAAACTGTAATCAATGGCTATGAGGGAAGAGTACAGAATGGTCTAAATCATGAGTTATAATCTAGACTAGGAGGTCATGGAAGGTTTCCCTAAGGACGTATTCTTTGACAAGGACTGAAAAATGAGTATGCACTGACATGAGGAAGTGGGGGGTGGAGAGGAGAAAAATCTTTCAGGCGGAAGGCACAGCAGGTGCACCACCTTGATGGCACTGAGAAAGGCCCTGTGCCCACAAAATACAAAATGAAGTGAAAAGAGACATGCAGTTAAATTGGAGAAATAAGTAAGAGCAAAAGCAATCAGGGCCTAATGTTTATTCAAAGTCATAAAAAACCACAACAGGGTCGGATTTGCATTTTTAAAAGATCCTTAGCTGTAGTATGGAGAAAAGACTAGAGGAGAGCAACAGTGGTGACTACAGCAGTCAGAGGCTTCTTGACCCTGGACTCGAGGCACTCGAGCCAAATACCACTATTTCACTCATGCCAGGCACTTGTTCTTAATACTTTACATGTATTAATTCATTGAAATTTCACAACAACTCCATATATAGGCACTGCCACCCTCCCTTTTGGGAAGAGGAGACTGACTATATCTCAATTCCTTCCCTTAGGGCCCCCCCAGTTGTCTCTATAGAATTATGGGAAGTAATTGCAGGAGAAAGTTTAAGAGTGAGGAGGAAAAGAGAGGAAGAGGGGCGCCTGGGTGGCTCCTTTGGTTAAGCATCTGACTCTTGATTTTGGCTCAGGCCATGATCTTGAGGTTCGTGGGATCAAGCCCTGCACTGGGCTCTGCACTGGCAGCCTGGAACCTGCTTGTGATCCTCTCTCTTCCTGTCTCTCCACCTCTCTCCTGCTCAAGTGTGTGCTCTCTCTCTCTCTCTCTCTCTCTCTCTCAATCTCTCTCTCAAAATAAATAAATAGACTTTTATTTTTTTTTTTAATTTTTTTTTTCAACATTTATTTATTTTTGGGACAGAGAGAGACAGAGCATGAACGGGGGAGGGGCAGAGAGAGAGGGAGACACAGACTCGGAAACAGGCTCCAGGCTCTGAGCCATCAGCCCAGAGCCTGACGCGGGGCTCGAACTCACGGACCGCGAGATCGTGACCTGGCTGAAGTCGGACGCTTAACCGACTGCGCCACCCAGGCGCCCCTAAATAGACTTT
Source organism: Prionailurus bengalensis (assembly GCF_016509475.1). Lineage (NCBI taxonomy): Eukaryota > Metazoa > Chordata > Mammalia > Carnivora > Felidae > Prionailurus > Prionailurus bengalensis. Next base: position 165,128,016 of record NC_057344.1, on the reverse strand, counting down.
TAAAAAAGAGAGAGAGAGAGAGAGAGAGGCAGAAATAAATGAGGAAGTTGTGTTCTGTGGGACCATAGCCTTGACTCAGACCCAAGTCTCTTTTTCAAGAGATTATATTGTTTATTGGGAATGAAGCCCAAATTCAACAAGGTAGCTATCTTGGGTATCTGTGGGAAGCCCATGTGAAAATACTCATTGCTACAAGAAAACACTCAACATAATGTTTGGGACATACTTACACTAAAAAAGTCCCCCCTGTTTATCTAAAATTCAAACCTAACAGGGTGTCCTGTATTTTATCTGGCAAGCCTACACTATGGAAACACAGTCGCTCCTATAAAACCTCGATGTCAGCTAGAGATACCTGGACCCTTAAGATTTAGAAAATGATCCTATACATGTTGTAAAATCCAAAGGCCTTCCCAAGGATTTTTGTGAATTACCGGGGCAAGGGTGTGGGATTTGGGTGGTTCTGTTTTCACCTTTGCTTCCAGGCTCATTCTTTCTCACTGAAGACTCCCTTCTGAACTCTTTTAATATCAAGAAAACCAGCAAACCTATGGAAACATCATGAGGATGTTCACAGGAGAGTGGAGAGTTGAATGGAGCAGCCCCATCAGGCATAGCTTCACAAACAGCTCAGAGCAGAATTTTATTATACTCTGTTCCTTAGAGACCTTTCAGCCACCTACCACCAATGCTCTCTCATGACCCTCTGCCATTATCCCTGGGTCCTGCTCACCCTCTTGACATGCCTCTTCCCCTCTTGTGTCTTTTTCTTGACCTTCTCTCAGTAGCCAAGAATGTCTCTCCTCCTGTAGAGCAAATTCCCAAACTAAGCAGGTCTGACTCCTTTTCTAAAGCTTTATCGCCAGCTGATTTCCCAAGACCTCAGGATCTCAATCACTTATTGAGGCTTTCTTTCAAAACAAAGACAGTCTGAAATTCTCGCTAAGAAGAATTCTGATGCCAGCAGATGAGACAATAATCACTTTCTCTTAAGTTGTTGCCATAATTTTCTGCCAGCATGCAGGACAAAGAACGATATCTCTTTTGGTTATAGCCAAAGGGGCCCATCCTTACTAGTTACATCATCATTTTCTTGGGAGAAGTTTCACTGCTTTTTGCCTTGTGACAAAGTTCAGGAAAACCGAATAGGTAGCCTTTTGGATCCCATTGTGGATTACAGATAAACCTGGGCTTTTTCTTTGCCTTGAAATCTAATTCAAATTAAAGTCAGTTACTTTTCTCAAGGTAAAGAAAGGTTTGGGTGAACACATCACCATTTGCTATTGTTGGAAGCACCGCCTGCTCTTTTACGGGAAAAAAGAAAGAAAAAGAAAGAAAGAAAAGAAAGAAAGAGAGAGAGAAAGAAAGAAAGGCAGAAACGAAGAAGCTATTATATAAACTCAGGAAGAAAAGAAAAGACGGAAAGATACGGAAAAAGTGGGCTCTGTGGAACCATAGCCTTGGCTCACATCCTATCCCATTATCTTTTCCAAGGATTGTCGTCTTTTTAAAAAATTTTTTTAACGTTTATTTATTTTTGAGACAGAGGGAGACAGAGCATGAACGGGGGAGGGGCAGAGAGAGAGGGAGACACAGAATCAGAAGCAGGCTCCAGGCTCTGAGCCATCAGCCCAGAGCCCGACGCGGGGCTCGAACTCACGGACCGCGAGATGGTGACCTGAGCTGAAGTCGGACGCTTAACCGACTGAGCCACCCAGGCACCCCCCAAGGATTGTCTTCTAACTTTAGCTTTGTCTGCCTATTTTCCAGATTGTCCTGAGATACTGCAAAAGCCACGTACAGACATGCCGTATGTGTAGTGACCCAACCAGTCAATGCAAATAATAATATGAAGATTTACGAATACATGTTCCTGTGAGTTCATCTACAGCAAAATGAAATAAAGAACTTAGTCAATTGTACAGGTACATTCAAAAATGACTTTGCTACAATTATCTTGATATTTAGCCATTTATTGATCAGTGGTGGGGAGGGGGGTTTGTTTGAACTCTCCAAATAAAAGCCTTAATGTTTTGCTACCTTTCTTCAAGTGTAAATTTGGCCTGAATTCCAGTGTATTGATAAACTGAAATAGAGACGGGTATATATGTATATATCACATATATTAATTATGTAAATGACAAGCAGATTAGTAGTATAGCAGCTACCCTGGTCATATGATCACAGAGAAGCACAGGCTCAAGTTCAAGTAACAGAACAATAGGGAATTGATGTGTCATTTCTTCAGGAAGTCACACATCAGATATTAACTCCCACATATAATAAAAGTACCAACATAGTAAATATTTTTACAAACCAACTGAAAAAATTAAATCCGCTTTCATTAAACTAAACCCTTAACATAGAAAAAAGTCACAACAACTATTTTAAATTATCCTTCAAAGAGACATCTTACTCTTAGAGAATTAGGCTCTTTCACTCAGGCGGTATCTTTGTCTGTGATAAAGAAAACCCTCCACCTTCTATATCCTGGAATTTTAGCAGGTCACTTTCTCCATAAGAAAAGTTTTACAAACCATATGTAGCTATCTGATCACTGTTGTGAAATCCCACTCAACACAATTTAGTATTTTAGGTCTATTTATGGAAGTCCTGCTATGTGAACATTTTTAGCCTGTACGATGTCAGCCTGGTAATTTTCATGCAAGTAAGATAACAATTTGTTCTAGCCTCCAAAATGGTACTGACATCAAAAGTGTCCTTCACACTGGAGAAGTTGTGCCTGAAGAACTTCTAGCAAAAGCAGTAAAATTAGTGGCAAGAGCACGTCTGAGGCGGCAGTGCTAATCGGGGGAGGGGCAGTGGCTCTTCCAGGCCCGTGTGATGGAGCCAGCGGTCACTGTTGAGGGACGGTGAAGGAGAAAGCATCTAAGCTTCAAGTTAATCTCTGCCCTGACATGGAGATTCTGCCAACCTCGGGGAATCTGAGTCGTTGTTTCTAACGGTAATGCCATTACAGACCCCTACCTACTTTTCTTGCACCAACTTCCACTATCCCGGGATGCTTGGATCAGATCGGTCTACATGCTGTCCCCCAGATTCCTTTATTGCCTTTGCCTATAGTACTGAAAAAGTTCTCAGAAGAGTAGGGCTCAAGGTTAACAGAGAAGTCAAGAGAGTAGTACTTAATCATCGTGGCATTAGAGCAGCTGAGATAGAGAAGCCTGGCTGAAGCCCCTATAAACGGCCCTAAGAAATCTGTAAGTGAATCCGAGGAGGGTGAGACTAAGACAACAGAACTGTTAAAACTGCTCACCTTATTTTATGCCCATGAACCAACAAGCCGAGTGAAACATAAATTATGTTCAGTGTTTGGAGAATGCATTGAAGTATCTTTAAGGAATCTGGAAATGAGAGGTGTCTGAGGGTCATCTTGGAGTTCATTGTACAACCAGCACATAATAAATCACAGAGGAGAAATCCAAAGCCACTATGAAGAGAATGGCTCCTAACACTGCAAGACTTGTGTGAAAAGGATAAAATGTGCCATCATATAGAATAAGACAAGAGTCCAACAGAATGGGGATGGTTAGCCACGGAGGCAGGGAAGTGAAAGAGTCACAGAAAACCGTCAGCAGCCTTCATCCAAGCCTTTATGGAGAGAGAACACCTTGACTGAATGAGACAACTTGGCCGTCCCAGTTGTCAGGAATACTGTTACTACGTATGCTCTACACGTGCTAACTTCCCGACTTCTCAAAAAGATCATGTAGTGCTGTTTTGTTTAAGGTTCTTTTGTTGCAAATGGCAAACACTAACCCTAACTAGCTTAAGCAAGAAAGAGGAGGTTTATGAGAGAACGGGGATGTTTCCAGAAAGAGTAAAGCTGCTGAGCCTCTGAAGGACCTAAAAGAGGGAACCAGCAGGCACTGCTCCAGATTCTCTCTGGTGCCTATGCTCCTGGCTTCTGCTTCTCTGGGCAAATCTGCTTCATTCCCCCTCTCCCTCTCTCTCTGCAGAGCAGCCTCGACTGCGACTGGTTCTGATAGCACATGGACAGGCATCATTGCTCTCCAGTGGCAGCCTCGAGTCCAAAGTTTCCATCACTCCATTCAAGCTGACAGACCAGACTGAATGGAATCTCTGAGTCTCAGTTGCAAATTCCTGGGTGAGAGAATCTGATTAGCCCCACCTAAATAAGGAGTCCATCCCTCACCCATTTTTCTGTGCACAGTGATACCGGGTCATAACAAAAATACCGATAGTAGAGGCCCAGATTTATGGAAGATGGGAGGGAGGGGAAATGGGAAAATACTTATTCTGAGGGGGAGTGACCTGTGAAGGCATCCCAAAAAGTAGCTTTCACAGATATAGACCATTATTATCTCCATTTTACAGATGAGAAGATTAAGGCATTCGAGCTTAAGTAATTTGCCCAAGGTCACAGAGCTAGTCAGTGGCAGTCTCAGGATTTGAGGTCAAGCCTGGTCTGAGTCTTAATCACTATGTTCTAATGCCTCTCTAAACGCAATTCATCAAGCAAACATCTTATTTGATGCACCTTCTTATAAAGGACTACCTACAGACATGTAGTGATTATACAGACTCCATATTTTTAAGTTCTTGTGATGATGATGGCTCTCATGATAAACTAATAAGTTGGCATTTGTATGTCATTATTATGAGTTTGGGTAATGTCGATCCAGTCGTAATAGATGGATCTATTCTTCGTCTGTTGATAAAATTGGATTTCAGAACCTATTAAGTAAGACTAGGATTTGCTCTGTCTCTCTCTGCCTCTCAAAAATAAATAAAAAAATTTTTAAAAAAGGGGAACGTGCCTGGGTGGCTCAGCTGGCTGAGCGTCTGACTTCAGCTCAGGTCATGAACACCCAGTTTGTGGGTTCAAACCCCACGTTGGGCTCTGTGCTGACAGCTCAAAGCCTGGAGCCTGCCTCAGATTCTGTGTCTCCCTCTCTCTCTGCCCCTCCCCCGCCCATGCTCTCTCACTGTCTCTCAAAAATAAATTAAAAAAAAAAAAAAAAGGTTAGGATTGAGTCCCTTGATAACGATGGCTGTGATGGTTGTAAATTCCACCATTTGAGTAATGCACATTCCTCGGAAGTTTCTTGAGTTGCTGGCCTTTCTATCATGACAATTCTCTTCTTACCAAATGAAGCATTTTGATTTCTCCAAAGATTGAATCTCTTTATCTACTAGGTCCTAACAACAATAAGATGCTATGTTTCTGTTTACAAACTAGGAAGTGTCTATTTTCCGTTCATCTGTGCATTCTACAATTGCTAGCAATGCCAATTATGTGCCAAGCAATGTGCTAGGTACTGTGAGTGCAGCGAAGGACACAGGCATGGCCTTTGCCCTCAGGTTGCCTGTAGTGTAGACTAGCTTTGAATTTGAGGCAAGTAAAATTTCTGCTAATGGATTTTGGGATGAGAATGAGAATGAAGGGAAAAAGTAGTAAATGGAAAAGAGATATGTGGGCCTTTTCCCACAGGAGAGGTGAAGAAAAGGGAGTAGAGAAGAAGAGAAAGGCTGGGCTGATTCAAAAATAACCTAGAAATAGATTTCATGAGTGCTTATTAATATACTAACCACGAGAGCAACATCTTCCATCTCATATTCTGCTGGAAAAAAGAAGTACACTGTGACATAAATAACCCAAATCAAGGCAGTCTTGGCTAAAGAGCAACTACCACCAACAGCAGCCGATGAACTAGATGATATGATTATGAGCTTTCCGACATGTCGATGGAGCTCACTACCTCGTCAAAGGTCAATCAACAAACATATAAAATTGCAAATGCAATTTGATTCAATTGATAGATCCACATGAGACCCAACACGCTTTACCAACCTGAACACTGCCAAGTTTTCGTCTATCCTAAAAGCAAATTCAGATTCTCTACGAGCTGTACTTTTACCCTGTGTCAGGAACAAGTTTGGCATGTTCAAAGAAGACTAGGAAGTCCAAGCTGCTAAATCAGGGTGAAGGAGAGGGAGAGTTATACGAATGAGGTCAGAGAAGTGGGCCGGGTCATTAGGGCCTTGTAAACATGGTTAAAGACTGAGTTTGTATTCTTAAGTGCAATGCAAAACCAGTGTAGGCCTTGACGCTGATGAATGACATAACCCGATTTACCAATTAAAGAAGATTATTCTTGATTCTGTGCAAGGAATGAATTGTGTAAGGGCAAGAATCAAAGCAGAGACCTGTTAGAAGATTACTGCAAAAGACTGGAGGAGAGATTATGCGGTCCTGGACTTGAGTGGTAACAATGGAGGTGGTGAGACTTCATCAGATCCTGGATATATGGTGGTGAGACAGCTGACAGGACTTGCTGATGGATTGACGACGAGGAAAAGAAGAGAGTCCAGGACGAATGGCAGGTCAGTGGAGTGAAAGATAAGTGCCAATTATTGAGAAAGGGAACACATGGAAAGGAGCGGTTCTGGGGGAAGAAATCAATAATTTACGTTGGATTAAAAAAAAAAAAAAAGGCACATGGGCGCCTGGGTGGCTCAGTCAGTTAAGTGTCCGACTTCGGCTCAGGTCATGATCTCCCAGTTCATGAGTTCGAACCCCTCATTGGGCTTTGTGCTTACAGCCCAGAGCCTGGAGCCTGCTTCGGATTCTATGTCTCCCTCGCTCTCTGCCCCTCCCCCCACCTCTTTCTCTCTCTAAAAAATAAATAAACACCTAAAAAATTAAAAAAAAAAAAAAGACACACCAAATAGATATGTAAGGGAAGATATCAAGTTGGGGCTGGAATAGAAGTCTGGAGCTCAGAGGAGTAGTTAGAGCCAGAGACATAAATTAGGAGGCTTCAGTGTATAGATGGTGTTTAAGGCCATGGGACTAAATGAGAGGATCTAAGAAACGAGCACAAAGAGCATAGATGCTTTTTTTTAAGTCTGTTTGTTTATTTATTATTTATTTATTTATTTATTTATTTTGAGACTGAGAGCACATTTACAAGTGGGGGAGGGACAGAGAGAAGAGAGGGAGAGAGACAATCCCAAGCAGGCTCCACACTGTCAGAGCAGAGCCCAACAGGGGTTTCAATCTCAGGAAACGTGACATCATGATCTGAGTCGAAATCAAGAGTCAGACACCCAATCAGCTGAGCCACCCAGGAGCCCAAGATGACTTTTTTTGTTTTTTTAAAGCAAACGACTGAGCCCTGATGTGGCCTGGCCAGCAAAGTAGGAGAAGCCAAAAAGAGATGTGATCTGGAAGCTAAGTGAGGAAATCTTTAAGGAAGTAAAGATCATCAAATGAAATTCTATTAAGAGGCCATGCAAGGTGAGAAGTGAGATAGGACCGCTGGGTTTGGCAAGATAGAGGCCATTATTTGATCTTGACAAGAGTGTTCTTGGAGGAATAGTGCAAATGCTGGAAATGGAATGAATTGAATTGAAAATGCAAGGTGACAAGAGGAGACAGTAATAATAGACAACTTTTGATGGACTATTGCGAAAAAAAGAGTAGGAAAATGTGACGTTAGTTGAAGGGAATAAGGATACTAGAGAGAATTCATATCCTGCTTATGTGCTGATGGGAATAATTAAGAAGAGAAGGAAAAATTATGGATGCAGAGGGGAGAGAGGATATTACTTGATTGAAATCATTGGTGCCTGGGTGGCTCAGTCGGTTAAGCATCCAACTCTTGATTTCAGGTCAGGTCATAACCTCACAATTCCTGAGTTTGAGCTCTGCACCGGGCTCCTCGCTGTTAGCTCGGAGCCTGCTTGGGATTCTCTCTCCCTCTCTGTCTCTCTGCCCCTCCCTGGCTCTCTCTCTCTCTCTATCTGTGTGTCTCTCTCTCTTTCTCAAAATAAATACACTTAAAAAAAGAAAAAAGAATCATTGGTGGGCCCAAAGTACAGGATCTGATACACATATGAAAATGCTGTCTTCGGATGGGAGCACTGAGGGTTATGTAAGCTAACAGAAGGGAAGGCAAAGTGCATAGATACAAATGTTGGTAGATTGATAGATTTAATGAAGAAAAATCAGGCAATTTTCTTCCAATTGCTTCTACTTTCTGAAATTAGAAGAGTGGTCATTATCGGGCACTTGGGTGGCTCAGTTGGTTGAACGTCCGACTCTCGATTTCTGCTCAGGTTATGATTTCATGGTTCATGGGTTCGAGCCCGGCTTTGGGCTCTGTACCCACAGTGAGGAGCCTGCTTGGGATTATCTCTCCGCCTCTCTGCCCTGCCCCACTAGCATGCATGATCTTTCTCTCTCTCTCAATAGAAATAATTTTTTTTTTAAAAAAGAAGAAGAAGAATGGTCATTATCTGAAAGTGAGAAGTGGAGTGGGGATGTCTGAGGTTTAAAGATGGAGGAGAAGCTGTGAAATAACTATCTAGGGAAGTAGGAAAGCCCAGGGAAGTGTCAGAAGACTGTTGAACAGGGTAAGACTGACTGGGATCTTATGGTGAAAAAAGTTTTGAAGAGCATTCAACACGGTTGTATATTGTTCTCGAGCCATAGTCAACTGATCAGTGTTAATGTGAAGTAAAGGGTTATGTTTAAGGCAGGGTTGGGTTTTTCTAGTGAGTAAGATGGAAAGTGGGAGGGACACGACAGCTGTGGGTATATGCAATAGACCTGGTTACAATAAGCCACAGAAGGAGAAAATACAGTAACACAAGTAGAAAAACGGACAGTGAAAAGGTGATAGACCAAAGATTGGCTGCTCCAAAGGGGTTGGTTGGGGGTGGTGGTCATGGTACAGCTAGAAACATAACAGATGGTTGATTATAAGAGTATGGAGTACCAGAAGTCAGGAATTTTTGAAGGTGATAACGTGATGTGGTAGAAAGGAGTCCTCTAAGGCATATGATCACAACAGCATTTTGCTGAAATGTAATGGAGGAAAATAATCTTGAAAGTAGGAAGATTAAGGAACTTAAAAGCTAGGGAATGCATATACACGGATATACGTGGATACATGGATAATTTTTGTGCGTGCTGAAGTTACCCAGCATAGGAGTATAGTCCAAAGTGGTGGAGAGAGAAAGAGGGAGAGAAAGAAGACCAGAATCTAGAATCTTCTTTGACTGAGGAAGTTAGCAAAAGGGTAATGGATGAGTCAACAAGGCGAGTTAGTGGTCTAACAGCATGTGCTTCAAAGAAGCTGAGCTGGTGGTGGGGGTAGTGGTAGTTGTTATTGTTGTTCTGGGAGGAAGAATGATTAAAATACCTAAAAGCAGTAATAAGAAACACAGACATCACCCTTAGGTCCTCTGTAAGTGGGGTAGGGGAGAAAACACAGCTACCACTGCGGAGGATGAAGTGTCTTCAAAGGCTAGCCAAACTCTAGTGAAGGAAAGAGCAACCATACATTCCAAAGCACTCAGTGGAAGGGTTTGGCTGGTTGGGGAGGAGTGGGAGATGGATTCAGATCAGTGGGTGTCCTAAACTCTATGAATGAAAATGCCTGGTCCAGGGGCTTGGATTTCTGTCTGTACTGCTGGAAAGGATAAGGCATGTGGCATAATGAGGTTAATTCTGATGGTCACTTAAGAGATGGTGGGTATCATTCTTCACTGTGCCTGATTGCTAACACTTTGTAGGAGAGGGCCAGGTGGGATCACTAAGAAGCCACAGTTTATGGCCCTTCCTTCGATCCTGCCAAAGGTGGTGTGACAGTAGGGAGAGGGCCGATTTTACCAAGGCCAATGAGTTCTCATGGCCACACTTAAATCCCTGGAGCCTTTCTACACATAAATTCCATTAAGCAATCAAGAACACATTCTCTTGGAAAAAGTCCTTCCTTCAGTGTCCAAAGGCACGTGCTGTGGCTCCTAGGCACATCTATCAATAGCCTAATCAGTTCTACTGTAGTCTGCTTACGTGATGAATCCTCTAGTAGTATTGAGATGAAAAAGCACGATCTAGAAATGGCATTGGCCTTTCCTACATCACACCAATGAAGACTGGTATGATGTACTGTCTCTGTTCTGAACAACTTAAATCACTAAAAAAAAGACTCATAAATCTCTTAAATTTCATGATAAACAATAGTCTATATGAGCCAAGTGGGTTAAGCGTCTGACTCAAGATTTTGGCTCAGGTCATAATCTTATAGTTCATGAGATCCGAGTTTGGGATCTTATCTCTCTCTCTCTCTCTCTCTCTCTCTCATTCCCTCTCTCTCTCTCTCTCTGCCCCTCCTGCACACATGTACTCTCTCTCTCTCAAAATAAATAAACTTAAGAAAATAGTATATACGAAAATGGTAACTGTTTAAAGTATATTTTTTTTCTTTCTGACAGTTGGTATCTTACTTTGCATACTTTAAACATGTATTAACAGTTGCCATTAGTCTGGATATAGCTTAAAAATACAAAGCAGCTTGGTGCAAAATAAATTAGCAACAGTATGGAAAAAAAAGAAAAAACAAACAAGAGAAACCCTAGAGGCTGCTAGGTGTTTATCCAACAATGAACTGTTCTGGATAAATAGGAGGAGAAGAGTTCAAAGAATTGAAACTCACGTCCCAACAAGCTAAAAGCTATTAAAAGAGCCTGAGTAATAGCTTTTCGCCCCTACTCCAACACCCCTTAACACAAATTCATGACATAGAATGATGTTTGAAACAATGGGTGTTTTGTTCTAAAATTTCAAGACCAAGGTGTTAATTCTTACTACTGGAGTTTGGAATGCCCAGATGGTCGGGCTCAACAACCGATTAAACATGCCTGAGCCTTGTTGGGACACAACCTAAGGTTAATGCAGGTGGTCAAAGCAGACGATTTTAAAACACAACGGTGGTTATAATGATTGTGAGGAAGTTAATGAAAGCTAAATGCAAAAGTATAGTGGACAGACAGGTGAAAAATAAGATTTGATTAAAAGGACTTGAAGTAGAAAGTTTCCCTAAAAGTTTAAAACAGATGACTCTTGTATGCGCAAGCTTTTCCGTTTGTACAACTCCACCTATGTACATTGTATAGTCATTACTCCCTTTGAGAGAAGCCTCTTCTTCAGCCTTTTTTTCCTCGTTAAGTCCTTTCCCAAAGCTGCTGCCAAAATCAACTTCCTCTGTTGCCCTTCTGACAATGTCACTCCCGTCCTAAAATTCCCTTTAATGGCCTTTGCTGGTCTTTGTGCGAACAGCAGACTTCTTGCCCTGACTTTAGGACAAACACATTATTCCTGCCCAGATTTATTTGAGGCTCTTACTTTTTTTTTTTTTTTTTTTTTTAACAAATCCACATGCCATTTTCCTCTCTATGTAGATTGAGTATCTTTCAGCTTCTCAACCTTTTAATGTTTATTAATGTTTAGACTGTAAACATTCAATTCAGTTTTGGTTAATGAGAGTTCCTCATTTTATCTTAGTTTCCACCCGAGCACAAATACGTACCCACTAAAACTCTCTAGCGCTATTTGCCTTGTTCAAAGTTCTCTTGAAATTTCATTGTTTTTGTAAGAACGACACAAATAGCCATCAGCGCCGAACATTTTTGTCCAACAAAAACCAAACAACATAAAAACCAAAACACTCCTAAAACTTGAAAATAATAGTGTGGAATTTCCCTAGGGAATAAACAGATTTTTTTTTTTTTTTTTTTTTTTTTTTTTTTTTTTTTTTCAGAATGAGTCACAGGAAAAAATATCTAATATTATTTTCATGGGCAACTTCTAGGAAAAGTTTCTGAAACAACACCAATGCTATGTTCTTTTTTCTTCTTTATCACTTTTTTTTTTTTTTTTTAACCTAGAAGACCTAAATTCAAGTCCCAGGCTGGTTATTTGCAAATTCCATTATTTTTGTCATTTAATCTTTTTGAGCGTCACCTTCTTGTTTGTGAAATGGAAACAACAGTATCTATATGATCTTTTCTGACAATTCAATAGCATTTGTAAATAGGCTTTGTAAAGTAAAAAGTGCTACACAAATAGAGATATTAGTATGACTTCCTTCAAATTTTCCCTTTTGGCTGAGAACCTACCCAGGATTTCCCCTTTCCCACATATTTTTATCTGGAGACAAATCTGGGAGTGTAGATACGTACCTACCTTCTAAATGGGAAACTGCACTAAATCTTCCAGAGATACGGAATGTTGTTGCTGATAATTTCTTCCATCATTATTATATTTTATAGGAAACTAGATACATTTTTTTTTCATCATTATACTTTTCAAAACATAGAAAGTATATACAGGAAAATACAATTTATCAGTAAGCTCATAGCCAAAAACAGCAACACCTGTTCGGTGGGGCACCTGGGTGGCTCAGTTGTTTCAGCTCAAGTCATCATCTCACGGTTCACGAGTTCAAGCCCTGCATCAGGCTCTGTGCTGACAGAGCGGAGCTTGCTTGGGATTCTCTCTCTCTCCGTCTCTCTCTCTCTGCACCCCCCCCCCGCCCTCCCTCTCTGTCAAAATAAACAAACTTAAAACAATTAAAAATAGGGCACCTGGGTGGCTCAGTTGGTTAAGCCTCTGACTTCAGCTCAGGTCATGATCTCACGATTTGTGGGTTGGAGCCTGGTGTGGGGCTCCCTGCTGACAGCTCAGAGCCTGGAGCCTGCTTCAGATTCTGTGTCTCCTTTCTCTCTCTGCCCCTCCGCTGCTCAGGCTCTGTCTCTCTCTCAAAAATGAACAAACATTTTTAAAAAATAAAAATAAATAAAATAAATAAAAATAAATAAAATTTTGGTGTACTTTTCTCAAAAGTTTTTCTAATGCATACATATAACCTTTTCTTTTGAACTTAAAAAAATATTTTTTTTAACATTTATTTATTTTTGACACAGAGAGAGACAGAGCATGAACGGGGAAGGGGCAGAGAGAGAGGGAGACACAGAATCGGAAACAGGCTCCAGGCTCTGAGCCATCAGCCCAGAGCCCAACGCGGGGCTCGAACTCACGGACCACGAGATCATGACCTGGCTGAAGTCGGACGCTCAACCGACTGTGCCACCCAGGCGCCCCAATATCCTTGTCTTCTAGAATTGGAACCACTCACATTTTATTCATTCACAGTTTAATGTTTAGCTTTGGCATTTGTCATTTAAATTTGGATAAATATTTGAAAGTAATCAATTTTTATTGCTTTGATTAGAACATTGTCACCTTTGAACTTTACACTTGGTTGTTTTTCATCCTTCCTTAAGTTACTTTTTTTTATTTTGAGAGAGCATGCCCCTCACCCCACACCCGCGCTGTCAGCATAGAGCCCACTGCAGGACTCGATCTCATGAACCGTGAGATCATGACCAGAGCTGAAATTAAGAGTCAGACGCTTGACTGAGCCACCCAGGTGCCCCAGTCAGAATCTACTTTTAAAAACAAATCCCCAGGTGATTCTTATGCACATTAAAGTTTGAGAGGCATTAAAACATGGGTTAGATTCAAATCCTAGCTCTATCACGTATTAGTTATGTGACCTTGAATAAATTACTCAATTTCTTTGTGCCTCAAATTTCTCATTTGGAATAATAAATGCAGAATAATAATAGTAAAGTGAGGATAATAATAGTACCTACCATCTATAGAGTTGTGAGGATTTCCTACGATACTGCATTAAACTGTTTAGAACAGTGCCTGACTCATAGTAAGTGCACAACAAACGTTAGGTATTATTAATCATCTTTTCTTTTTAAGTAATACTTCTTGATCTCCTCTATCTATCATTTTAATCAATGGTTCTCAGTTGCCTCTCTGGCATGCTGCAGGCTAGTCCCAGCAGAATCAACTGGAAGATTTAAAAAATGTTATGGCTCCCTCAGTCTCGTTTCTGAAGGTTCTGATGCAGTAGGTTTAGAGAGGGGCTCCACAGAATCTATATTTTTAAAGCCTCCTGAGGTGATCTAATGTTCCAAATCTTTGGGTTGGAAATCACTGCTTTAAATATTGGTGCATTTAAATGTGGACATCCTACTAAATCATTGCTATGACATAAATGCCATCAATGGGCTGATGACTCTAGCCCAGATTGCCAAGCTTCACACCGGCATATCCAGCCACCCCCAACTTGGGTGTCCTATAGACAGTGTCGAATCCCCATGTCCACAACTCAGCCCTCCATCCCGTTTTTCCCCCTCCGCCATTTTCTCTTGTAAGTCAATGGTTCCACCATTTGATACTGTTACCAAGCCCAGAAACCTGGGTGTCATTCTTGTCCTCTTCCTCTTTACCTTTCCTACTTAGTTCATAATGCCTAACTAGGGGGTGCCTAGCTAGCTGGCTTCGTTGGTAAATCATATGACTCTTGATCTCAGGATTGTGAGTTCAAGCCTCACATTGGATGTAGAAATTACTAAAAAAAAAAAAAAAAGAAAGAAAAAAAGAATGTCTAGTGAGATAATTAATGTAATATAAATACATTTTAAAAATGTCTGTTTGCTTATTTATTTATTTTGAGAGGAAGAGTGTGAGCAGGGAAGGGGTAGAGAGAGATGGAGTGAGAGAAATCCCAAGCAGGCTCCATGCTGTCAGCGCAGAGCCTGATGTGGGGCTCTGTCTCACCAACCCTGAGATCATGACCTGAGCCGAAATCAAGAGTCAGACACTTGCTTCATCGAGTGAGACATCTAGGTGCCCCTAAAAATACTTTTTTATTATTTCTGAAATCCTGTCTCCTGTCTTTGTCACCACTTCAACCATCCTAGTTCAGGCCTTCATCTTTTCTTCTTTAAACTATCAAAACAGCTTCAATGAATGTAGCTGTGCTCCTTGCCTATCATTTAATCTGTTACCTACACAGCTGATAGTGGTTTCTCTGAAATTAAAATCTGATCTTATTTCCATTCCCTTGTTTAAAATCCATCGATGCCTTCCCTGTTGCCTTCAAGATAAAAATGTAAAATTCTTACCATGACATACAAGGCCCTTTGTGGTGTGGCCCCTGTATACCACCCTTATGCCTTTCTGTCCACCACTTTCTTCTTTAGCTATAATTAATAACATGTTTTGGATGAGGGGGTTGAGAAAGCACCCCACTCTCTCACCTTATGGTGCAATGTATTGCACTTTCTGACTCAAGCATTTTTCCTTCCACTAACTCATTATCTCTCAGAATCATCTTTTCTAGAAACCCTGCCTCACTATGTTTTCCTAGAATGCCCTAGATTTCACTAGATTTCACTATAAAGTAGTAATTTTCTTGCATTATAAATTGCACACTTACTTAGTTAAGCATAGGGGTTTCCAGAGTCAGACTGTACAGATCTGAATCCTAGAATCAATGGTTTCTGGCTCCATGACATGGAGTGTGCTACGTAAGTTCTGTGCTTGTGTCTCCCCTTTTAGAAAAAGATTATTTGTGTAAGTTTCACCTCTTATTTTGAGAATTAAATGCTATGGCAGGTAAAATTCTAGAACAGTGTCTGGCACAAAGTTAAGTGCTTGACAGACATTAGAGATGATTATTATCTCTGCTGATGAACTTAGCTTTTTAGCAGTGGAGGCTGTGTTTGTGTTTTGTTGTTTAACCTCTGTGCTTTTTTAATCCAGTCTCTGGCATATGGTACTCATGGAGGACCATGATTCTTTTACTCATTAAGTCTTTTAACAAATTTTAGTTGAGTACCTGTCCGGCACTTTTCTAGGCGTTAGGGATACGTCAATGAAAAATATAAAATTCTATCCTCATAGTCCTTACCTAGAGACAAAAAAGGAATAAGTAAAACAATAGGTAAGCAGTAAGTAACATGGAAAGTGAAAAACAGGCAGGGGATTGGAGGAGGGATAGGAAATACTAGTGATCGAGGTTGAGGATAAGAGAAAAGGCAGAGAGGAGTTGCAATTTTTAAATAGGATTTTAATTTTTAAAAAGGCTCATGGAGAAGATGACATTTCAGCACAGATCTGAAGTAGATGAGAGATTGAATTAGGCAGATATGCAAGGGCACTCAGCTCTCTCACCCAGAGGAGGGAACAATGACACAGACCCGAAGATGGGCTCCTCCTGGCATGTTTGAGACAATGCACGAGCAGTGTTGCTGGCATGTAGTTAGTAAGGGAAACAGTAGGAGAATATGACATCTGGAAGGGAGGTTGGGAAAGATCACAGGGTCTTGTATGCCATCGTAAGGACTTTGTCCTTTGTTGGAGAGCAATGAGAAGCCATTGGAGGGTTCTGAGGAGTAAATACCTGAAATGGGTTTTAACAAGATCACTGTGGCTGCTAGTTAAGACTAAAATGAAGCAAGGTAGGGAGATCAGTTAGAAGACTCATGCAAGAATTTAGGAAAGAGATGATGGGTGGTGTGAACAAGGGCGGTAGTGGTGGGTCTGGGGAGAAGGGATCAGATTACAGATCTGCTTTGAAGACAGAACCAATAGGATTTACCTAGAGATTGTGCATAGATTGTTAGATGAAAAAGAGCCAAAATGCCTCCAAAGATTTTCGCCTAATAAACTGGAAAGAGAGACTGCCTTCAAGTGAGATGGAGAAGATTGAAAATAAGAGGTTCTTTTTTCCTGCTGTAGAGTCGGAGGCCAGGATTTGGTCTGGTGAATGTGAAGTCTGAGATACCAATTAGACATACGTACACAGACATAGGAGTCGAGGGTGTCAGAAGAAGAGGACTGTACTAGAAATTTAAAGTTGGACATTACCAGAGTAGAGATTGTATTTAAATCCTAGAAACCGGATGAGATTACCAAGGAAGTGACCACTGAGATGTCCAAGATCTGAATCCAAAGGCACCCCAAAATTTAGAAGCCACAGAGATGAGGAAGAAGCAATAAAAGAGACTGAGAAAGGGAGGCCAGTAAGAGGGAAAAAAAATGTAAAAGTGAGCTATTTTGGAACCAAGTGAAGAAAGTTTAAATAAGAAGTGATCAACTGTGTCAAATATTTTAGGTCAACTAACACAAGGAGTGAGAAATGAAAAATCAGTTTAGTAATCTGGAGGTCGTGGGGGGGGGTTACAAAACCATTCACCACGGAAAGGTAAGGGTAAAAGCGTGTTTGAAGTAGGTCTGAAAGAGTTTAGGAGAACAGGAATTGGAGACAGAAGTTTAGACAATTCTTTCAAGGAGTTTTGCCATAAGTGAGCCAATAAATGGGGATGAGGGGGTGAAGAGAAATTTTGTAGAGTCTATTGTTAAAGGTATGAGAATTATAGGTCATTTATAAACTGATGGGAAGTTTTTCAACAGTGAAGGCAAACCAAGGACGTGGGAGAGAGCGGGCAGAACTGCTGAGGGAATGTCCTTGAGTAAATGAGAGAGGATAGGATCTACTTCACAAGCGTAGGGCTGGTCCTGTATGGGAATCCAGACACAAGATCTGTAGTAACAGGAGGAAAGACAGAATATGTGGGCACCAATGCAGGTAAGCAGTCGGATGTTTTCATGAGCCTGCAGTTTCTAATTCCATCTATTAAAGGCTCTTTTAAGGAATATTAGAACACTTTTCTGTTACATACACAAATCGCTTTAGTTACATAACTAAACATTTCTTAAAAAGCCTAGTATACATGACACCGTTGATGTAACCATGGCGGGGGTCTTTTCTTGCAAGGAATAGTATTGTGGGTGAAACAGGTAAATAATGGTGGTGTGGTAAACGTTATCAAAAAAGGCATATGAAGATGCTGCAGGAAAGAATACTGAGAAAAACAGTAAACAGAATTTTCAGAGTATATAAGCATGCAGCCAGGACTGATTTCCTATGGTTTCATATTCTGGGTCAGCAAGCTTTTTAAATTCTATGATATAACATTGTAAGAACGTGAAAATTCTTATTTCCTACATAGACAAATAAGTAAGTGCTGTGTCTTTTGGTCATTTTCAAGTTGATATAGGGAACTGGCCTGAAGGTGATAATACTTTAGATTTCTAGCCTGCACACTTCTGGCATCTAGATACCAAACTTGCTTCCATCTCAGAAAGTACTTGGCTCCTGAATCAACCTTCCTTCCTCCCTCTCTCTCCCTCCTTCCCTTCCTTCCTTCCTTCCTTCCTTCCTTCCTTCCTTCCTTTCTCTCTCTCTCTCCCCCCACTTCTCTCTCTCTGGGCTTTTGCTATTTTTTTATGGCAAGAATTCCACCTCCGTCATCCTCTCCAGTCAGAAGTTCTTTGAAATGATGCCGTTGGCCTTGGCCAGTCGGAGGATGGAGTCATCTGACTCACCCATCCTGCAAGTGGCCCCACAGATAGCACAGGTTTTAAACTGGCCGTTGAACCTGCCTGTTACCTTCTCGAAGTCCGCCGTGTTCGTCTGGATGGATGTGTGGTCCTCGGCGTCCATGATCCTGTTGCTGAGGGAGCATTTCCATGGCATGTACAGGTCCACCAACTGGTTGGCCTCATCCTGCATGTCCAGGGCGCGTCTGCTGCTGCTGCGACCAGCACGAGCACAGAAACCCTTGAATCAGTTTTAAAAACATTTTTTTCCATGTGACACTTTTTCTTAAGAGGAACTCATGAATGATTACATATTTACAGTTGGCTTAAATTTTAAACATTCGGTGGGAGTTTTAAAAGAGATACATTATTTTAAACTTGCAGAGAACAAAACTTTAAGACCCTAGGAGTCATTATTATAAAGGGAATTGTTCTCTTTGTTTATCCAATCTCATAAAAAACAAAACAAAACAAAACAAACAAACAAAAAACTTTCAAAACTGACAGTGGCATGTAGGACCCAGCTGCAAAAATTCAAAATCAGCTACATGCAGCTGCATTCTGGTTCCCCTCATTTGTCTAACAGCTTTTAGTGGGTTCTGTAAGTGACGTTAGAAAAGGCACAGCAGATGTGTAAGATGGCTCCTGCCATCTAAAGCGGGGGGGGGGGGGGGGGGGGGCAGATGGTTGACAGCCTGAGGAGCGAGGACAGCAAGGGTCATCTCTTGTGGAGGGTTTCCCCCTCCTCCTTCCTGCCTCTGCCTACAAATGAAACTTTCATACAAGAAAGAAAAGCAGGGGATGGCCAGGAAGAAAGTCTTTCTCTTCGAATATGCATTGTAGTGAAAAGATTCTCAGCAACAGAGTTACTTAGATGTGGAAAAAATTCTCCTTCTCTAACTTTTGACAAAGAGTTGACTCTTGGCATGGTTACAAGAAAGTAGACAAATTCAGGTGTGAACGCAGAACTCAGGATACTGGAGATAGAGCCGAGATTAATGAAAGAACAAAGGAATAGTATAATTGGGATTTTATCAGCACCAAAACAGTATTGATGAGAACTGGAGTATTTCATCCCTGGAAGCCCTATAGTGCCCTTAAAAATAAAGTGCTTGTTTTAAATTTTAATTAGAGAGCTGGACAAAGTGTTTGAGGCTGTTAACCAGGAATTAATAGTCTAGGCCACATCATCTGTATGCTTACTCCTCCCTCTTTTTTCAAATTCCTTTCTAGTACCTCAAATCCTTAAAAAAGTAAAAATCAACTCACACTGATTGCATGTAAACTAAAGGCTGGACCCTGTGCTAGGTGCTTCTTATAACTTTGTATGACTTAGGAGCTCAGAGATACTGTCTTTTCTGACATTCATGTAAACCCCTAATTATTGATGTTTCTCTTCATCTCTTCTGCTAAAAGGGAAACCAAGTACAAAATGTGCGCCAGGAAAATATGTCCAAGCATAATTTCAGATGCATGCTAGAATCCCAAGTTTCCTGAAGTTCCTTCAGACCAGCTCTAGAAGAAATTTGCCTGGTCACAGATACAAGATTTCTCTGCAGAAGAGACTCAGGAATGGTAATGTGTTTGCAAGGAAGAGCTGGGGGGGGGGGGGGGGGGGGGGTAAATTGTCTCGAAACTTCTGCCAAAAACTATGCTTATTTGGGGTCACCTGCCAAATCTGCCCGTGAATTCACATCGGCTGGGAAGCCTGCCTTTTAGAGGGCCTTCAAGAAGTGCCTTATTGTGATAAAAATCGGAAAACCATAGTGGACTTTATATGTGAGTAAATCTAGACTTTACTCCTGAGGCTTGTGAACTAAACTGGGTTCTGACAATGTAAGGAACAATCTGGTTACCTCCTTTCACTCTTACATGTTGTTTCTTCTGCTCTTTGTAAATCCCTTAGATTCCTACTCCAATGGCTAGGAGGAATCAAACTGTGGGACTAGCCTGTAGCTCCGAACCCGAAGCAACCCCAAACTCTGTTATCTTTCCTTTCATTTCCCATAACCTCCATTTTCATGACGACAAAGTCTTTGGTGGTGGTGATGTAAAGCCACCAAGTATGAAATATGTACACTGCACTGTCTGGTCAATGTTATATTCTTCCTGCTCTCCCACATAGATAACTTTATGTACAACTGTGCTTTCACAATGTGGCAACTGCCAGGGTTCTTTGGGAACCCTAACTTTATGCCTATCTGACCGTCTTCACTTATCCTTCTACAATTCCGTTGCCTATCATTTCAGACATTCTCTCGCCAATATCCCCAACTTCCTTGTCTTCCCGTCACAAATATATAAACAGGTATTTTGTACCTTTTATTACTTTCTTCCTCCTTGTTTCAAAGGATGGGTCACTCCTTCTCCCGTCTATACTTATCCATCAACCTATTCACTATCCCCTTTCTCCTCAGAAATTCTATACATGTCCCAACTTTTTTTACATCATGGAAAACATAGAAAAATGACAATATTTGTGCTATTCACTAGAATAAACTGGAGGGGATTGAGGCATCTATGCAGGAGATATATATGTATATATGGTAAATACATAGACACACATCTATTTATGTGTTTGGGTGTATACTTATTATGGTATAATTACGATAAAATACAAAATACAAGGGGAGAGAACAAAACAAAATATTGACTCTATTTGAATAAATATTAAATTGTATAAAATCCCCAAATAATATCTTTTAAACTTGAACTTGCTTCTCTAAATGTAAATTTTATTTTTTATTTTTTTAACTTCATTTATTTTGAGAGAGACAGCACAAGTGGGAGATGGGCAGAGAAAGGTGAAGAGAGAGAATCCCAAGCAGGCCCCGTGCTGGCAGCACAGAGCCCGACACAGGGCTCAAACCCACGAACCGTGAGATCATGACCTGAGCCACAACCAAGAGTCAGAAGGGGCGCCTGGGTGGCTCAGTCGGTAAGCGTCCGCCTTAGCTCAGGTCATGATCTCACAGCTCGTGAGTTTGAGGCCCACATCGGGCTCTGTGCTGACAGCTCGGAGCCTGGAGCCTGCTTCGGATTCTGTGTCTCTCTCTTTGCTCCTCCCCCACTCACACTCTGTCTCTCAAAAATAAACAAACATTGGGGTGCCTGGGTGGCTCAGTTGGTTAAGCGGCCGATTTCGGCTCAGGTCATGATCTTGCGGTCCGTGAGTTCGAGCCCCGCATCAGGCTCTGTGCTGACAGCTCAGAGCCTGGAGCCTGTTTCAGATTCTGTGTCTCCCTCTCTCTGACCCTCCCCTGTTCATGCTCTGTCTCTCTCTGTCTCAAAAATAAATAAACATTAAAAAAAATTTAAGAAAAAAAAAAATTTAAGAAAAAAAATTAAATAAACATTAAAAAAATTAAAAAAAAAGTCAGATGCTTAACTGGCTGAGCCACCCAGACAGCTCTAAATGTAAATATTAGGTTTAAATTTGAAATGGCCATACAAATTTCCTGACTTTTTAGCGATTATTTCTTTGAATTTTTTTTTTTTTGGAGTTTGTTTATTTATTCACTTTTAAGTACTCTCTACACCCAACATGGGGCTCAAACTCATGGCCCCAAGATCAAGGGTTGCATGCTCTTTCACCTGAGCCAGCCAGATACCCCCTTTTTTTGTAAAGGTTATTGGTAAGTAATGAATTCTTAGTAGCTCTCATCAATGAGAAATTTAGAAGGTAATAACCTTTCAGTGTTTACTGAAATTTTATCTAATGACTCTTTAACAGTTTTCTTATCTTTCATTAACAAACATAACATGGAAGTGTCCTGTGATAATCCCAGTGAACTTGGAGTCCAAATGAACTTTGAGACGTTAAGTATACCAAAATATCGATGAGTTCTAATTTGCATGATTTGAGCAGTCCACCTGCAACCCACCTGGACGTCAAGTACTCACCAGACATGTGGAATTAATTTGAAGACTGAGATTTGGGGCTGCTGTCTGGGGCTATTCCTTGGAGCTACACCCACCAGGAGCCCCTATCCTATCTCCTTGGGTCTCTCCCCTGCTAGTTGAGCCTTAGGATGCCTGCCATGCTCCCTGGGCATCGAAAGAACATAAATATCTCCGGCAGCATCTAGGGTCCCTGCCCACAGTGTGCAGCAATGTGCCCTTTGACTAAATTTTCTGCCATTTAGGGTGAAGAAGAGCTGAAAGATGCCCACCACGCTCATCATCTGTGCATCCCATTAGACTTTAGTCTGTACCAGTTACCCTCAGAGGACCTCAAAGAAGGTTGCTCGGCTACAGGCAACTGGCCTGTGGGCTCTGCCCACAGCTCATCCTGAAGGCTGAATGGATCATAGCTGTAGGCTTACCTATAGCACATTCACAGAACACCAGTTGGGAAATCTGCCTTAAGCTATGAATTATCCCTTTTCACTCCCGTATTTTCTTTCAACTCTTCTTTATTGGCTCTTCCCCTTTAACAATTATAGTTAAGTCTCTATGGAATTCAAAGAAAAAACATAAACTAACCTTCATCCACTCTATATTTTCCCTTTAGCTACCACTCTAGGACTTCTTTCACTCAACAACTAAGGTTTGGGAAAGCAGAGTCACACTTTTTTCCATATTATTCCCACTCTTTTCTAAACCCACTGCTATCTAGGTATGACACTGCTTTTTGCAAAAGTTATAAATAACCTTGTTGCTGCACTTAATGGATAGTTCTCAGTCTTTATCAGCATTTGACATGAGTGACTATTCCTTCCTTCTTGGAACATTCTCTTCCTTTGGCTTCTATTACATTGCATTTTGAGCAATAAATAGGTGTTGAACGCTGGAGAGTCTATGGTGAACAAATAAGACACGATCTCTACCCTCATGGAGCAAAAATGGAAATATGCTCAACAATAATTGTGATTATGGAATTTCAAGAGTTCATCTGAGAAGACAAACTTTTTCTTTTTTTTAAATTTTTTTTTCAACGTTTATTTATTTTTGGGACAGAGAGAGACAGAGCATGAACAGGGGAGGGGCAGAGAGAGAGGGAGACAAGAATCGGAAACAGGCTCCAGGCTCTGAGCCATCAGCCCAGAGCCCGACGCGGGGCTCGAACTCACGGACCACGAGATCGTGACCTGGCTGAAGTCGGACGCTTAACCGACTGCGCCACCCAGGCGCCCCGACAAACTTTTTCTTGACACTGAAATTAAGGAGGAATTTATTACATGGGTTTCATGTATTTTTTCATTTTTATTTTATTTTAATTATTTTTTTTAATGTTTATTCATTTTTGAGAGACAGAGCATGAGCGGGGAAGGGGCAGAGAGAGGGCGACACAGAATCTGAAGCAGGCTCCAGGCTCTGAACTCTCAGCACAGAGCCCAACGCGGGGCTCGAACTCACAGACTGTGAGATCATGACCTGAGCTGAAGTCGGACGCTCAACCGACTGAGCCACCCAGGCGCCCCTTTTCATTTTTATTTTAGAGAGAGAGAGCACACACACAAGGGGGGGGGAGGGGCAGAGGGGAGAGAGAGAGAGAGAGAGAGAGAGAGAGAGAGATTGGGAATAAGCATTTCCATGCTGAGTGCAGAGCCTCATATGGGGCTTGATCTCATGACACTGGGATCATAACTTGAGCCAAAATCAAGAGTTGGATGCTTAACTGACTGAGCCACCAGGGGCCCCCGTGGATTTCATTTTTATGAACTAATGACCACCCTCAACTATTCTTTTATAATTAATTATTTTTTAAATTTTTTTAATGTTTATTTATTTTTGAGAGAGAGAGACAGAGGGTGAGTGGGGCAGGGGCAGAGAGAGAGGGAGACACAGAATCAGAAGCAGGCTCCAGGCTCTTAGCTGTCAGCACAGAGCCAGACGCAGGGCTCAAACTCTCAAACTGCGAGATCATGACCTAAGCCAAAGTTGGACGCTTAACCGACTGAGCCACCCAGGCCCCCTTTAATTTTTTTAAGTTATGTCTAACAAGCAAACATTCTTATGGTGACATTTCATTAGACCTTACCTCAGTGCAGGTATTTTGAAGTGACTTGACTTAATTTAATCCAAACAAACTTATTTCTGGTGATCTCACAGTTCAAAATTAAAGCACCAAAGTTCTGAATTTGCTAATAAATCCTGTAGCCTCTATCAATTCTGAGTCAACTTCTAGTACGACTTTGGATTTTACCCAATTTATGTTTGAATTCTTTGGTTGTTGCATCACCCGTTACAAATAGACCTAATAACTTCTAAATGCCAGCATAGAAAATGACAGTTTAGCTTGAAAAAGAGCACCATACCTTTCATCAGCAGAAATCCAATTTATCAGTGGATTTGATTGCTGAGAAATACGTGGGCAATAGGACATATACTTACCAAATGCCATGTGCCATGTGTTAGGCTTGCCTCACTAAATATAAAGAAAATGATATAACTGGATTCTGGGATCTTACAATCTAGTCAGAAAGCAAAGATCAGATTTTGCTTTAGCATAAAGCTCATTCAGTAGGTCTTCTAATTTTTTTTGTTTCTTTTCTTATAAAAATGTACTCAACAGGGGCGCCTGGGTGGCTCAGTCGGTTGAGCGTCCGACTTCAGCTCAGGTCATGATCTCACGTGATTCGTGGGTTCAAGCCCCGCATTGGGCTCTGTGCTGACAGCTCAGAGCCTGGAGCCTGTTTCAGATTCTGTGTCTCCCTCTCTCTCTGCCCCTCCTCTGCCCACACCCTGTCTCTCTCTCTCTCTCTCTCAAAAATAAACAAACATTTAAAAAAAATTTTTAAATGTACTCAACAAATTCATTAAAGAAATATTTATTGATTTCATACTATGTGCCAATCATTTTGATGTCAGTCAGGCTCCTACTTTCATAGATCTTTTATTTTAGTAAGTGGAGAGAGAAAAGCAATAAAAAAACAAATAATTGTTTTAGATCATGAGTGCTATGAAAATAAATACGGTAGCAGGGAGTGACTGGGGTTCTATTTTAATAACCAAAGAAAGCGTCTTTGATGTGGTGACATCAGCTTCGATCTAAGAAGCCATGTGAACACCTGGAAGAACAGTGTTCTAGAAGAGAGAACAGCAAGTACAAACCCCCTGGGCCTACTCTCCGCTTAGCATTGTCCCAGAAACAAAATGAGTATTAATTGTTAATATTGAATATCTTAGGAATATACTTGGAAGTGTATAGATTCATCAGTAAAGGTCTCTGTCCCAAAAGAGTTCCGTTAACAGAGACAGACAAGCAAAAAATCACAATACAAAGCAGATCTATGTTGGAATGATGGAAATATGTACAAAGAACAGAGGTGCTAAGGAGGAGGAGTGATTAATTCTCTGTGGTGTGCTTCAGGGAAGGCTTTATAAAGAAAGTAATGTAAAAGCAGGATTTTGAAATACCAACAGGGTGGACCAGGCAGGGAAGAGGGTTAAGTTAGGGGGAACAGCATACAGGGACTGTGAGTGCAAAAGGCCACAGGCTCGCTTGCTTTCTTGCTTTCTTTCTTTTTTTTTTATGTGCATTTATTTATTTGAGAAAGAGGGAGACAGAGCATGAGTGGGAGAAGGGCAGAGAGAGAGGAGGGCACAGAATCCAAAGCAGGCTCCTGGCTCTGAACTGGAAGCACAGAGCCCCACGCGGGGCTGGAACCGTTAGATCATGACCTGAGCCAAAGTCGGGCTTAATGGACTGAGCCAACCAGGCGCCCCAGGCTGTTTCTTATTGAACACTGCAACAGAAGAAAGTGAGGCTCAAGAGGACAGAGGCCCAGTCACGAAGGGCCTTATACTCTGTGCATGACGGGAGCCATCAAAAGGTTCTAAAGAAGGAACCACAGGTTTGTGTTTTAGATGGATCACAGTAGGCTGTCTCTCTTAAATATTCCTGTGGGAGAATAAATATAGGGCAGCTCTACAGGCAGTGGAAAGGGTGAAATGAGGACAGTGGCAGAGGGTTTCAGAAAGAGGTAAGAAACCAGAGGTTGTTCGGAGTCGATGAAACAAGAACAGGTAGAGTTAATTGTTCTCTGTCGAGTCACCGGGAACTTTCAGCATCTGGCTCACAGTAGGCACCCAGTAAATATTTGCTAAAATGAATACATGAATGAATGTCGCCTGTCCGATGAGCAGCAGTCACGAGCCCCCCAAACAGAGACTCTTCCATTAATAGAGAACCGTTGGGTGCTTGTCTGCTTTCAGACGTGTTGCTTTAATCCTAACAACCCTATGAGATGGGTGTAATTTCCACTTTTCAGATGAGAAAAATCTGAGGCTCAAAGAGGTACTGTACCATGCCCCAGGTTCTAGAACTAGTCGGCAGCTGAGCTCAAAACACCAAGACACATAGCCAAGTACGCATGCTTAGTAATTACTTTCCACCACTTTCAAAGAATGAAATAAATTGTGTAAAGCCTCAAACCAGAGAAATCCAAGAAAAATCGGTTATCTCAACTAGGGGATAAGAAGGTGTTCCTGAACTTTCCCGTCAGCCGGTCACCGGAAGATGACAGGTGCGTCACAGGAGCCTGAGGCCCAAGTCCCGCGGCTGTCAGGAAGGGGGCGGGGCGGGACTCCTGACCCGCAGTGGTGGCGCGCGCAGCCGCACTGTAGCTCGCGAGCGCCGCGGCCTGGGGGTGAAGGGAGGCGGGACTAGCAGAGGGGGCGGTGCCGACAGGCGCCCGCGCCGGCGTCCACTCCGAGACAGCTAGCGTTTGGATGCCGCAGGTGGGGGGGTCTTGACGTCATTTCCTTCCGCAGCGCCAGTGCTTCCGGGTCGCGGTCATTTTGATCCCGTATTTGGGTGACTTCTTGGAGGCCAAGTTGCTGTCTGCTCCCCACCCCCCAACTCTGCTGCGGTGCAACCCCGCGCGCCTTCCCCTCTCTTGGCCTTTCCAGGCCTTCTGCCCCCGATCGCCCGGACTCGCCGCGCCGTCGCTTGCCGCTGTCGTCAGGAGGTGGGTGAGGTGACGCAAAGAGCCCCTATGCCGCCCCAACCTGCCCACTCACCACCTCCGCGCGGCCAGCCGCTATCCTGCACCTTCCGCCATTTTCCCGCCTGCGAGGGTTGGCGGATCGCGCGTTGGCTCTCGGGCTTCGGAGTGCGGGTGCCCCGGGGAGGCGAGGGAGTGATTCGTGGTGACGAACGTGTGTACTGGGGTGTTGGCAGGTGCGAGACGTCGATATGGTGGTGGGGGATGGAGTGCGGGAACCGACGTTAGGCCGACGAGGGTTCAGTTCAGGGGTCTTTTGGGGGATTAAGAGGTTAAAATTGTGTTGTCAGCCGTGTCTCTAGGGTTTCTAGGTGGTATGCAGTTACAGGAAATCAGGTTTCACTTTTAACTTAATTGTTGTTGCAGGATGGAAGTAGTCTGTTTAGCAGACTTCATGTATCCTTTTTTTCCTAGCCAAGGGATTGACATGGAGGTTTACTGAGTGAGTGAAATATGCAAGGGCCTCAGTTGCTATCCTAATCGTAATGCCATTTCCCATTTTTATGTAAATGGTTTTTAAGATGGAATAATCATCCTGTGTGAGCACTTTATCAAATACGCAGTTATCGAATCTGTTTGTCTTTTAAGTCTTGAGGCATGGGTTAAAAAAAAAAAACAGTAAATAAAAATAATATATGTTCTTGAAATGTTTGCCCAGGGAGCGAGAAAAGTTTGGAGAATACAGAATTTTCCGTTAGCTTTTAACCCTACGGAGAAGGGTGTGACGTCTTTGTTATTCAGTTTTTGTGGAGTAGTGCCTTGTGGGAGAGGTTGTATCTTCCCCGATGATTATTTCATTTTTTAAAAATGGAATCCCAGAAATGACTTTTGAGATTTTTTTCCTTTTCTATGTCTGGAAGGTTTAAAACATAGGATAATGTGAAATAACCAGATTCAGGAGGAAAAATGTGTCTTTTATCGATATCCTTTTATATCTTAATTTGCGGTAATCTGTTGATAAATATTTATAAAGGCCCTATTGTTCTTTTTTCAATTAAGGGACCTAAGATGAATAATCAGTTCCAAATTAGTTAATAGGTCTGTGACTTTTTTATTTAGGTGACTATTTTTATTACATCAAGTACTTCAGATGTAGTAGTGTTTAGTAAATATTTGTTTCTTGATTGCCATGTAGACTAGTGATTTTACTATCTTAATTTATTTTGGTATATCTCATCATTTCTAATACTTAACTGTTTTTGATGCAGGAAAAATGAATGGGAGGGCTGATTTTCGAGAGCCGAATGCAGAAGTTCCAAGACCAATTCCCCGTAATTATCAATATTAAATGTTTGTGTTTAGAAGCACTTTCCATGCAGAAAAGCTCCCTGCCTTGAATAATAGCAACTGGACTGGCTGCTTGAGTATGTGACTACTGCAGTCACACACACTTGGTTGAATGATGTGTTGCCATTTGAAGTTCTTAATAATTTGAACAGTGGTTCCATATTTTCATTTTGCACTGGACCACCACATTATGTAGCTAGTCCTGATGAGTAGATAATAGCACTAACTCCTGTTTGAAGGCAAAGTTTGTTAAAAGTTTACAAGCCAGTTGTTTCATTATTTCGTTTAAAAAAAAGAGTGTTTTGTTAATGTCCAGACTAAATTAAATTTTTAGGCTTAGCTTTTCCATGAGCACTTTAACGTTTGCCAATTTTCCTTGGTACAAAGACATAGGGGCTGATTACATTCCAACCGAGGAAGAAAGAAGAGTCTTCGCAGAGTGCAATGATGAAAGCTTCTGGTTCAGATGTAAGTTAACTTTTCTAATCAATAAAATGTGACCTTTTTTAAAAAAAAAAAAAAAAACACCTTTTTTATAATGTTTGTTTTTGAGAGAGAGAGCGAGCGTGCACACAATCAAGTGGGGGAAGAACAGAGAGAGAGGGAGACACAGAATCCAAAGCAGGCTCCAGGCTCCAAGAGGTCAGCACAGAGCCTGACATGGGGCTTAAACTCACAAACTGTCAGATCATGACCTGAGCTGAAGTTGGATGCTTAACTGACTGAGCCACCCAGGTGCCCCATGACCTTTTTTTTAATGTTTGTTTATTTTGAGAGAGAATGCGTGTGCACACACGAGTGTAGGGGGCAGAGAGAGAGAATTCCAAGCCCTTCTGTGCTGCCAGTGTAGAGCCAGGCGCTGGGCTCAATCTCATGAACCTGGAACCGAAATCAAGAGTTGGACACTTAACCAACTGAGCCACCTGGGCGACCCCAAAATTTGACTTTTAGTACCTGAAATTATTTTGACTTCATATGGAAAAAAATGGTGTGCTTTTGGTATGGTATGATTATTGCTAAAAGAGGTTGATTAAGGAAAATGAATTGTGTATGTTTAAAGTAATAATGTTTAGAAAGTTTATTCAAAACTGTGAGTTAATTCTGTTGGTGACAATAATAGCTAGCATTTACTGAGTGTGCATGGATTATATAAAAACAACCCAGTAAGATTGATAACTATTACCCTCACCTTACAGATGAAGAAATTAAGATTTAGAGATGTTAAATGAATTACCCAGTGTTACACAGCTGATCAGTTGTTATGTCTGGACTTGAAGCCAGGTCTGTCTGAGACAGAAGCTTGGGATTTTAACTCTTAAGATTCCTAATTTACATGATAAAACCTAGTCAGTTTCCACTTTATTATTCTGAAATGCTGTCACACTACTAGCGGATTTTTGACTAGAGACCTTATCCATGAGGATTTTGTTTTTTAAATACAGGGATTATACGGGGCGCCTGGGTGGCTCAGTCCGTTGGGTGGCGACTTTGGCTCAGGTCATGATGTCATGGTCTGTAGGTTCGAGCCCCGTGTCGGGCTCTGTGCTGACAGCTCAGAGCCTGGAGCCTGCTTCCGATTCTGTCTCCCTCCCTCTCTGCCCCTCCCTTACTTCAGTACTCTCTCTGTCTCTCTCTCTTTCTCAAATACAAACATTTAAAATAATAATAAATAAATAAGTAAATAAATACAGGGATTATGTTGAAAGCAACAAAACAGAGTCTTACTTTGGAACAGAATCCTAGAGTTGCTTCATCTGGTCACTGAAGTCCTTTCAGATAAAGTAATTCTACCAAAAAAGTAGAAGGGAATTTTAGAAAGGGAGGTAACTTAAATAATTAAAGAAGATGTATATTTTCACCAGTTGGCCTGGCATTTAAATTTTATGAGACCTAGTCTTTGTCCTAAAGTAGTTTTTGTTGTAATTGAGACAATGATAGCACATGAAACACTTAGGGAAAGATTAAGTACATGATGACTGTAGGAATTTTAAAAAATGACTGTAGGAATTTTAAAAAGGGATGAATTAATTGGAGTTGATTTAACTAAAAAAGGCCTTAGTAAACAAATGAGTCTTAACAACTAATAGGACTTGAGGTAAATGAAGAAGAATGTTGGGGGAACATTTAGATGAAAGGAATAGTGAACAAAGGCAGAGTCTACAATAACTTGATCTCTATTAGAGACTTGAGGTTGAACTGATTGGAATAGAGATCTTTTGCCGGGGATAGAAAATGAACATAATACCAGGAAGTTAAAGATTTGGTTCATTATATTCTTTCGGTTTTAGGGCCAAGGGGTTGGTTTGTAAGTTTTTTTTAATTATTTTTTTATTTAATTTATGTTTTTAGTTTACATCCAAGTTAGTTAGCATATAGTGCAACAATGATTTCAGGAGCAGGTTCCTTAATGCCCCTTACCCATTTAGCCCATCCCCCTCCCACAACCCCTCCAGTAACCCTCTGTTTGTTCTCTATATTTAAGAGTCATCTTATGTTTTGTTCCCCTCCCTGTTTTTATATTATTTTTGCTTCTCTTCCCTTATGTTCATCTGGTTTGTAAATTTTTAAAAGGAAGATTAGGTACCAGGGTTGCAGGACAGGTTAGAAGGATAAGTTGTACTTTGTGAAATCTGTTACGAGCTTTTGAAATTGTATCAGACGTACGGTCAGTGAGGAGATGTCATTGATTGTGGTGTCATTTCAACTAGGGCAGGTGGGATGGCATTGGAAGATTTTTTTAAGTTTATTTATTTATTTTGAGAGAGAGAGAGGGAGAATCCCAAGCAGTCTGCACTGTCAGCTTGGAGCCTGATGTGGGGCTCGAACTCCCAAACTGTGAGATCATGACAAGTCGAAATCAGTAGTTGATGACCAAGCCACCCAGGTGCCCCCTGGGAGATTTTTTTTAAAGGATACATAACATAGTTTTTAAACAAACTGACAATAGGGTGTATTATCTTCAGATGTCCAAATTAGGAGACCAACTAATGATGGCATTACTGATTAAAAAGTAGTTTGAGAGAGTTCCTGTTGGAAGGAGGAAACATTTAGTTGCACTTTGATTTCCTGCTGTAACATTTGATTGTGGAAGATCTGTAAGCAACTAGAGAGAAGCAAAGGAGTATGTGAGAAATTAGGGTTTGAGGTGTGTTATATTAGCGAATTCAAGGAATTAAGTATAGAAATAAAAGAGTAAAACTGATAATAGTACCTGTCATGTAGTTAATATGTAGGAATGGTAGAATACATGATCAATTTGGGTAGTACCCATGGGTAAGGGAACAAGTGGTAAAAGAATTAACAAAGACCAAGAAGATAATAGGAGCTCTCATAATCTTGTGCCTTTTGTCTTCAGTCTAATATTCAGAGATTTACAGAGCTTTCAAGCTAGAAAGAACCTGAGTAAGAATTAGATGATGATGCATCTGCAGATGAGAAGAATTGTTTTAGATTCATTGTCATCATGGATCAAAGACTTGTAAAAGGTTTTCACAGCTCATAGTTTGGGAATAATTTCTCTGGGAACATAATTGTACTCTGGCAACATATATTTTATCTTTGTAGATTGCATAGAGTAGATAAAGTGATCTGTTTTCAAGTCTGTTGTTGACACAGAATTAAGGAAAAGACCAGTCTGGTACATGGGGGTTTGAGATCATTGTAATGTTAGGCTCATGGCCACGTGGCTACTACGGTGCCTAGATAGATTTCTGGATGATAAATTCATGTTCCTGTACAAGTTTAACATTCTAAATAGCTCTGACAGCATTATGCTGAAAGTATTGAAGAACAGTGATCAATAGGCAGAGTACTCATATATGCCTGGCTGTTAAAAGTAGGGCATGTAGTGTATGAATAATAGAAGCCTCAGTAATTAATTCTGTGTATTAAAACAGATTAATCACAGGGTGCCTGGCCAGCTCTGTTGGTAGATAGAACATGTGACTCTTGATCTCAGGGTTTTGAGTTTGAGCCCCATGTTGGGTGTAGAGACTACTTAAAAATAAAATCTTAAAAAAAAAAAACCCAGTAATCACAAGTTAGAAAGCATGTAATAAGGAGAGGCTAAAACCCAGCTCGTTAGTTATATACCATATATGAGTTACTGGGAAATTACTGAATAATTTATATGAGTACATTAATAATGATTATTTTTAAAACAGAGATAGGCTAGGTGTTGCATATTGTAATAACATCAAATATAGAAAACAGAACCTTGGCTGTAGCCACAGATGGTAGGCAATTCAGTGTACAATTACCAGGAGAACTAACAGTCATGCATCAGGGAGTTTTGTACATTAACATTTGTATGTTCATATAAGGACGTGTGTGTTTAACATATGTTAAATATGCAATATGTGATGTTGTTAACATATAAATGAATTCATGGAATCCATGTTACTTTGGGGAGTATCATCTTATGTCCAGTGATTTTTAAAAAAAGGTGTGATGAAAATAGGAATGGGTAGAAAAAGTACTTACTAAGGTAATTTTTACATAATTTTTAGATCAATTAAATATATTCATCTTGGTTTAAAATTAGATTTGGTCTAGGGGTCATTTTAAAGTATAGCTGTGAAGGGATCTTACTTCTAGTTGCTTGACATTGTGGCCCTATGCACTAACAAAAAAATGGCTATACCCCTGCCCAAATATACAGGTAATGAAAGAATATACATAAGAGGGTCAGTTTAGTGTGTATTACATGTTACAGTAGTTCTAAGCCTCTATTATTAAAAAGATGTATGAATTCATACTGGTTTTATGCATCATTTATGGATTTTGTGGATCATATACATGTGTTCTACTGGTTTTTTAATGAAACAGTATAGTGAATGATGAGTATAGACTTTGGTCCTTTGTCTGGATCCAAATCCCAGCCCCATCACTTATTTATTAGCTATGAGATTTTGGGCAAGTACCTGATGCCTGTATGCCTCAGTTTCCTTATCTGTGAAATGGGGGTAACAACTCATTTCATGGGATTATTATGGGGATTAATTCAATTTATTTTGTAGGTGTTTTCTTTATTAAATGGTTAATGCTACTGTGATTAATGAAATAAAAGGTTCAGTTGGGTACTATTATGAATTTAGCGTGGCATTTTGCTATTGTAAGAAGAGAATAGTTTAAGGAATTTTAGGAGTCCTTGTATTGGATATGGTTGGGACTGTGGTCATAATGCAAAATAGCTTTCAGTCAGCAGTATTATTCATTTGCCAAAAGAAACAGATTATTATTATTTTTTAATGTTTAATTTTGAGAGAGAAAGCGTGTGTACAAGGGAGGGTCAGAGAGAAAGGGGGACAGAGGATCCGAAGCTGGCTCTGTGCTGACGGCAGCTGATAGCAGTAAGCCTGATGTGAGGCTCCAGCTTACAAACCTTGTGAGTTCATGACCTGAGCCAGTCAGGTGCCACTTGACACAATAGAGCAAATAGAGTAAATAGAGTTGCGGGAGTTGAGGGAACCATAGCCCGAGGGCCAGATCTTGAAATAGGAGTCATGTACCGCAGTGGAATAAGGCCATGGACCAGGGAGCCAAGAGACTTGGGTTTTAGTTTCAGCTCTACCACAAACTACCTGTGTTGCTTTGGGCACGTGACTTACTCTTTCTGAGTATCCCTTTACTCCAGTTAAAGACTAGAAATCTCTGAAGTCTGTTTCAGTTTACCGTTCCCTTTTACTCTGATAGAATACGTGAATTAGACCTTAATTCTTTTTTTTTTTAATTTTTTGAATTATTTTTGAGAGAGAGAGAGAGAGACACTGAGCGTGAGTGGGGGAGGGGCAGAGAGCGTGAGACAGAGTCCAAAGCAGGCTCCAGGCTCTGAGCTGTCAGCACAGAGCCCAATGTGGGGCTCAAATTTGTGAACCACAATATCATGACCTGGGCCAAAGTCGGACGCTCAACCAACTGAGCCCCCTAGGTGCCCCTCTTTTTTTTTTTTTTTTTTTTAAGTTTATTTATTTTGAGAGAGGGAGAGTGTGAGTTTGCACTAGCAGGGGAGGGACAGAGAGAGAGGGAGAGAGAATCCCAAGCAGCTTCCAAGCTGCCAGTGCAGAGCCCAACATGGGGCTTGATCTCACCAATGATGTGAAATCGAGTCAGACTCTTAACCCACTGAGCCACACAGGCGCTCCAGAGAGACCTTAGTTCTAAACCGTTATCCTTTATAACATTAAAAGAAGTTAAGAGATTTATGCAAAGACATAGTGGTGAATGGCAAAACTAGTACTAGAATCTTTTGTTTTTGTTTTTTTTTTAACGTTTATTTAGTTTTGAGAGAGACAGAGCACAAGACGGGGAGGGGCAGAGAGAGAATGAGACACAGAATCCTAAGCAGGCTCCAGGCTCTGAGCTGTCAGCACAGAGTCCATCGTGGGGCTTGAACTCACAAAGTGTGGGATCATGACCTGAACCGAAGTTGGACGCTTAGCCGACTAAGCCACCCAGGCGCCCCAGTACTAGAATCTTCTTAACCAAACTTACTCTTTGCATTATACCATGTTGGCCTAAGGACAGTGAAATGGGGATAGCATTGTCCTTTGTAGAGACGGCCAACTGACTCAACACTTTTTATTCTTGTATGATTCTTGAATCCTTCATGTTGCAATTCTTGAATCAAGCTGAAGGAAAAGAATGATTACAAATTGTACTGATGCTATAATTAAAACGGACTTATCTTTCAAAAAACTTTAAATGAAAATACCTGAAGGTATTTTAATGGATCTTAAAGCATTTTTCTAGCAAAGGTGAAATCCATTTGTAAGTAGTAGACTAGGGATTCAAACCTTAGGGTTCCTGCAGATTGTTTCTGATGGCAAAGCTAATGCCCTCTTCTAACTTTATGGATTTTAATCATGCAATCTCTAATAATTTGAACATCTTAATTACCTTAGTTCTTAAATTGTTCATGTATTCTAGATCAGAGTTGAACAAACCATAGCCTAAAAGGGCCAAATCTGTTTTTGTATGGCTCTGGGCTGAGAATAGTTTTTATGTGTTTAGTTTTAAATAGTTGAAAAAAAGAAAAGAATATTTTGTTACATGTGAAAATTACATGAAATTTATGTTTTTGCATCCATAAATAATGTTTTAGTGGACTACATCTGTGTTCATTTGTTTAGTATTGTTTTGGTGCTTTTGCTTTAAAAGTTGAGTAGATGGGACAGAGAGACCTGGGGCCCACAAAACCTAAAATATTTACCTGTAGCTCTTTACAGAATGTTTCCCAGCCCCTGGTCTGGAACTGTGTTGTTCAAGGTAGCAGCCACATGTAGCTATTTAAATTTAAAATAACAGAAAGGATACAAGGCAAAATCAACAAAAGGAAAAGAATATGGGGTGAACTCCAGAGGAGACCAGGGGTACCAGGGCAAGGCTTCCAAGGCTCCTCTGATAGTGGAGTCACACACTAAAGGGCATGTAAGTTTCTCCAGCTAGGAGTTGGGATAACACGAATAAAGTGTTACCTGTCGAGGAATCTCAATAGACTCAGTGCCTGGGGTTTTTACTGGGGGCTGGTCACACACACACACCCTCAGTCTAGAAGGTACCAAAATTCCAGAGTCTCCTAAGGAAAGCAAGTGTATTTGCATTAGCAGTTTAGGTGCAGTGAGCCACTTACCATTCAGGTAAAGTTTTAGATCACTCACAGGGAACTGTTTACCAGTTAGATTCCCATGTATCAGCCAAGGACCTTATAAGGAGGTCTTCTTAAGAGTATCAGTCTCAGGGCGCCTGGGTGGCTCCCGTTGGTTAAGTGTCCGACTGCTCATGTCATGATCTCGAGGTTCATGAGTTCCAGCCCCACATGTGGCTCTGTGCTGACCACTTGGAGCCTGGAGCCTGCTTCAGTTTCTATGTCTCCCTTTCTTTCTGCCCCTCCCCAGCTCACACTGTCTGTCACTCTCTCAAAAATCAATAAAACATAAAAAACATTTTTTTAATAAATACATAAATGAAAAAGGATAGTCTCAGGGTTCCTATTTTAAACCTTTTCCGCATACTAACTGGAAAACATGGATACAGGCTATTCCCATCATCACAGAAAATTCTGTTAGGTAGTGCTGGTGTTGAAAACAGTGATTTTTAAATTATGAGCTCCTTTGAGATTCTAATGGAGAGCTTTGGATTTTTCAGCCTGGATTCATACGCGTGTATATACATATATACTTTTTTTTTAATGTAGTTGACACTAATATTTTGTAATATATAATATTTCATGTAGTTTTAAGGAATTCACTGGTTTAGAAGAAAAATCTGTTTGTTCTTGCCTCAGCCACAGTATAATTGTAGACAAATAACATTTTGTGTTTTGGTTCATGCAGCGTACTTTAGAACTTGAAAGATTGAGGTCTGGTATGAGAGACAGACTATTAGAATCTGGAACCTGCCATTGAAGTAGCTGTATGGCCTTGAGCAAATTACTTAACATCGCTAAGCTTCAGTTTCCATATCTTTAAAAGGTGGTAATAAAAAGTACTGTACGTTACAGAGATAGTGAAAAGTAAGTGAGAAAATGTACATAAGGTGCTTAGCACAGTCCATGGAGTTGAGTAATTATTCAGTAGTGGCTCTTATTTGTAATAATACTTCTTGCCTCTTGTTAATGTATTCCTTCTTACCGAATGCAGAGTTTTTAGTCACTATTTACTGTGTTGTCTTAATTGATACTAATGAATGGTTCTTTTAAAGCCGGATCTAGATGGTTCTTGAATTAGGTTCTTTTAAAGCCAAATCTAGATGGTTCTTGAATTATATTGTTTAATGTTTTGTAATATTTTCTTAAACTTAAAATGTTTCTTTTATGTTTTTATTGACTATAATACAACTTTTAAAAATGGAAAAATCTTTTTTTAAAGATCTTAATTGTGCAACATACTTCCTAGATGGTTTTAGTGATACACATTTTTCCTAATGAACTCAGACAAAATCTGTTTTGTTGATGTTGACAAGTTCTTTTTTCTCTTCTAGCTGTGCCTTTGGCTGCAACAAGTATGTTGATTACTCAAGGATTAATTAGTAAAGGTAAATATTTAAACTTCAAATTTACTTAGCATTTTGGATATCATTATGTTTTTTAAAATGTTATTTTCCTCATTTTTAGATAAAGTGTAATGTATTAAACATGATCACTGATACACTTCTCAGGAGAGTTATTTCTCTGTGGACCCACAGACTCAGATGTCTTGATTTGAAAATTTGATGTCTTCCTTTGCTGTAGCAACATTAACAATCTACAAGAGCGAAAAGTAACTAAAAACCTGAAGAAGGTTTGCAAACAGCTAGAGAGACAAACCTGGTCTGGGAAAGGCCATCGACATCACTGTCACCTAGGATCTTGTTAGAAATGCAAATTCAGGGGCGCCTGGGTGGCTCAGTCGGTTGAGTGTCCAACTTTAGCTCAGGTCATGATCTTGCAGTCTGTGAGTTTGAGCCCCGCATCAGGCTGTGTGCTGACAGCTCAGAGCCTGGAGCCTGCTTCAGATTCTCTGTCTCCCTCTGCCTCTACCCCTGCCCTGCTTGTGCTCTGTCGCTCTCTCTCAAAAAATAAACAAACATAAAAAAAATTTTTTTTTTAAAGAAATTCAAGTTCATGGGCCCTATCCCAGACCTCCTTAATCAGAATATCAAGGTAGGGCCCAGGTATCTGTGTTTTAACAAACTTCAGGTGACTCTTCTACACTGTCTTAACGATCAGTGGCTCCCTAGCTCCTTGAACCAGAGCTTTGTCTTATAGTATGGAGAGGTGGGGGGACACTTTTTGTCCCAGATTCTCTTGGCGTGAATATTATGGTGCATTCATGTGTGGGTATTGAGTGTAATTTTTAAGTCTTTCAGTATCCACATGTTAAAATTAGATGGTTATTACATTTATTTTGTGAACTATATATCCTTGGAATGAGGTGTCCCAGAACAGGGTAGAAACTCTTGGAGCTTTTGAGCCTCGGTAGAGTAGGAGACTGGAGAGCTTGAAGGTTAAGGCAGAAGTGGTAGTGGTTAGGAGAATCAGATTGTACTTCCTCATTTAGACAGACCTTCTAGCTTTAACAATAAAATCTCACCCCTGCTGTTTCGTTTGTTTGTTTTTGTTTGCACCTGCTTGGCTTGGTATATGTGCTGCTGAAGCCAACATCCTGCTTGACTTAGAAATGCCTTGCTCCTACACGTAACTACACATAACTAATCCTACACATAACTAATGATACAGCTAACTGAAGCAGAAATTCCCTTGTTTTAGTTGCAGATATTTCATGATAGAACTGCTTCTGGATATGGTGAATCCCACTGAAACTGTTAGAACCTGTAACTTAGGAGGCACATTTTTCTTACAGCTAAAATCTTCCTGGATTCTTAGACACCATTTGGTGATTCATTATTTGACTTGTCATCAGTGGCAGTTTGTGCCTCTGTGGTTTCATTCGCAAAAGTCATACCATAATCAAGAGTATTGTTCCCAGAATCTGCCTCTGTAATTGTCCTTAATGTCTGAGCCTGGAGCCTTACAGTAGAATTCCATTATCCATTTTTTAGAAAGATTGAATTGCTGAAAATGATTTAACTTAGTTTATGGAATCATGTTTATTATATAATATGTGTAATAACTGTCAGTTTGTTGTTACTCTTAGGGTTTTGATAATTTGGAATAAAAATAAATAAAAAACAACATTGAATGATATATTACTCAGGTAACTTTCCCAGGATTAAGACGTCTTATTATTGTTGTATTAAAGATTTGTTTTGGGTGCAGTATTCTAATAAAAAAGTCAGTCTCAAAGAAAGAGATTGGAGGGTGCCCGGGTGGCTCAGTCGATTGAGTGCCCAACTTCCACTCCATTCATGATCTCACAGTTCATGAGTTCGAGCCCCATGTTGGGCTCTCTGCTGTCAGCACAGAGTTTGCCTCAGATCCCCATCTCCCTGTCTCTCTGCACCTCCCCTGCTTGCACTCACTCTCTCTCAAAAATAAATAAGCATTAATAAATAAATTATTTAAAAGAAAAGAAAGAAATTGGAAAAGACTTTAGGAAGAGAATCCAAAATCCATCAAGACATTTTGCATTTAATCAAAATACCTAACGTTTTGTATATGCTTTCATCCACAGTGTCATACTCCACGTAGTCTTAGCTGCTCCATCACTACTCAGTCTCTTTCTATGAAAACATTTAAACATGTCCAGGTCTGTTTTAACGTGAGAACACGAAAAAGAAAAACCTTTCCTCCTGTCCCTTTCCAACTCTTCCCAGCTGTCTCGCATTTGAAGCCAGACTTCATGAAGGAGCACTTCACTTTTAACTTCTTTTAACCCATTGCAAAACCCATGTGTCAAAAAATTCTGCATATGTTCCAACATTTACCAAAACTTTTAAGTTTATTTATTTTGGAAGAGAGAGAATCCCAAGCAGCCTCCATGCTGTCAGCACAGAGCCCAGCGTGGGGCCCAGTCCAAGAGCTGAGAGATCATGACCTGAGCCAAAATCAAGAGTTGGACACTTAACCGACCAAGCCACCCAGGTGCCCCTGACATTTACCAAAACTTTGAACCGTTACCAATACAACCTCCTTGTTACTTAAATTCCGTGGGCAGTTTCTGTTCTTGTTGATTATAGGACTTTAACCAGTCTTTGAAACATTCTCTCCCCTAGGCTTCTATGACAGCATATTCTGATTTTTCTCCTGCCTGTGGCACCTCCTCCATTTTTTCATGGTTTTTGGGTGTCTGATCTATACTATACACTGTTTTTAGTAGCTAGCACTAAAAGACCAAAATCTATGACCTGTTGGTACTTAATATTCTAGTGTGGGTTTTCATCCTCCACCTGTGTTCTTCAGAATTCTGCTTTGACTTTCAGTCTTCAGTCCGTATATACACTGTTAACCCGGTAATAACTGGGCTTCAGAGACCATGTATTGCTCTAAATCCCCATGATTATCCCTAGCCTAGACACCTGCTCCAGAACCATATTCTGTGTATCTTTACATGGATGGACCGCCTCACAGGTTCCTCACACTGACATATTGCATCCCAAACTGAGTTCATTTCCGCCCCCCCCCCCCCCCCCCCCCCCCCCCCCCCCCCCCCATCCCCCCCCCCCCCCCCCCCCCCCCCCCCCCCCCCGAAAACCAGTTTCTCTATTTTCTCCATGTCTGAATGGTATCACTCTTCAGGACACTGAGACATTATCCTTAACTTCTACCTCTTATTTGCCTTGTGGAATAAATGTCCATTCTAGTCCAGCTCTTAAATATCTTTGTGAACTGTTCACCTCCATCTGCATAGCCGCTATAATTAATGCCACCATCTGTTGTCAAGAGTGTTGAATTAACCTTCGACAAGTCTATTTGCCTCTATTCCTGCTACTTCCCTTTAGGAAACAGACTGTCTCTGGCATTGACCACTGGGCACGGTGCATGTAGTAGATACTCAGATATTTGAGTGGATAAATAAGACCACGCTGTATTGCCTTCATTGTCTCTCTAGACTGTAAAAACTCTGTGAGGTGGTAAAGAGAGCATCTTGTTCCTTGTTCTGTTCCTACTTCCTAGTACATAGTGTCTGTTGTAAGCGGTATGTAACTATTTGGTGACAGAATGAAGGAACAACTCTTTTGTATGAAAGTGGGTATTGTTACCATCTTCCTTTTTCTCCTTATCTCACTTGTGTAACTGCGGCTGATAGCATAATTTAGTTCTGTTTTTATACTTTGTATATGTGAAATTATACAAGTAAGTACTCTTTTGTACACTTTTTTTCAGTGTTAAGAGATTCGTTCAGTGGTATATCGGAACTGGCTTATACCACCTCCAGAGAGCTGGTTGTTAAATTTTTAAGAACTTGGCAAGCCAATTTTTAAACTATTGATAGCTGACATTGGTCATGGTGCAAGTATTTATTCCACGGCAGCTGATCATTACAAATCAGGACTGGTTATTTGGAGAGCTGGTTTTCCAGCACATCGCTAGATTCACCCACATTGTTGCATGTAATTGTAGATTATATATTCTTGTTGCCATGTAGTTTTCTGCTGTGTAAATACACCACAGCAGCTTATCCATCTTGTACAGTGGCAGTTGGGTAGTTCACAGTTTTGACTATTACAAATAGTTCTCTTATGAATACAGACAGCATCTTTTGGTAGACATTTTGCTGGGTCGTAGATTATGTATATATTTAGCTTTGGTAGATAACTGCCAAACTTTCTAGATTGTTTAGACCTATTTACACTCTCATGCCAATTTATTAGTAGAGTTTTATTTGTGTCACATTACCACCAACACTTCCTATTTCCAGAATTCTGGCCATTGTGGTGAGTGAATAGTGATACTGATTGCATTGTGGTTTTAATTTGCATCTCTGATGACAAACGAAGTTGAGGACCTTTTCTTTTGTTTATAGCTCACTTGAATATATTCTTTTTTTGTGAAGTGTCTGTTCAAGTCTATTGTCCATTTTTCCATTGCGTTTTCTTTTTCTGTTGGTTTTATGAGAGTTCTCTGTATGTTCTGAAAGTGAGTCTTTTGTCAGATACATGTATTGTGATATTATTTTTTTCCCACTGATTAACTAGTTCTCAATATGATCGAGTCTAATTTATCATATTTTTTTATGATGAGGGTTTTTTGTGCTCTGAGATCTTTGGCTATTAAAAGGACATGAAGAGGGCCGCCTGGGTGGCTTGGTCGGTTAAGTGTCTGACTTCGGCTCAGGTCATGATCTCATGGTCCGTGAGTTCGAGCCCCGCGTCGGACTCTGTGCTGACAGCTCAGAGCCTGGAGCCTGTTTCAGATTCTGTGTCTCCCTCTCTCTCTGCTCCTCCCCTGTTCATGCTCTGTCTCTCTCTGTCTCAAAAATAAATAAATGTTAAAATAAATAAATAAATAAATAAATAAATAAATAAATAAATAAAAGGACATGAAGAATCTCTTATGCTTTTTTTCTGTAAGCTTTATTTTTTTCCCACTTAAATTTTCAAGTATCTGGAATTGTTTTTGAATACAGGCATATCTTGTTTTATTGTGCTTTGCTTTATGGCACTTCACAGATTTTACACTCTTTACAAATCTCTAAGGTTTGTGGCAACCCTGCTCTGAACAAGTCTTAGCACCATTTTTTCAACAGCATTTGCTCACTTTGTGTCTCTGACATTTTGGCAGTTCTCACAATATTTCAGATGTTCTCCTTATTGTATTTGTTGTAGTGATATGTGATCAGTGATTACAACTCTAAAAGCTCAGACGATGGTTAGCATTTCTTAGCAATGAAGTATTTTATTTTTTAGACATAATGCTGTTGTACACTTAAGATTACAGGGGTGCCTGGGTGTCTCAGTTGGTTGAGTGTTTGACTTCAGGTCAGGTCATGATCTCTCGGTTTTTGAGTTCGAGCTCCGCGTTGGGCTGTGTGCTGACAGCTGAGAGCCTAGAGCCTGTTTCAGAGTCTGTGTCTCCCCCTCTTTCTGCCCTTCCCCCATACATGCTGTCTCTCTCAAAAATAAATAAAACATTTAAAAAAAGATTACAGTATAGCATAAATGTTTTTATATGCACTGGGAAACAAAAAAAAACATTTGACTTGCTTTTTTGCTTTTCTCGCTTTATCATGGTGCTCTTGAACTGAACCTTCAGTATTTCTGAGGTATGCCTATGTTGTATGAGGTGGGATCAAGGTACATTTTACCCCCTTATGTTTATGAAGGTGACTCGGCACCATATTTTGAAAGAACTGTCTTTTTCACTGCGTGCAGTGTTGCCTTTTTCATAAGTGACTATGTGTGGACCTGTTTCTGGACTCTCTTCTGGTTTTGGTCGGTTTATCTGTTCTTGCGCTTAGGACAGTCTTAATTACTCTAGCTTTATCATAGATCTCGATATTTGTTGGTAGTCTGTTTTCCATTTTTTTGTTGTTTTTCAATATTGCCTTGTTGTATTTCCACATGATTTTTAGAATAAGGTTTTCAACTTCTGGGAACACTGTCTTTGATTTTTAATCGGGATTGCATTGAATTTATGGAGAATTGCCATATTTACAATATTTAGTCTTTCATTTCATGGACATGGTATGTTCCTCCCTGTAGCTTTCATTTCTGTCCGTAAGTTTTGTAGTTTGCAGGGTACAAATCTTTGAAATTTTCATTAGATTACTCCTGGATCTTTGATTGTTTTTGTATCTTTCAAAAAGTGTGGTTCGTTTGTTTGTCTTTAGTATATAGAAATGATACATATTTTTTTTGTGTATTGACTTTGTTTCAAGTGATCTTGCTAATAAATTCACCTGTGCTAATAGATTATAGAGTCATTTGGATTTCATTTTTCTCTTAATGTTGGATTTACTTGGTTTTCTCTCTCTTTTAAAAAAAGGTTTATTTAATTTTGAGAGCGAGAACTAGTGGGGGAGAGGCAGAGTGAGGAGACAGAATCCCAGGCAGGCTCTGTCTGCACTGTCAATGCAGAGCCAGATGCAGGGCTTGAACTCAAAAACTATGATCCTGATCTGGGCTGAATGAGTCCAGCGCTTAACCGACTGAGCACCGAGGCGCTTTGGTTTTCTGTTTTAAGTAGTTATATCTTTTTTTTTTTTTTAAACGTTTATTTATTTTTGAGACAGAGAGAGACAGAGCATGAACGGGGGAGGGTCAGAGAGAGGGAGACACAGAATCTGAAACAGGCTCCAGGCTCTGTGCTGTCGATACAGAGCCGGACGCGGGGCTCGAACTCACGGACCGCGAGATCATGACCTGAGCCGAAGTCGGCCGCTTAACTGACTGAGCCACCCAGGCGCCCAGTAGTTATAGTCTTAGACCTCTCTGGGGTTATGGAGAGAGCTAATGTTGTCAGGTAGTATTTAAAGGTAGTCCATACTGATCTTTCCTTTTATCTTTGTGGGTTGCCCAAAGCTGCTGAGAAATAGATCTGTCTTTATACTGCAATTCCAAATTTATTATTTTGTCTCCCATTAGAAGAGATGAAGATTATGATTCACAGAAATAGTTTGCTTATTTGTGTCATTTTCTTACATTTAGCATAAACATTGGCATAAACCTTTTTATTTTAATAGAAAATGAAATATTCTAATTATGTAAATGTGTCTATCTCCAATAGTGTTACTCAGGAATATCTACCCTTTTATCTTCAGGAATCCTTTCAAGTCA
This sequence comes from Prionailurus bengalensis, assembly GCF_016509475.1. Classification (NCBI taxonomy): domain Eukaryota; kingdom Metazoa; phylum Chordata; class Mammalia; order Carnivora; family Felidae; genus Prionailurus; species Prionailurus bengalensis. The sequence continues at coordinate 165,083,541 of NC_057344.1, read as the reverse complement.
CCCCAGATATGGGTCCATCCCTAAACTTCTATGTAAGTATGAATAACCCTAGTTTTCCTTTCTAAGTAAAATAAGTAGTTTTTACCAAATGTTTTGTCTCATCTAACTCCTAGCCATTATTTGGTGTATTTGTTTTGACTAGTTTGTTTAAGCTTTTCATTAAACAGACTGACTACCTGGGCATTAAGAATCACAAGTTACTAATAGGAGGAATTTTTTTCTTTATAATATAATAAAACTATTCCTCTTAAGTGATGTGTAAGGAGACAGTATTTTAAAATAAATTCTCTTGGTTTATGAGGAAAGAAAGTTGTCAAGTAGTGATGAACCAGAGTAAAGTGTCTTAAAATTAAGTCCAACTTTTAAAAATCTCTTTACATTTTAAAGCGTAAGCAAGCATAATTTACTTACATACTATAGTATGGTTTATAGGAAAGAAGCTAATAAATTGCTTTAAAAAAGAGCACTTGTGGCTTTTCTATCAATCTTCCCAGGTTAGCCTCTCTTTTATATTGGAAATAAACACATAATGATGCAACACTAGCCATGTTTAGGTATCACTTCGTAATTCATTATTTTAAGGGGTTTGTTGCACCTAATTTTAAAAACAGTCTTATGAAATTAGCAGGTCAAATGGTAGCATTCCCATTTTACAGGAAAAGAAACGGCCTAAAATCCTTCTGATTAGGCTAGAACTCTGCTTTAATTCCACATTTCCGTTATACTTTTACCACGTCTTTCCTGTCTATATTAATAATTAGTAAAGTAAAATTTGTATATCTTAAAGCAACTTTATTTTGGATTATTTTATTTTGTGAAAGTGAATTATATCTACAGACTCTGTTTGCTCTAAGGCTGATATAATGGTACTTGTACCATTATTTCGAGGAATCTCAGTCTTCCCGTACCAACGACCTCTATTCAGGCTCACATTTCTTAACAACTTTCCTTTTAGGAAAGATTTTTATCTAAATGGACACATTGAGTCACATTTTTTGTTTGTTTTTACAAATAAGTTGCTTGTATCATGGGATATTTTGCTGGAAAGCTTTCTTACGTGAAAACTTGCCAAGAGAAGTTCAAGAATCTTGAGAATTCCCCTCTTGGAGAAGCTTTACGCTCAGGACAGGCACGGCGATCTTCACCATCTGGGTAGGCCAAACTCTGATTTTTATTAAAGGTTTTTAATTTTAGCTAAAAAAAATTGTAATTGGATATTGCCATAATTGAGGGCATGAAACATTGCCTAACCTGAAGGACCATTGGAAACTTGCCATTTTCCAGCAAGCTAAAACTATTTCTGTTTTACTTGGAGTAAAATTTGTCTGCTTTTGTTTTTAATTTGTTTTTTTTAAAATTTTATTTATTTATTTGAGTAAACTCTACACTCAACATGGGGCTTGAACTTATGACCCCAAGATCAAGAGTCTCATGGCTTTACCAACTAAGCCAGCCAGGCACCCCTACCTTTGTTTTAAATAGAGAGTTGCATCCTATCGGGAATGCTAATCCCAGAATAAAGGATTTTAATTTGGCAAACACTTTTGATTACTATATTTTGGACTTTTCTTTTGAATTCCCAAATTTCATCAGTCCCATCTCTTAATCCTTCTGTTGTTATGTATGTACATTCTCCAAATTTTTGTTTTAATTATGTTAGTATAAATAAATGAATCCTGTCCATCTGGATAGGTAGATCAATAATGTAATTAAGTAGATTTAATAGATAAATTGTTATAAATGATAAAGTCCATGAATGCTAGTAATCCTTACGTATCTGCCTTAGCTAAATAGTGTTTATGGCCTGCTAGCTATGGAAGTAACTTCCCAATTAATGTGGGAACTGGACATACTGGACATATTTCTGATTTGAAGTACTTTTTTTCTAAGAACTTTAAACACATTAAAAATGATCTCTGAAGCTTAGGGATTAGAATATTGACTAATGGCACTTTTCTTCTATATTAAGAGTGACATTTTTAAGTTGTATAAATGGGTCAGAATCTATTTTTAAGGTTTTTGTGGTGGAGAGAAAGACTTCATTTTGCTATCATAAATGACCATGTTAAAATTACATGATTCCTTTAGAAAATAAGATAACTAGTTTTTATATGTTGACACACTTCTTAGGGTGTAGACAGTAACTTGTGTTTCTTATACAATATGAATTACAGGCACTATTCTCAGAAGTCAAAATATGACTCAAATGTGAGTGGTCATTCATCTTTTGTGACATCTCCAGCAGCAGACAACATAGAAAAAGACATGCTTCCTCATTATGAGCCAATTCCATTCAGTGCTTCTATGAATGAATCTACTCCCACTGGTATTACTGATCATATTGCCCAAGGTAGAAACTTCTCTTGAAATGAATTTCAACATTTTATGGTCCAACGTATGTATAAACTTTATTTGATCACCTTTTCTGCTGGATATCACCTGTATGTTCCACCACCACCCTAAACTCAGCATGTTTGTTGTGCATTTGTGTCTTCCTTCATTCTACGTTTTGTGACGTCCAGTAGATGTCAGGCACTCAGCTAGGTATGGAAGGAGTGTAGATGAATAAGACATGGTCCTTGTCCCTGAGAAATTGTCTTAGACTGTTAGAAGATACAGAAATATAAGGAAAAATTACTAATGTGTCCCATTAATTGAAAATACTAACAAACTTTAGTGATCTAGCAAAGAAGAAGTGCTAAATTGGACCTCAGGGAGGCTTCAAAGAAGTTATACTTGTTAGGCTGGTCTTAAAGGCTTTCAGCTTTTTTGTCTATAATGTGAGAAAAATAATAATTACCTGCCTTACAGAACTGTTGTCAAGTGAGAAAATCCATGTGAAAATGCTTTGTGAAGTTTGTGTAAATACTAGCTTTGAAGATCACAGAATGTAAGTGAAACACCATCAACTTTGGATTAAGGCCTGGATTTGAATGATTGACATTGGCTAGCTATGTGACTTTAGGCAAGTAACTAATTTGTGATTCCTTCAGTTTCTTGATCTCCCGATGGAGATAATAATACCTCTCTTAAAGAGCTTTTGGAATCAGATGAAATAATCAGAGGTAATGCCTGGCAAGTAATGGGCTCTCAGCAGACATTCATTTCCTTCCTTCGTTCTTTCAATCTAGTTTGCAGTGAAGAGTAAAGAATTAGAAAGTACAGGTTTGCAATTCCTTATCTAAAATCCAAAAAATTCTAACAACCACAAAGCTTTATTTTTAAAAATTTTTGTTATTTATTTATTTTTCTAGCATGGGGCTTGAACTCTCGACCTTGAGATCAAGAGTAACATGTTCTATGAACTGAGCCAGTCAGGCGCCCCTACAAAGCTTTTTTAGTAATTAAACTGATGATAAAATCTGACTTAATTCATTTTAGACCCTGACCTACACTGACATAAATCTGTTTATAATCTTTATCTTAAATGTGATTTTCCTGCATTTTGTTGTAGAAATATAAATGTTTGTTTATGCATTGCTGCTTCAAATCACTGAATGGATGGATAGGAAGCAATATAAGGGCCATATACTATGACATTTTTCTAAAATCTGAGAAACTGAATTTTGAAAAGTTTCTGACTATGAAGGTTTGGATAAGAGATTGTGGATAGAACGTTCTTTGAAAACGCTTCCTTTGATGCAAATACCATAAGCCAGTAACTGTAAGGAACAAACAAGGTTAAAGGAACATTTGAGCTTTTGTTGTTTAAGCTGGGACAGATTTGGGTCCATGTTTTAAGTTAAAGGGAGAGAGGGGAAACAGTGGGAAGGGAGAAGTTGATTATAAGTCAAGGTTCCAGAGGTTGTAGAAGGGGTTCTAGGTAGGTCAGAATATAAAGTAGCCACTAAATACATGTAGCTATTAAATAAAATTAAATCAGAATGCAAATTCAATTCCTCAGTTGCTTTGTAAGCATTTCAGTTCAGTAGCCACACGTGCTAGTGGCTGCTTTGTTGGAATGTGCAGATACAGAACATTCTGATCATTTCAGAGAATTACATTGGCCAGCATTGCTTTAGAGCAGGATGGGGTGGGGGTGGTGAGTATTAATTAACCTTTTGGAAAAGAAGAGACAGGAGAGAATGGAAGTTACAGTAATTAAAGACATTCGTAAGTGGGTGGAAGTTGTCGAGAGCCTTGACTTTTTTTTTTTTTTTTTTCTTTCCTGAATGGTTGGAAACAAAGACCTCCCAATTAGAAAGGAAAGAAGGCTGGCAGATTAGGAGAGAGTGGTTAGTTATTATTGTATCTTCAGAGGCAGCTGTTCTATTTCTTACTGCATCTCTCATTTTGCCAGACTCTCAAGTCCGAATCCATTCTACTTGGATTCTAGCCGTGCATCACCTCTTCCTTTGTAATGATTTTCATCTTTCCTTCCATTTGCATTAGAAAATTCCATTCCACGTTACATAATTCCTTTTCCAAATAAAAGCAAACAGACAAAATGCCCTTTGGTATCTGCCTAAGGACTACAGCAAAGCCCATATTTCAGTGTATTTTATGTCCTCCAGAACAGCCATCTCTCCATCCACTGCTCTGCTTTCTCAGCCCCTTCTCTAAATCAGGATTGCCACTCTTCGACTTCTCTCCACAGGGGCCAGTCGTGGCCTCCTCTGCTTTGCCCCAGGTGCTGTCCTTCCTTACCAGGACACTCCCCCGTTTTGTTTAAGTCCTGCCTGCCCTATTTCGTTCTGCTTTCTCTTACCAGAAATTGAGAATTATTAATCTTTCAAAGTAGAAAGCACTCCTTCGTAGCTGTAAGGAGACTTATCATAGGTAGTTTATTACAGTTAGATTTAAATCAGTGCTGTTTTATATTTTATTCCTTCCAGCTCTTTATAACCTTCCCAAAGTAGTAAATCATGCTCGCTACACAATGCAGAATATTTTCATTGGGCTTTTGTAAGTGGAAAAAATTCTCCCTAATCTTCTGATTTATGTTCCATCATTTGCCACAATTTCAGAACAAAGAAATATTTTCTTTTTGGTGAGAAAAAGTATTAGACCTGGAAGGAACTTTAGAGATAGATAGATCATCTAGTCAAACTTGCATATTTCACAATTGAGAAAAACTAAGATTCAGAGAAGCTTAGTGATTTGCCCAAGGACATTCAGTGCTTGTCAGCTAAGTGGGAATGAGAATTGTGGGTTCCTAACTAATAATCTAGTACACAGTTTCCTTCACAATTTAAAAAATATCACTTACGGTGAAGGGAAATTAATTTTATAACTACTCATTACCAATGAAATGTAAGTGCTTTTAAAATCCAATATAAGTTTATAATATTTTTATTTGCATTCTTTTTTAGCAAAAATTTAGTTTTCAAGAATGGTATGTAGTATTAAGACTAGTTAGAAATTTAAAGCCTTTTTGCTTTGTATCAATGCAGTATACTGTGTAGCAAAATAAAAGGTTATGGTTGAAAAC